>NW_022436992.1:5914236-6014521 GCF_009761245.1 Sapajus apella | reverse complement strand
CACTCCAGCCTGAGAGACAGAGCAAGACTCCATCTCAAAAAAAAAAAAAAAAAAAAAAAATGCAACTACTTCTGGAGTGGGTAACACACTGAATTGTAGCAGCCATTTACATCACATTGTTAAGAACCTCCAAATCCTTTCCAGGTGGCGCTTAGTAGTGAGAAGACAGGAGAGGCTCTAGTGAAAGTTTTCTCCCTGTCTACAATACTCTTTCCCTAACCTCATACTATAACTATAACTCATCCTTTAAGCTGAGATGGAACCTTATATGCAAAGCATCCTTGATTAACCCATCTGAAAGTCATCATGCTTTCATTGTATTCCTTGCTTTCTTAATTCATTCAACCAGCTAAAGTCTTTTGAACACCTATAACTTATTGGGAACTATTCTATATTCTGTGGTTGCAGTGGGAAACAAGACAAATGTGGTCCTTGCCATTGAGGGAATGCTATTCTCAAGTGCTGATCTGGGACTTTCCTGGTTTTAGCATTGCAAGTCTCATGTTCTTGCAACTCCCTGGATCCTGGGCAGACCAAGAAGATTGGCCAGGCTAGTTGGCTACATAAACAGTTACATCAGTTGCAATGCAATTATAATTATTAGAAAAAGCGAAGGTGCTCTGGCTGTGTATAAAGAGAGGATTTCACTTACCCTGTGAAGTCAGAAAAGCTGAGATGTAAAGAAGGGCAACACAATCCCAGATAAGGAAAAATGTCACATTCAAAGACTGATGTTAGAAAGAGTGTGGCATGTCTGAGAACTGTAGGGTGACTTTATACCTTGGTTTGCCTGGGACTGCCTGGTTATAGCCTGTTGCCATGGCATCATTATTAATAGTGCCTCCTTTCATTCTCACAAGTGTCTTGTTTTTGAAAACTGAATTCTATATTCACCTACAAAAACTGTAAGATGGCCGCATGGCTAGAAGAAAGGGACTGAGGAGAAAGTCCTGCAAAAGAGGATCTGAAGTCTCAAAAAGCTGATTGTTCAAGGTCTCAAGAGATATGCCAAGATCTGGGATATTTTCATAAGAAACATGGGAAAAGTGAGACTCATCATACACAGAGAAGTAGCATGATTATATGTGAATTTTAAACAGAACAGATGCAAGAGTGGACATAAAAGGTCCATTTAGCAGAGATTTTGCTGTCATCCAGACCAGAGATAACAGCAGCTTAGATTAGGGAGGAAGCATCAGAAATGGGGCTAAACTGACAATTCAAAAGATATTCTTCAAAAGGAAGAAATGACATAATTCACAGTGTTGGCCAAAAGGTCCAGGGAGTTGGAGAGGCAAGGCTGCCACCATTGGCCACATGGGCTAAGCATAACCCTGGAGAGCGCCTTTGATGTGTAACATCATGCAGGGTGCACTGCAATATAAGCAGAAGCGGTGGGAGACTAGGTGTCAAAGATGGTGACTAGGGCGGGTGCGGTGGCTCATGCCTATCATCCTAGCACTTTGGAGGCCAAGACAGGCGGATCACTTGCGACCAGGAGTTTAAGACCAGCCTGGCCAACATGGCAAAACCCATCTCTACTACAAATACAAAAATTAACTGGACGTGGTGGTGTGCACCTGTAATCCCAGCTACTCGGGAGTCTGGCAGGAGAACTGTTGAATCTAGGAGGCAGAGGTTGCAGGGATTCATGATCGTGCCACTGCCTGTGGGACAGAGCAAGACTCTTCTCAAAAAAAAAAAAAGAAAAAAAAGATGGTGGCTAGCTTTCCGGTCTGAGCAACTGACTAAATGATGGTATTATGCAGGTAAAAGGAGTCTAAAGGAGATTCAGAATCCCATGACAGTATTCCTGAAATCCTCTTGTACGAATGTGTCCCTCTACCATGTATTTTGATCATGCATATTTCTTATTTATCTGCATATTTTATCTCTTTCTTTCTCTCATGTTCTCTAAATGAACTATAAGTACTCTAGAGCAGACACCAGACTGAATTCATCTCTTCAATCACCCACAAAACCCAACACAGGATCCACCATGAGATAAGCCCTTGGAAACTCTTGGAAGTAGGTGAGTAAATGGGTAAGTAGGTAAGGGGATTATCTTCTGCAAAGAGAAGAGTAGATGAAGAAGAGTTAGACAGACTGTCGGAAAGGTGACAGCTTTTAGTAACTAATTCCTAGTTAATCAGAATCAACAGACCAATACAGTGATCTGAAAACTTTTCCTGAAAGGGCTGATATTAATACTAAATATTTTAGGCTCTGCACTCTCTGTTGCAATGAATCTGCTCTTCCATTTTAATGAATAGACAGTCGTAGAAAATATGTAAACAAATAGGTATGGCTGTGTTCCAATGACACTTTATGTATGGATACTAAAATCTGAATTTTATATAATTTGCAAACCTCACAAAATATTACTCTTCTTTTGGTTTATTTCTAGCCATTTAAAAACAAAAGCTCATGGCCAGGCATAGTGGCTCTTGCCTGTAATCCCAGCACTTTGGGAGCCGAGGCAGGCAGATCATAAGGCCAGCAGTTCGAGATCAGCCTGACCAATATGGTGAAACACCATCTCTGCTAAAAATACAAAAATTAGCTGGGCATGGTGGCACGCACCTGTAATCCCAGCTACTCAGGAGGCTGAGGCAGGGGAATCACTTGAACCCAGGAAGTGGAGGTTGCAGTGAGCCAAAATCCAGCCTGGGTGATAAAGCGAGACTCCATCTCAAAAAAAAAAAAAAAAAAAAACACCATAAACTCATTCTTATCTTGAAGGCCCTATAAAAACAGGCAGCAGCTGAATTTGGCTTTAGGACCACTGAACCCTGAAACAATATATCCATTCCCCTGATATGGAGGATAGCAAGGCCTGTTTTAATACACTTTTCACAAGCAGAACTCTATAAAAGCTCATGCTAAATGCCTTCCTTCCCTTCTTGTCTCAAGAACAAGGAAGATATCCAAAATCTACCGTACCTGATCTCTAACTCATCTTTTTAAAATGGCTTTGATTTCTTCGATGTTTTCTCTTTCTTCAACCTCCTTCTGGGGCCTTCTTTCCTTCTCTGCTTTCCCCCTTTAACTCTCCTTTTCATTGTGCAAGTTTGTTCTCTCACTAATAAATTCTACTTTTGCTACCAGAAGCATTACTGGGCTTGACATTTTTAGTAAGGATGCTGAGATTTCCCCAGTTTTTGTTTATCACTTGCCTTTTCAGTCACGGACAGCCACAGATCTTCCTAAATTAAGGATTGATGCTTACACAGCATGACCTACATCTGAAAATCTATTAACAATTAACAGCCAGTAAAAACAGACAACGCAAAGATCCAGGGCCTGTCAGCTTCATAGGAGGTAAGGGCCAATTTACAGTGCTGATGATGCGCACGGGACTTAATATAGTAATGCCTGTTCAACGGTATCTGGAACTCTACACTGGTCATAAAAACAGTGAGTTTATTTGTTTAAGAAGAAACACTGCTCTATGTACACAATAATTTCCAAAACTAAGACATGCAAGTGAGAAGGAGAGTGCCATTCCTGCTTGTTTCGTTATAGAGCAATTAGACCAAGGCTGGAGACTCTCACTGAAATGCACTCCATCACATGTATTTCTGCCACGAGGACTTGTGTCCAACAGAAATCTTACTCCTGTATGGAAATGGTACCTCCATTGGAGGATAGCATCTGCCCAAACGCACAGCTTACAAAATCAAAGAAAACTTGACACAATAAGCAGGACTGGAGTAGCATCAATGAAATCATTTTATTATTTTTTCCCAGATCTAGACAAGGTATAAGTTATACCAATCATAGCCAAGATTCTGGAGGGGAGCAGTTCTTAAGGCTATGAATGTAATGGGATTGGAAAGAAAAGGTGGGGACCCTCACTCTTAAGCCAATCCATCTTCAGCCTGTCATTAAGTGGAGATCACCCTGCCCTTTCGGTTTTTGCTAGCAAAAAGTAGTTGGTCATCAGTGCTCTGGAATATAACCCTTTATCAGGGAGATGGCAGAAGTAGTGAGGGGAACGAGAGAGGATGGGAGCATAGTGGGCATCATGCAAGAGGTGCTCCCTCCCTCTTTCCCACCACAGAGGACACTTGTAAAGACAACCAGCAGTTACGGTCTTCCCAACAAACCAGGCCTTCTGAGCATCTCTATTATCGGAAAGGTAGTGCTTTGATGGGCAACTCCATTTCCCAATCAGCTTATCTCTGCAATCAGTTTCTTTGAAATGTTGTATTGTGGTGAACTAGATGTCAAACACACCAGGCTGAATTGGAGCGTATTTAAACCCATACACCTCGATAGCATTACAATGAGCCCTGGCAATCAAATGGAGGCACGAGAATTTAAAAGACAGCAAACACAAATCCTGCAACATGAGTATGTCTGGCGTGGTACCGCGTGCCGGATGTGATCATGAATACCTAATGTGCTGACACATTCGTGGCTGCTCTGCATTTGATTCACCTCAATTGCGACCGATTCAGCCTTGGTAGATAAAAGGGCTGCACTTCCTTGCACCATTTACTGGCCCATGGAAATGGACTACTTTAACAAAATGCTAATTCTGAAAGCCTTTAGTGGATGGAGCCAGGGGAAGTGGGGAAAAAAAAACATACAGTTTAAAGGCATACTCTGAATTTGCTAATAGGCATGCATGGTCCTCTTGGAACCAAAATAGAATTTTTGATGAAGTACCTTGTGGCAAATCTGAAATATTAGCCTGGGGGCCCCAATAAGACATAATTCACTCCACTGGTGAGAACAAATCTCATTTCCACATCCATTCCTCTAAACTCATTACTGACCCTGGGGGAAAATGCTAGCCTGGAGCAAGTTTTAATAAAGATACCGGTGGACCCGTTGCTATAGTATTAAATGCAATAATAAGCAACAAGCCTCTTGGTGGCAGTGGACCCCTGGACCTGTGGAGACCCTGTAAGGCAGCTTCTGAAGGGCTTAACGCTCCACCCAGAGCAGAACACAGCGTCTAGAGAAGGTTTCATTACTTTATGTGATCATTTGTCATGTAAGACTCACTCTGGCTTAAACATCCTGGTTGTCTGCTTGCCGTCAAATGAACAATTGCTGAGAATAATTTATTTAAATTAATTTTAATTGAAAAAAAAGAAAAAAAGTCGATGCAGTTGGGAAATTAAGAAATAACTTTGGGGTCAGAAAGACCTAGATTCAAATTTCAGATCCAGGACAAATTTTATTACCTTCTTAAGGCTTAATTGCTCCCACTAGATGTAGTCTCTTAGCTAAATACAACTTATCTGTGGGCATTGCCTCTGCCTTTATCGTTTCCTGTTTTATCCCCAGATGCTTTGTCAGATAATAAATGCTCGATGGATACTGTTAAGTAGATCTACTTTCAAGGATTCTTATGAAGACTAAGAAAGTGAACAAAGGTAAAACCTTTGGCACCTTGCTTGGCACGAGGTAGCTCCACATTGAATTCAGAGCAAATTAACAGCTAGTATAAGACTACTGGTGGAAAGGCCACAAGAAGGGCTTAGAATGGAAAATCCAAACAAATGAAGAAGTCTGAAAATGACTGTGGTTCTGGTAGGAAGGAACCACACTCAAGGAGTTAAAGGAAGGGTTTCATAGAAAAGCATGGCAGGGAGGGGCGCAGGGTACTTTGAAGCTCCGTGTGGGTATTTCGGAAGAGCCATAAGCCAGTTATTACAGGTGCGAGGTCATGCTTGCTAATCAATCCTCAGCTTTATCAAGAACACTGGAAAGTGTCTCTGGGTTTCCAGAGTGGATCTATATTTAGGCAGGTACAGTCAAATAAAAAACTGAAGCATGTGGCTAGAGAACAGACACACTCAGCTCTCAGGAGGGAAGTACAAATGCGTTTGGAGGCACACCCTGTCCTGACTTGTTAAGGTGGGATCCTCCTTACTCCCAGTGCGTCCTAACGCAGCCCTTCCATTTCAGTCTGGCCAATCTGTCCCCTACATGCTCCATGACTTGGAATGTCATAGGATGACTTCCTTACTCTCATGTGCCTGCTCTTGCACCAAAACTATATATTCTTTAAGTCTGAAATAATCTATACAACCTTTCCATTCATTAAGAGAGAGAAAATAAGAGCATTCTGGAGCAATGGGATCATTCTCTGTATCATCTCCGTCTTTACCACACTCTTTCATTTGCTTCTACATAATATGAGAATTGTCTCTAAGTGTTTATAACAGATATCTTGTTTCCTCAAACCAAGCATTACTTCTCCAAAGCAGGATCTCCTTGTTGCATATTTTTCCATGAGCTGAACACCAGGCTGGTTATTCACCCAAATGACGCAGTAAATACCTACCAAATAAAGCTTGAAAGGAAGTCACCAGATACCTGCTTCACATCCCATGGACTGGGGCAACAGACTTTGTATGACTCTCAGGAACTTTCTGCAAATATTTTTAGTAAATATTATATACAAAGTAATCAAAAGGAATGCCAACTGCATTGTACAAACTTACATGTAAATATATACAGTTATAATGGCACTCCATGATGACATTTTGTTCAACAATGGGCTGCATATATGACCATAATCCTATAAGATTGTAATGGAAGATATATAGAAACCTGATATGTGGCCCTTGATATTGCCATTGCAGATCAAGTAAAGAAAATGACTTATATTCAGTAATGGTGCTTGGACATTTAGTTTTCCATATGAAAAAATGCATATATATTTAAAAATACATACCATCTAGGTTTGTACATGTCCACTCTATGATGTTCAAACAACAATGAAAACCCATTTCTCAGAACATAGCCTTTCAAGAATGGAAACATGACTGTCATCAAACATACACGGCATGCACAAATACAAACACACCCCTCACTCACACACTGCTTAGCTCTTCTCACAGGCAAGAGTCCTAAGCAACCTCTGATTTAACTTCTGGCTGTAATGAATTTTTGTGAGCCAGGGCTGCCCATTATCAGAAAAGTCACTTGGGAAAGAGTCTAGAATCTTCGTTAGAGGATCAGGGCTGACCCAATCCAGTCACTAGGACTCACTCTCTGGGCTACCTGCTTCTCCAGCTGACTGCTCTAAATCTACACCCCTTTACCCTTTCCTTCCTGCTCAGCAGGTCTTCCGGTCTGGCCCCTCAGCCCAGCCATTCCCTTATGGACAGTCACTTTCCTGCCACACACAAACATGCCCTTTTACGTCATACAACTTGAAGTCATCGCATCAAAGTTTCCAGTGTCACTTCCTCATTCAGGACAGAGAAAAGAAGGAGTTGTTATTGGCCCTTTAATGAGGAACTGATCATGCTTCCCTGACAAAGACAGATAATGACAAAACCCAAAAAAGCAATCCATCTGCTCTCTGATTGCTGAGATTAGAATGTGGGTGAGCGAGGGGACAGGGACAAAGAGTGTGTTGCCATAAGGAACAAAATGGAGACTCCAGAGAGTTCGCCTCGTCACTCCAGAATTATCCACTGTTCACTTCCCATTTCATGTTAACTGTGAAATGCATCTAACGGTGAATGCCAGATAAGGATCCATATTAAAAAGTAAACACATCCAGGCATCCGAATTGTGAGAAAACAGAGGAAGTAACATTAAAAAGAAAAACATTTATACATATAAAGCAGGGAAAGGAATTCTAGCTCAGATGGTTTCCCACAATGAGCAAATGGATAAGTGATTATCCCAAAGTTAAAAGAAGTAAGTCTTGGGCATATAGCTAAAGCTGAAGCAGGGGTGCAGAGAGTAGAGTGGGAAAGAACAACTAAGGAATTAGTTAATTAAAACTCTGTTTATACTTCCATTGTGGGTGCTAATTATTTGTGGGTTTGAAGTAAGCTCCCCTGCTTTTATTAGTGGTTGTCAGTGAATGATAACATACTTGGATTTCCACACGTCCTTGTTTCCAAGGATTGTATTTGCAGTGTCAGCCCATATTTTCACATGATGACAGTAATAATCAAGAAACCCATACTCACTAAAGGGAACCTTGCTCTTTTCATCTTAAATAAGAGGTACATTACCGTTACTGTTTCCTTGCTCTGCCTCTGTCTAATTCTTAGTATATCAAGGTGACAGCTCTTCAACTTTGAGGAAGACACAATGGTTAGGTTCCCTGGAAAAGGATGAGTTAGCAAGAGTTCCCTCCGTGCAGCATTTGCAGACCACCAAATTCATTGCCATTCTGTGTCCCTCCTGAGTCCCTGCTCAGGCTTTCCTGATACAAGCAAGCGCCTCTAGGCAGGAGATCTGTTTGCAGATCTGTAGGAAGCCTTACAATGAGGAATTGGTGACAGAATCGACTCGCTCCTGCCTGTGACCATTAATTTTTCCTTTAATAAAAGAGTAGCAGCTATTATTTTCTGTTGATTTCTTACAGCTGCCCCCAGAGTTACACTCAGAGAGCAGCCTGTATTTGAGCTCCTGCAATCCTGCAAGAGTTATGAGGAGCTAGCTGGTAGGAGAAGGGCTGGGAGCAAAGACTGGAAGGAGAGAAAATGAAGGTCATCAGGGCAGTGTCTTAGGAACACGCCTAGGGACAGAAACCAGGTTTCTAAAACGCAAATAAATTAGGGGGCTAGGCACAGTACTTTTGATGACTGAGAGAAAGTGTGTAAAAGGGAGGGAGGAACAGAAGAGAAAAGACAGCTAAGAGACCAAAAATGATAGTGTATGAGAAATCTCACACAATTTCACTCCTGGGTGTCTTTCTTTTAGCCAGTAACTCAGATAATCTAATCAAACCCATCCTCTTAAAGTTAGAACTGGATAAATTGACATTTTGTTTCTTTTGAAGATTTTTTTTTCCTTAAATGGAAAGTTTTCTGTGGTACATCTTATTTTAGAATCTCTATCTTCTCCCCCTCTTGTTTTTTGAAAAAATTAGAAGTCTTGGCTAATTTGCAATTTTGTTATTTCTAGGCACATTTAAGGTGGCCTTCATAGTCAGATGCTAATGGAGGTGATTCCATAGGCGGAGGGATGGATCCACTTACCCATATCACCCTGAGTAGTACATAAAGATGAACTTCCTGGGGAGAAGAAAGGGGGGCAGGGATGGTGAAGGACAACATCTTCTGAGTATAGAAATAGATAAAATGACAAGAAGACTAGAGTTGCCATCTGCTGGAGGATGGAAAGAATGACATTTGACACTATTTCCAAGAGCAAAGCTAAACTCATTAGTCAAAATAATAAATCTCCATGTACTGTGTACTCCCAGTTAAATGATGCAAAATTATAGCAGTGTGTTATTATTTCAGCATGGCAGTTTTTGGATAACATTGAAAATATATGGATATAGTAAAACAATAGCAGCCATTTTCCCTAACTTGTACTCTACCTACTCTTAGAAGGGCTGATGAATATTGCTTTATTTCCTTTCAAATGCCAGAAAGTTCCTTCAGTATGTATTTCTCACTTTCACCACTGAGGCTTTGAAAATGATGATGGGGTTTCTTCTATGAGTATGCCTAGTCATTGCTTCCAGATTTTCTTTCTGCTTATGTAACATGACCAAATGCATGAAACTCACTTAGGTTCAATATAAAGAGCGCTGGACTGAGAATCGGAAGGGTGGGAGTAATCTGCTTGCCCACCAGCTACCAGTGTAACCATAAGTCAATCACTTTACTACTCTGGGTCTTGGTATTTTAAAGTGTAAAATTATAAATGCTATGGAGGATGGGCTGCAGAATCTAAATGATCTCTAAGGTCCTTTTTAGCTCTCAAATTTTGCAAATCTATAAGCATTCCAAACTCATGTAGCACTTATAACATGAATATTCAAGCTAAATTCTCATCATTGCTTCTACTGAATGCAGCAAAACTGTATCTAATGGCCTGATTAATCAGCCATAACCATCTTCTTTGCCAGCGAAGGGAAAAAAATGTTTTCCCCCTTCTCATATTGTAGAGAAAGAGGCAGTTATTTAAACTTGATTTCTCTGATGCTGTTTTTGTTGCAGTGAGTGACATAACAAAGTTCTCTGATCAGGAAAAAAATGAAACAAAAATCAGCTTTAAGAACCACAGATTTAGAACAGCAAGTAACCTCCAAGACCAGAAGTGGAAACTGAGGTTAAAGGATTCACCTATATTTGAATATCTGGTTTGGTGCCAAAATTGATTAGATCATTTAATTGGCAAATACTTCCTTACCTGAAAGAAACTCATCATCCTTCTTTCTGTAGCTATAAATCCTGCAGATCTACAGCACCCAAATCAGGTATCTCCTCCTCTCTAGTCAATTCTTGTCCCCTTCAGCCTAGAGTGATTCTTCCCTCCTCCAGAAACACTAGTGTTCAGTGTCTGAAAAACCTGACTTGGCAGGTGACACAGTCTTTCATTCTTTTATATTCCTGAACATATTTTTAATGCCTTACATTCTTCTGGGTGGAACAGAAGCATTAAAACTCCTGCTTTCATGAAGCTTTATTTTGGTGGAGAAGGGGGAGAAATAGATATACATACAAAAATAATATCCAGTAGTAATATGTGCCATGACAGACACTAAAGCAGGTGCGATGATAATGATCTGATGCCTTCTTTAGATAGAGTGATCAGAGAAGACCTCTCTGAGGCAGTAACCCTAAATTGAAGCTTGAGCGATGAAAAGGATGCAAAGATGGGAGGAAGGGCATTCATAAAACAGATCTGGCTTGGGGTAGGAGGTCAAAGGAAGAAGTGAGTCTGGAATAAAACCAGTATGAGAGAGAGTAACAGCAAGATTGAGGAGAGGGAGGTGGGGAAGGTCCAGATGATTTGGAGTCTCAAGGTCATGCTGAAAAAGGAGTATTTTATTTCAAGCATTCTGGGAAACCACTTGAAGCTGAGAATTTAGTTCTCTTTTCATGTAAGTCAGTTTCCCCCACATGCAAGAATTAATGTTTTACTTTTTTAAAATTTCTCACAATTCCTAGGTCCTCCAAACCTTTTCACATAAAAGGCTTTTTAATAAATAGCTGCTGGCTGATTGCGTTGTACATGAAATCTTTAAGTTAGTTAATAGTTTAAGTAGGGGCTTAACCCCAGGACAATCAGATGTCATGATGATCGCAGCCTTCAACCTCAAATCCACGGGAAGGCTGAAGAAATGAGCTCAGCGTGGAGGCAATATGCCCTGACACTGCCTATGACTCGACTCTGAGACTCGCGAAAATGCCTCACGCTGCCAGCAGCAGCCCACGAGGATCCAAGAGAGCGCCTTTGAGGACTCTTTCAAAACAAAGCAAATCACCTAACTTTGGAGAGGTTCTGACAGTTTTTATAGTCACGCATCACATAGCTTTAATTGAAACTTTGGAACAGGTAAATCTGTAACAATTCATAGTTTTCATGCTCAAGAGTATCTTTGTGTAAAACAGCAGCCTGAATAATGGGGGGTAGGGGGAGGACTAATTCAGAGAGGTTATTTGTTTTCTTCTCTCTTGATGCAAGCCCCATTTTTACATGCTTTTCTTTTGACCGGAGGGCAATCTTTAATTGCAGCTTTAAGGGAATCTTAAAGAGGCCATTAAACATTATGAAAACTGAAATGACTCTAATGTTAGCTGAGAGTAACCTGACTTGTTTTTTCATACTGAGCTCTGGAAAAGGCAAATCCCTTGTAAAGAGTTAGGGTGGAATATCTTTCTGCTCCACCCACCCCTAGTGGTCTTGGAGTCCTCTAAGATATGATGGGAGGAACTTACGGCTTGACACCCAGGCAGATGCTAGAACCTTTTTAAATCCTGATATTCATGGTGCTAAAAATACATATAGATTCACTAATAGAAAAAGAAGGAGGAGGAGGAGGAGAAAAAGAAAGGAAAAAAGGAGAAACACAAAGAAAGGGATTAAGAAAATGAGAGGATGAAAGTACAGAGAGAAAGGGAAGACGAGCTAGCAAGAGAGAAGGTCAATAAGAAAGCACAGAGGCTGCACGGAGGCAGAGAACCATGAACTTCCAAGCATCTAGGACAGTGCCTGACACACAACAGATGCTTAAAACATTGGGAGAGGGAGGAAAATACATGGGAAAGTAAAAGAGGACTTGTATGTGTTGGCCAGCAGGCACTCAAGGAGAAAAGAGAGAAGAGGAAAATCTAGAAATGAAAAGGAAGAAAGAAAGGAGATCTTGGCACTGATTCCCATATCTGGATGCATATCAGAACCACCTAGGGAGACCACCTCAAAATGCAGATTCCCAGGCCTGTTCCAAGCCCTGTTACATCAGAAGCTTGGAGTAGGGTTGGGTTCTAACCCAAGTCTAACAAGGCAAAAACAAAAGCTCTTGCCTGGGGATGCTATGTGCTGTGATTTGGGAGCCCCGCTGAGCTACACGAAAAGGAGAAGAGAAGAAAGGTGAGACCAGTGTGCAGTGACAGAGCCGGTGCCAGCACTGACCCTGGTCACACCTCAGAGACAGGGCACCTGGAGGACCACCGCAGGGCACGCACTTCTCTTCAAGAAGGTGGCTTATCTTCAAGAACCAGAGATCCCCTCTGGTTAACAGCCATTCCCCCTTTTGCCTGTTCACAAAATTATATACCTTTCAGTGATGCCTGGAATGGCAAGGGGTGGGCTACAAAAGGAACTGCATGAGAAGGCGGCGTTCTCCTTTGCCCATTATACTGGTTAGGGAAATAGCCCCTCCCGGCCCGCACAGTTTTGGGTGTGGAGATGGCCCTGGGTGATTCTGGAGTATGGCCCCGAGTGGCACCGAGTGAGAAGACAATCTCTCTCACATGCTGAGTGAGGAACTAGCAACAGTGACTGGGTTTTGGATAACGGACAAGGTGACACCGGCACCCATCTCTCCCGATACGCGTTTTGATCGTCATGGCAACGCACGTGGCAGCGGGGCAGCGGCCGGGGCAGCGCATCTGCGCCCGGGCCAGGCTGGCGAGCGGGGCCCCAAGGCCTCCGCCGCCGCTGCGCGCAGTCCCAGAGCTGCAGAAGCCCGGGGGCGGCAGGCAGCCAGCCCCGTGGGGAGCGCAGCCGCCCAGGCACGGGAACAATTGCCTCTCGGGATCAAGTCTACGTGGGCCCAAATTGTGTGTTACTATGACAATGGTAAATAGGTTCACTGGCTTTCAGGGAAGTGGCTCTGTGCAGACTGAGCTGCGGAAGGCACAATTTCTCTCCAGTTCAGCACACCTCTACCCATTCATCGGTCTGCTTTCACGCTTAGGGAAGCCACTGCATTACTTAGCTTTAATCACTGGACATTTTATTGACAATGACCTATACTGAGTTTGATTTAGTGGCTCCAACTAATAAAAGCCTGATAGTAGACTAGAAAGAAGAAAATTAAACATGCTTATCAGATGGTAATTAATTTGTTCTCTAGAAAGAAAAAAAAAATGAGCCAAATGTTTTGATAAAGTAGTTCTATGAAATGCTACAGCTACCAGAAATGCCTCAAATCTCATCTTAAAAAATACACCCACCTTTAAAATCATGTTTTGTTTTGTTGCTGCTTCCACAGCAGGAGGAAAAACCATTCTACCCTGAAGCCTAATACATCTTTTTAAAATAAATAAATAAAATAGAAAGAATCTTCAGAAGGGCTATAGCTTTTCCTAGAGTATAGATTACCTACCACGCCACAGCCGGCCTCGCACATGTTAGCAGAAATAAGGTATCGATTAAATATAGTCGCAGTAAAGACTAAACTTACATTAATATTTCCCGCTACTGGTGATTTAGCATTTATCGTTCATCAGAGCCCACAAGTGCATGCATGCATGCATTCACAAAACTAAACCTTGCCACAATTAACTGATTGTAGAATATATAAATTTTCATATATGAGAAAAGACAGATTGTTTAAGCGCACCATCATTGGTTTAAAAAAAAGATTTATCCCACAATTTTCCTGGTTGTAGTTCATTTGCATACATTATATGAATTCATACAACACAAATTATTTTTAAATACGCTGTTCAATAAAGAAATAACATATTCAAGACAAATCAGTGGCTCTGACATACTTCTTTCACTTCATCGCAATGTACACTTCCGCCAGCATCTGTAATCTGTTCAATATGCACTGTATTAGGAGTATTCTGTTCTTACCAGTTAGGCCTCATCCAGAAACACCTCACCACCAGTCAAGCCTGGATCTTAATACTCTTTTCCCAGGGCATCACCCCCCATAGGAAATCTCCAAACCCTCTCAATGAAACCTCCAAAGCCTCTCGGATTTCCTTTTTTCTCCAGGAGGCCTTTCTGTTATAATCTACACACTATTTACTTGAAGGTTATCAAGTTTTTCCATGTTATATCCATTATACACTTTTCTTATTTCTTTCAGTCATTTTTACATGCGGGCATGTCAGAAACCATCACGTCAAAAAAGTTAGATCCAAATATCTGTGCTATCTAGCATATTTTAAAAACTTTAATAAATATTTGAATATGTGAACAAACATGAATACTGGCACGCTGTGGTGGACTGATTTACTTAACTGATTATCTATAGTTATTCTTTTCCTTTGGCCCCCTTAAAGACATCATTGCCCTAATGAAATGTAGACATGCGTTTTAGATACACATTAAAACTCATTCAACTTAAAAAAAATTGAGGAACAATTGGACACATCTAAATATGTACTATATATTAGATAACATTAAATAATTGTCATCAAGTTGCTAGACTGCACTGGCAGCATTGTGGTTATGTAAAAAAAAGCTTGTTAAAGTATATACATAAAATATTCAGAGGTAAAATATGAGATCTGTGATTTACTTTAAAAATGAGAATGCTAAAGTGGCAAGATATTAATCATTCTTAAGTCTAATATTAATAATTAAGTCTAAGTCTAATCAAGTAATTTTTTAAGGTTGCCCCTCTTCATTCCACACTTGATATTTAATAAGAAATGAAAGTAAGGGTTATATCTCCACATAGCAATCATTGGTTGGGGGGAGTGAGCCCAAATGGTCTGTTCCTCACCCAATTATTCTGTGAGCCAAGCAGCTAACTATCTCACAATATAGAGAAAGTGAAGGCTCGATCCTAGAGATATGTACAAGAGGTGCTGAAGTTAGAGGAGAAAAGCGGAGGTGGGTTAAACATTAAGGCTTTTTCTAGGATAGATCCCACTCTGGGGAAATGTGGTTATTTGGCCGAAGAAAGGGAGAAATGGCAACGCTATAAGCAGGTCTACTGTTTTAGTAGTCGTCCTTACAAAAGTGACAAAAGCAATAAAAATATCTCACAGCTGTAGAATGGATCTGTGAAACTAACTGCGTTATGTATCATCTCATGATTATTTTCTTAAAAGTTGTTCTATAAGGCAAGACTATTAATCCTATTTTACAGATGAAGAAATTTAGGTTCTAACAGTAACTTTACATTTATTTTTGAGTTGTTCAAAAATATTACATGGATGAAAAATAATGTCCAGAATGAAGGCAATCGCTAAATGTCAGAATCAGAACAAGATTATTCTGTAACATTCTTATTATTACTTTATAGCATTCCATTCCTCTCTTATCTGCTCCCAAAATAGATGGATAAAAAACCTTGCCTCATTTCCTACCAGCAGGCTGCAGGAAGAGACACTCTCACTTTTACAGAAAGGCTCAGTCCGTGAATGGCTACCGTCTTTATACAGAACATCAAATATTTCTGGAGGACTTTTGAATATGTCTTATTATAACCCTCCTGACACCACTTCATTTAGGTGGGTGGTAAATGCCATCTAGTTTACTTTATAAATCAAGAATTCTTATTACAGCTGGGATGGGGCACTAGGTGGGAATAGAATCAGGGTGAAAAGCAGCATTGTGGAACGGGAGACTCAGATACAGTCTCACTAGATTCACATCACCAAAGTCACAAAGTATTGCTTTTCATTTTCGGCCCTTAGAGATTTTAAAAGAGCAAAACCATCAAAGTAAACAGCACTTTGTTCTCCATGTTGGTTGAACAATATCCTGAGTAGTGTACTTGGAACTCAAAAAGATTTTTAAAGCCTTTGCAATGTTCACCACAACTATAGGAGAGATATACTGTTCACCATATTATGTAAAGAAACAAAACCTGTTTCGTTGTGGAGATGTGGCCAGTTTGGCAATATGCCAGTCTCATTTTGCTGAACAACTATTTAATTGTTTGAAATAACAACAACAAAACTGGTTGGTATACATCAGCCCTTGCTAGGTCATTATATTCCAAATTGTTAGACATCCTTCAAATATCAATTATATTGAAATTGGTCAATGAATTTGAATTCTTTTAGAAAATTATATTTTTCTAAAATGAGTACTTTCCAGTTTAGGGTTATTACTATCTGACCATAGTTAACCCGTGCACATGGTCAAGGAACTCAAGAGCACCATTTAAATAGAGCTGCAATCAGGCCAGGCTCCCATCTGTGATGGGGCTTGATAAAGGGTGAGATTCTCCCTTTGATAAAACCTTCTAAAGCACAGAGATAAACCCCCAGCATTGTATCTTTTTTAAATCACCAGTTACGGATTGTTCCAGCATAAACTAAAACCTCTTCTAGGAATATTCTGATACTGCCAGTGTTGACTGTCTATGTAAGGTGCAGCACCCTGAGAAGGCAGAAATAGAGAATTGGCTTACTAAGGGACTATATCTCTTGTCTATATTGCTCTATGGGCTTGGAAAGAATCCTAACCTAAGACTCTGTTTAAAGGCCCAACTTCACAGGGAAGGACCAATATGATTTTTCAATAGTTTGTTTTTAAATTTACTCTGTCTCAGTCTATAAGCCAGGGACAATGTTACATTTCAGTTAGAAAGCCACCCACCACCTAAATAGGTTAAAAATAAATACCTTTGAAACAAGTTTTGTATCGCATGTTCCCTTCACTTTTCAGACTTGTTACGTATTTTAGAATTCACAAATCCATGAACGTCAGAGCTCAAAGGGGTCTTAGAAATTCTCAAACCCAACTCCCGTTCTATATGTAGAGAAGGAGTTTACCCCCCAAATTACTAGTAAGTGGCAAAACCCAAACCTAACCACAAATATCCCAACTCTATCTTCACTGCACCAGGAATATAACCTGGACTTTGCTCTTAAGAAATTTCAACCAGAAGACATAAAGGAAAACAGGGGAGGAGGGCTACACAGAAACAAATACAGAGCAATTTAAGACAGTAAATTTAAATTCACTTAAATTGCTCTCTTAATTTTAGGTAAGTAACACCTCAAAGAAGAAGGGGATTAATATGGACTTCTGGGAGTATGATTCTCCTACTAGTGAGTGAACTCTTCAAATAATAAACTATTATTTAAAATAGTTTGTATACCTTAGCACTTAGCACAGTTAAGAAAACAGATTACTCTGTACCCACTACATGATTGAGGAGTGGATGGGTGAATATGTGGACATACAGATTTGTGGGTGGACAGGGGAATAGTCTGGAGTGAGAATGGGAACCCTTAGAAAGAAGGTGGAAATTAACAGGAGTCAGAATCTGAGTGACAATGCAGAGGGTAGAGAATTACTGAAATAGGCATTATTTATTTAGAGGTTCTTGAGAAAAACAACCTGCTTGAAGCAGAAGATGCTTGCTAGGAAGTAGCAGATGATGCATCTGGACACTGCAGTACATCTGGGCATCATGAAGCTCATCATTGCCTATTCCCATGACTTCAATGAGTTATGTTTAGCTGGGTGTTGTAGTGGAGGGAGAGTTTGAGAAACTTGTTAATGAAGCCAGACTCCCACATACAAAACGAGATTTCTGAATGTGTGTGGTTGTCGGTATTCTGTTCTGTTCTTTTTCCACGCAAACAGCAACAGATGGCAGAAGGGGGCAGAGAGAAGTGGGACTCCAGGAGGAAAGGTTGAATTGCCCCATCCCGCCTCGTGCTGGGTCTAAACCTCGGGGGAAGGAAGATTTTAAAAGGGTCAGTTTGGCTTTTACTGAGTTAAAAAGTTGATTGGTATCCAGCCCTCTTAATTGTTCCATAAAAAGGTCTAGGGGATGCAGAAAAATCACTTTATATCATCAATACCAGCTGTGTTAAGGCAAGCAGCTTAAGTTTACTGTGCCTTGATTTCCTTTTGTATATTCCAAAAGTGGTAGGATTTCATAGAATTCAGGTAAATAAATGGAATTAATATATAAAAGTGCTTTAATTTAGTGCCTAAGACAGAGTAATCAATTACTTTATAAGGTCTGGTGGAGTTTATGAGGATGCTGGTGAATGTTTGTTAACATTTATAAAAATGTGCAGGGATTCTTTAAAAAGCATATCTTGTGTTCAAAATTCTCCTTCCCATCTCTTCATTTCCCTCTCACTCACTTGGACATACTAACCATTTTATAGTCTCGTAGACCAGATTTGTCTTAGTCTCCAGGCCTTGGCACCTTCTGTTCTCTCTGCTTGGTATGTATCTCTCATGGCACTTTAAACGGCTGCCTCTTGCTCATTATTCACGTTTCAACTCAAATGCCACCACCTCAAGGAAGACTTGCCTAACCATAGGTAAAGCAGGTCCTGTCCTTCAGTTTCTCTCTTCCACATGATCCTATTTAATTTTCCCTTTATCACTACCTAAATTATCTTACTAATCTATTTGCTTACAAAGTTTCTCAGTTTTGTTCCCCACTGTATCCCCAGACCTAGAATATGCCTGCATACGTTAAGTACTCAAGATATATGTGTTAACTATGGATTGACAAGAACAGGCCCTCAAAGCATATACAGTTAAAAGAACATCCGCTATAGCTTCAAAGAAGTTGTTCCATTTTGATAAGACAATATGGTGAGCGAACATCACACAAAACACCAGCATTTGATGTTAATGCAAAATTTCTTTTCCTCTCTCTTTCTGTTCAAACTTAAGGTAAAAGGCAAACTAGGGGAGATCAGCAGCCGGCACGTGCCAGATGTGCTTAAATTGTGCTGTGCTGGTCTTCTTAATACATAAAATTTTTTTTCTTTTTTTTTTTTTTTTTTTTTTTGAGACAGAGTTTTGCTCTTGTTGCCCAGGCTGGAGTGCAGTGGCACAATCTTGGCTCAGCACAATACAATCTCCACCTCCCAGATTCAAGCGATTCTCCTGCCTCAGCCTCCTGAGTAGCTGGGATTACAGGTATGCACCACCATACCCGGCTGATTTTGTACTCTCAGTAGAGATGGATTTTCTCCAAGTTGGCCAAGCTGGTCTTGAACTCCCGACCTCAGGTGACCCACCTACCTTGATCTCCCAAAGTGCTGGGATTACAGGCATAAGCCACCATGCCTGGACAATTGTATAAAATCTTAAAGAGTACCCCGAGACTCAAATATGTTCTAAAGATATTTAAACTGTGGACTAAAGATTGGAGAATCAATCTTTGAACCTTTAGAAAATCAAGGTCTGGTTAAGTAACGGTTCAGAAATGTAAAAGGTCAGTTTCAGTATGTGCCTAGCTGTTTCTACTTCTTTAAAAATTGCTCTAATATCTGAATGGTGCTGCCTGGTTAAAAACAATATTTTAAAATATTTATATACTGTCATCTTAATTTTTAAATTTCTATTTTTAAAAAGGCACAGGACAGTTGAGCATAAAATGTTATATCCTCTCTCTCTAGCTATTCACGCTGTGAAGCAGCCTGTTTTACTGTATAAACCTGTGTTTGTTCCGTTTCAATTGTGCAGAAGGAAACAGTTCTGGCACTTTTAAAAATCAAAGGTCTATCACTCAACAAGAGAACATAGCATTTCTAAGAAAGGGAATTATGAGAAACAGCAAAAAGATACAGTGCTTCTAAAACCTTGGAGTGCTTATGAATCACTGGGAGATCTTGTAAAGATGTAGATTCTAATTTGTTACAGTAAGTCTTAGGTGGGGCCTGAGATTCTGCATTTCTAACAAGCTATAGATGATACCTGCACTGCTGATCCTCAGTGCTTATGGATGATGCTGTTAGGGTCATATGGCTTAAGAAATAAAAATCACTTTAGAGCATTTCATACTTACAGTTGTAATCATACTAAACCACTATTGCTGCTGTACTTAATCTGAGAAAAACAACTATAATTCTTCCTGTCCCACCAATAGATGTAGTCTATTTCTCCACTCCTTGATTCAAGCTGACCATGTGATTGGCTTTAGTTAACAAACAGCAATTTTCCATATGGTAAGACTTGAAAAGTATTTGCGCACTGGGACTTCTCCTTTGCTTCTCCTTTGCTTCTCCTGGAACGCTTCAATCACCACCTGATTGCACCAGAGCTAGCTTACTGAAGGATGAGATAACACGCGGGAGTGAACTCAGATACCCTAACCTAAAGTTAGTTGAGTCCCAGCCAATAGGCTGCCGATCGCCATCCCTGTGAGTAAAGCCATCCTGGATTGGCCAGTCTTCCACTAATTTTCCAGTTGATCATGCACACTTGAGCGAACACCACAGCTTTCAGTCGACCTGATCCACACAGAAGATATACTCAGCCAACACACATTGCCAGAAACTAAATAAAATGATTGTTGCTTAAACCGCCATGTTTTGGGATGTTTGTTGCTGTCTTTTTCATTTTGAATTTGCTTTTTATGCGGCCCCTAAAGTAGGAACAAATATCTAAAGAAGGAGTTGTTAAAAGTCTGAGTTAGTGGTGCACAATGCAATTTGTGCTTATGATTATTTTCCTCCTTTTCTTCAATCTATAGCATGTGATTTTTGCCCTGACATAATATAAATTGATATAGGTAGTTATTGCAATGGCATTTTAAGTATTTTCTGTTTTTATAATTCAACTTGCTTTTCTTTTATTTTACTATGTTGAGTGTTTCTGCTTAGAAGTTAAGTCACTTGCCCAGATCATACAGTTCTAAATGGCAGAACACTTTTCAGACTAATATAAAGTCAGAAATTTGAAAATGCTTTTCATAGTGTTATTAGATGTCTCAAATTCTTCTGCTAAAACGCAAATATAGATTTACCACTGAAGGACATGACCTCCAGCCATCACCTTGTTCCATGTTTGAGGAGGGAATATAAGGTCTATCTACAAAGGAATAATCTTACATTGATATGATATGCTAAAGACAAACCCTCTTTAGAAATGATACACTGAACATCAGCTAGTCATTGACATAGAGCCATTAGGCAGACAGCATCATCCTTACACGTTTCCTTTGCAGGTTCACTCATGGTCAGGCTTCGTCCCCCAGTGTTGGTGAACTTGAACATCTGATGTTCTCTCCAAATCTATCAGTCTCAACCATATTTTATCTTTTCCACAGCCACATGAAACCCATATTAATGACAGCCCATGGCCATGCCTATATATTAAAGGCTGCTTGCCATGGACTAGGGCAGTGTTTCTAATTTTACTAAACTGTCCCTCCTATTGAGGTGATCTCCACTTCTTCTCCTCTGTGCTATTCCTCCTTGCTGAGAATCATCACCTAGAGGCTCTGCAAACTGATATTCCTTAAGCTGAATACAGTCTACAATATCATTTGCTCACTAACAAAATTCAGTTGTAATGCATTAGAATGAGAATGCATTTAATCAAAATATGCACTTTGTACGTAACCCAAGGTCCTGTCATCCTCATCTAGCTGCTACCCCTGACATCACCTTATTGGACTGTGGAAACTTTTGAATGTGTATCAGCTGCTATTCTAATCTTTCTTTCTGGAATTTGCATCTACTGCCACCACTGTAACCACCAAGCACATTCCAGGGACTCCCTGATCCGTATGCCCATCTGTAATGTCTGCTGAGATCTGCAACTGCTCACTCCTGGTTCCAAGTGTGAGCTTGGCTGGCTTTTACATCCTACTCTTCTCTGTCTTCCTTCTCCCCTAAAGCAATCCATTCTATGGAAATAATCTTTCTTAGAAAGAGTCCCATTTAAAAGTTTGTCAATCCGCTGCAAAACTATTATTGCACCTAGCCTGCCCTGCCCATTTGTAATGTGAACATAGCCTGCACAGTATCTCACTTGGGAAGATATGGTAGTCTCCCAACTGCTCTCATTGCTTTCAGTATCCTTTCTCCTCCATTCATGTTCAAGGCAGTCATCAGAATTACATTCCTTGCACTCGCATTTTGGAAATCATATTTCAAGTTGAGAGTCTTTCCAATCTGGCTCTTAATTCACACTCTGGTCTCATCTTTTCTGACCCCCTTCTCCTGCATACCTGTGCTCCAGACATGGTATGCATCTCAAAAGTTTTTTTTTTTTTTTTTGCTCTCACAAACTTTGCCTGCTGACTGGAGTGGCTCCCTCCATCCATCCATATGGTCAGCTCATCTTCCTTTCCCCTACCTGGACTTGATCAATTAGCTAGAGAAATCTCTCCAACACAGCTCTTGTTGACGTCTCTGCCATAGCATGAATAATATTAGCTTGTTACTCATCACCTCCACTGCAGAACTGCAAACCCAGAGGGTAGGGACCACATTTTATCAAACTCTGCCTCTCATTGGGCAAACTTCCATCTAAATTAAACAAAAAAGTAAGAACAGCAGCAAACATGTATGTTAAATAATTAAAAAGCCATTTTCAAGATTCTTGTTAGAGATTAAAAAGTGGTTTCTGAGAATGAGAGACATCTTGAATGAAGAGATAAATGGATCTAACTAGGCAGGTTAGTTTACCACCAAAGACCTGTTGCTTATGGATGGTAGGTAATTTTCTACAACTAATAGATCTGTCACAGAAGGCCACCCAAAATGGCATTCATCTGCGTTACTTCAAAAGTTTCAGCTTTGCTGGGTTAATAGTTTGTGCCTATATGTGAATGTAATATAGAGGTTTCTATATTTCAATTCCATAGGTTATTGATTAGGCAAGCATTCAAACTAATCAACTCAATTCAGTGAGTCTTTACACACCCAGAACTGTGCAGAATGCATTAAGAGAAAAGGGAACATGTTTACTAGTGCTAGGTGGCAATCCTAATCTCTCTATATATCATCTCTCATATCTGATCTTCTTACTCCCTTTAAAGGTAGATATTAGAAGGTCCAAAAAGCAGAGAGAGTAATATGTCTGTTCTTAGAGAGTTTCATTTTATCTGTGAGGGCAAAATTTCCAACATCTGTAAAATTCCATAAAACAAGATAATTAAGCGTCAAGGAATATCAGAGACAGAACTTACTATGGAATGAAATTGTTTCCTTTATTTATGGCTAGGATGAGAAGGTGAGATTTGCTAATATCAAGTAGAAGAACTGTAGTTGTCTAGGTATCTCCCATCATTGATTAAAATTATGACATAAAACAGGTTCCTGTACCACCAGTCTTCCATAATGCTTGAAATCTCAATCTTGGAATCATTTCTTGGCAAGGTGATAGCCAGTTTAAAGTCAAATGCACATATAAACTGCAATTAAATAAGTTTGCAAAACTGTCTGGTTTTGTGTTAACAGAAATCCCAAATAAATGGCTGAAACCATGAAAAACAAGATTTCTTACAACAGAGACTGCGAGATTGAGATTTCTTATGAGTGTGAATCACGAACAACAGAACAAAGCCTTGTGCATTTCACGAATGCATGTAAATACTTTTACCCCCATAGTGCATTTTAAGTAATGCTGGATTAATCCATTTTTGGACATCAACAGCTTTGCGAAAATAATCTAGCTGGCCAGCTACTTAATAAGATGCAGGAATTAAATTCTCATAAACTCCAGAAGGAATCTTGAAGGCCCCAAGCCAGCCCTCTTTCTGAAGTGGGAATTGCCTCCACAGCATGGAATAAGAAAATGGCTGTGAGGAGGAAGGATGTTTCCCAGGTATCATGAACAAAGGCAGACAGAAATACCAGTTGGGGCCCCAGCCAGATGAAGGAGAGGGGCCCAAAACGTGTTTTAATTTATGGTGTCATGAGGTTTCTCAAGGCAAAGATAAAACAACAAAGAGCTATTGAGGATGAAAAAATATAAAATCTTTCAGGATGACAATTTGGCATTACATAATAATAGTTTTTTTAAAGTCCTCATCCTTTGAACAACAATTCCACTTCTAGACTAAACATTTAAAGACATGGACGCTTATATGTTCAGAGGTATAAGGATATTAATCACAGTATATTTTATAATGACTAAAACCAGAAACAGCCCGGCCACGGTGGCTCATGTGTGTAATCCCAGCACTTTGGGAGGCCAACGTGGGTCGATCATGAGATCAGGAGTTTGAGACCAGTCTGACCAACATGGTGAAACTTTGTCTTTACTAAAAATACAAAAAAAATTAGCCAGGCATGGTGGTGCACACCTATAATCCTAGCTACTCGGGAGGCTGAGGCAGGAGAATCACTTGAATCCAGGGAGCGGAGACTGCAGTGAGCCGAGATTGGATCATTGCACTCCAGCCTGGGTGACAGAGTGAGACGCCGTCTCAAAACCAAAACAAAACAAAACCCAGAAACAACCTACTTAATAAATAAGAGCAGACAAATTCTAAAAGAATATATACTAGAAATTTAATAGTTTATCTCTG
The DNA here is from genome assembly GCF_009761245.1 of Sapajus apella. Classification (NCBI taxonomy): domain Eukaryota; kingdom Metazoa; phylum Chordata; class Mammalia; order Primates; family Cebidae; genus Sapajus; species Sapajus apella. Next base: position 5,990,130 of record NW_022436992.1, on the reverse strand, counting down.
GTGATTGAATTTTAGGTGACGTCACCTTCATTTAATTTTTGTCCCTTCTGTGATTCTCCATTATATTTTTCAGAATAAAGTATCCATGAGAAGTACGCACATGCTATGGTAGCAGACTGGCAGTGATAAGTAAACTGAGGAGTAACGTAAGCGAGCTCTGTTAACATCAAAGCTTTTCCCAGAGACAACACTAATGCACCTCCAGCTTACCTCCCCTCCCTTGTCCCTGCTGTCTTGACTTCCAAAATTGTATGTGTGAAGGGGCAACATGTTGGGCTGCCCTATGGGATCAATTGCCATGCAACTCTGCCTGCCTTGGAAGACTGCAATCAAAGCCTTATGCCAGATGTCAGAGCACCATTATCTCCTAAGGTAATATGGGAAGAAACTAGCTGAAAGATACCTAAAGCTAGCACCTATGAAGGCTCTACACCGCCTGCTGTACCAATTACACAATCAAACTTTAAGAGCTTTGCTAAGTGCTCAGGCCTGTGATACACATAGACCTTGCAATCTAAGTGTTTAAAATCAAACAGGAGAGAGAACACATGATTTAGAAAGTTGTATTTTTTTGGACCCGATTCTACTAGTGATTCCCCAAAGGTGGGCAATCACTTAATATTTCTTCCCCTTCAGTTTCTCAATTATAAAACTAGGGAATCAATGGAGTTGTTATCTCAGGTTAAAATTTGCAAATATTCCAATAATGCATCTAAAATATAATGAATTACCTGGGACTAATGGTTAAATGCAGATTTGATTCCATAGGTCTGGGGAGAGGCCTGAGAGTTTACATCTCTAACAACTCCAAGGTTGTGGTCCCAGGCCTATGCTTTTGAGTGCCAAACTCTAATATACATGATCTCATTTAATTCCCCAAATATCCTCTAATATAGCTCTCCTTAGCCTTATTTCACTGACCCAGAAGTGACTTGTATCCAGGGTTACACCGATTAAAAAGTGGCAAAGCAGGAATCTCAACAAGGTCTTTTTACTTGTCATTTCCAAGATGTTTAATGTCCCTTTCAGTTTTAAAATGCTATAATTAGAAATTATTGCCACATTCATATAAAGTGAACAGAATCACAAGATTGATAAAGATAAGCTGCTAATGAAGTTCAGAAGAAGGGATTGCTTTACATAGGGCAGGGGCCTGGGAGTCAATGAAGAAATCACAGAGGAGATTTGCCATCAGCCTTGAAGGATAGTTAGAATGAAGGTAAGTTAAGATGGAGAGAATGTAAAAAAATAGGTAAGCATAACATGGCATGATCAGAGCATATGCCAGTATAGACAAAACCTGTGAGGAGGGCAGGACAGGCCTCATGAATTTTCTTTTCTTTTTTTTCTTTTCTTTTTTTTTTTTTTTTTTTTGAGACACAGTCTTGCTCTGTCACCCAAACTGGAGTGCAGTGACATGATCTCGGCTCACCGTGACCTCCCTTTGCCAGGTTCAAGCGATTCTCCTCATTCATAGAACATGACAGTTAGTTTCTTATTGCTATCCATGTTACTACTTTGTTTTAAGAGTTGGATAAAGTTTGATAAGTAGAATGACCTCTCTTTCTAATTTGCTTCTCCTAAGTGGATCTCCTGAGAACAGCTTTGGGACCCCCAACCTCAGGCTCTCCATGCATCTCTTGAGGTGTTCTGTAAAATGCCAGCTGTATGGTATGTGCCCACAGAAACAACAAGTTAATTCTCTCTTTTTGAAATTGTGACTCCCACTCTCCCCCAGTTCTTCTAAAAGTTTCCTTTTAAAGAAAAGCCATGGTTCACTGCCACTGAAAATCAAAGACAACAGCATAAAGGTCAAGGTCCAGGCTGGTGCTAGCGATGACAGAACATTAAAATAATCACTCGAATTTCCTTCCTTGAAAATTGACAAAGACTACTAATGGAAAGCCAGTCCCCAGGATGCAGACTCATTTCAGAATTTTTGCACTTGTAGCTCTTCGTTCAAAAATTATTCTGATTAAAATGAATGGGAAGTGTTGAGATAAAACAGGAGAGGTAATGACATACCAAAAAAATAAAATTGTATGCGCCTCCCCCACTCCATGACATAACATAGAGTACCTACAAAAATAGGTGGGCTTATTAGGCAAAGGCTAATTTACAAGGTTGAAAAGAAAAGGAATTAATCGACACTTCGCTCCATCAAGCTTTACTTCTGGCCTAACTACACCAAGTTTGCTCCAGCAGCTCCTCTCTTCTACCTCCCCTTAGTTCCAGATTATGTTTGGTCATCAGATTCATAACTCATGTACCCCAGACTTCCTTCCCATTTGCTGAATCCGTATTTTCAAGATTCTTATATTTTCTTACCCCAAACTGGAGGTCTGGCCTCATGTTGGCATGATTACTTGGGATGGTGTTCTTGATGCCCAACTTTCAGTACTAGACTTGCAGCTATAGCAGTTCAGCTAGATGAGTTCAGGTTCCTTCCCCAGACAAACATGGAAAACGTCAAGGGTATTTTCAAAGCATATAAAGTAACTCTTATCCAATATACAGCATTTAAGAAGTTTGCCAACTGAAATATATGGTCACTGTAGAAGAAGAGACTGATCCAGTACACATAATAGCTACATTATAACCTGATAAATCAGATATTCTCAAAAGACTTGTAAAGAGATACAAGAGAACAAACAGGAGGAACGGGAAGACTTTAGGTGAGCTTTTCTTTCTTTTTTTCCCTTTTTAGTTCATTGGACACTTAGAGGCATGAGATTAAAACTCGTGAAAAACATATCGACTTGCTGTGGTGACTCAAAAGTTGTCGTTTCTCTACTCAACTTTGCTGAAACACTTGATTCATGTTGTTCTTATTTAACCTAATTTGCATTGATTTAATCAGGGCTGGTATGCTTTAAATACATAATAAATTGGAATTCTGCAACTTAGATGACTTAGAATAGCTAAATTTCAATAAAGCTCATTTCAATCTGTTAATGTATACGGTTCTGCCAAGGGGTTTAAAACTAGAAAAGATGAAAACTTACCACATTAGAGGTGGGAAAGGCTTAAAGATACCATATAGATGAAACGATTAGCAGGATAATAATGCAAAAGGCAATGTGTGTGTGTGTGTGTGTGTGTGTGTGTGTGTATGTGTATATGTGTATATATATATAATTTATTTTAATTACAGCCTAGGAGCATCTTCTAAGTTCTGAGTAGCACACTTAGAAGAAAACTCACATATAAATCAGTGAATTTAATTTTATTTCCTTTCTTTCTTGCCAACACTCAACTCTTCTGCCTCGCTGTACCAACTCTACAAATCAAGTGACATCCAAAGTGGGACCTCTTCTTGCCCATTTGGCAGCCTCTGTCACCACTTTGCCAAGCAACCTGCATTAGGAGGATTTTTTTCCCCCTAGCAGCCCTGGGGATTGGGTGGCGCATACTCACAGTTCTCGCTGAATGGCTGGCGGCTGTTTAACTCTGCCTGCGCCTGCTCAACACCCCTCCCCCACCTCCCAACCCTTTAGCGTTTATGGCTCAATCAGCTGGCCTGCTGTCAGGAATAATTGTCTTGGCAAGAGGTGAAACCACTTGCTGGTGAATTTGTCTGTCTGTTAAAGTGTTCCGCAGCACCTTGGAGGTGCCAGGATGAAACCTGCAAATGCCCGATCCAGAATTAGGTAAGTAACAAGAGTGACAGAGAGGCAACCATCAAGAATGGCAAATAAATAAATTGCACTTTGAGGAGGAATAATAAAAAAAAAAAAAAAAAAAAAAAAAGAGGAAGAAGAAGAAAGAAAGAAAACCATCTGTGCGTCTGTGCCAGTTACAAGCTGTATGACCTTGGATAAACTGTGATGTCTCTTGGCCTCAGTTTCGTCACGTGCAAAATTAAGGGGGTTGATTTTCCAATGTCTCTTCTAACTCCTAAGACAGCATGTGATGTCTAGGACATTTCAGATTTGTGCTCCTTCCAATTAAATGATACATCTCAGAGATGAATGACCAGGACAGAGCTCAGATGAATACAAAATGGAATGATTCATGCCCCTGTTCATATGACTTTTCCTGAAAAGTACCACCAGTCTTTGGTGACTTTGATTCCATTGGTTGATCTCTTCAGCTTAGATGCTAAGGACCAATCCAGTTACTTGTCCAGTCTGTCTACCCAGGCTCTGGTAATCCACCCTCATTCCTATCAAAGTAAGCGCGACTACAGATAATGCCCACTGATTTTGAGTTCCTTAGAGGCAGAAATGATAGGAATTCAAAGAGCGGAGCTGGAGACTCACATTTGACTCTCCCTCTCATCTCCCTGTGCATCTTTGTCAAGAAGGAAGTGTTACCCACACTCACTTCCCGCAGGCTTTCTCAGCCATCTTAAGGATTTTGTTTAAACAGATGACCAACTGACCCTCTCCAGGTCAGACTCTCTCCATACCAGTTAGCACAAGGTGTTGTGTGTGGGGGGTGGGAGGTGGATGGGGAGCTCATTGCAAGGACTCCTATCTGTAAATGATTGTGAATAGAAAATAATGAGGCAAAGGCTTCTCTTCACACTTAGAGGAAAAAGTGGCACAATTTAATACAGTCTCAAAGCTTAATTACGGATGTGTGTACGGAGATGGGTAGGCTTCATTATGGCTTAAACTACCATATCCCCACACATTCACAGTCTTCTGGAGTGGAGTTCACTGCAGGGCCCAGTAATCACCATGAACAGCACAAGTCAGGGTTAGCCCTCCCCATGTCAGACAGCAGAATCGTTCTTTAATCCATCCTGTACCCCATAGATATCTGTGGAGCCTGATGAAGCCCCGCGGGGATCTCAGTCTCCCTGTACACAGACATACCTTTTTGCCACACTGGATCTCACACCACCGGGACTGGGATGGCTTCCCAAACTAGGTGGGTTTGTAAAGCATTTCCCCCATCCACCTCAAAAAAAGTGCTGGCTGACTGCAGAATTCCAGTGCCCGCAAGGGGGGAAAAAAGAAAAAAAGAAAAAGAAAGAAAGAAAAAGAAGAAGAAGAAAAAAAAACCCTTAGCCAAGCCCCAAATCATTGCCTTCCTGTGTCTTCTCTCAAGTTGCTTTTCTAAAGCAAAGGACCAAATGTTGATTTCTCTACAGATTCCTACGTATCTCTTACACGTAGACAGTTTTAAAGGGGAAAAGAATATATCCCCAAAAGGGAAGGGGGGAGAGCACAGACTATTTCAGTTTCCCACTTGGAAATATCTTGTCGCGGATGATGCTACCCCTACCTCCACCTCCCTCCCCCCTCCTTTTTTCTTTTTTTGAAATATGGACAAAAAAGCTGAAAGTGTTTTCCGTTTCATCAAAGAACATATATTACTTTAGTGGTTCGGTAAAATGTTGGTTTTATGCCCACCCCTTTTCAATCTGCCCATGTCTGAGGTGCTCGGGAAAGACGCACAATCGTGAGCAGCTTACGACACTCAGTGAGCAGTAGGTGCCTGTGCAAGCTCGCGCCGCACACTGCCTGCTGGAGGGAAGGAGCCCGGGCGCCGCTCGCCGCTCCCCGCGCCGCCGCCCGCACCTCCCCGCCGCCCGCCGCCCGCAAAGCATGAGCGAGCCCGCTCTCTGCAGCTGCCCGAGGCGCGAATGGCAGGCTGTCTCCGCGGAGTAAAAGGTGGCGCCGGTCAGTGGTCGTCTCCAATGACGGACATTAACCAGACTGTCAAATCCTGGGGAGTCGCGAGCCCCGAGTTTGGAGTTTTTTTCCCCCACAACGTCACAGTCCGAACTGCAGAGGGAAAGGAAGGCGGCAGGAAGGCGAAGCCCGGGCTCCGGCACGTAGTTGGGAAACTTGCGGGTCCTAGAAGTCGCCTCCCCGCCTCGCCGGCCGCCCTTGCAGCCCCGAGCCGAGCAGCAAAGTGAGACATTGTGCGCCTGCCAGATCCGCCGGCCGCGGACCGGGGCTGCCTCGGAAACACAGAGGGGTCTTCTCTCGCCCTGCATATAATTAGCCTGCACACAAAGGGAGCAGCTGAATGGAGGTTGTCACTCTCTGGAAAAGGGTGGGTAAGACACTTTTTAATTAAATTCTTTCCCGAAGATTTTTTTTTTCCTCCCTTTTCTTTACTGCAGCATCTAACATGGACCAAATCACCATCTCTTTGATCTTTCCGTGGCTGTGAACTTTCTATGCTGCCCAGCTTTCTGCATGCTTAGAGGTGAACGTGTGGTTTTGGGGAGGGGGGTCCTTCTTTATTTCTATGTATTTATTTGATTTTTTGCCCTTTTCTCCCCCTCCCCCGCTCCCCCTCCCTCGGAATAAAATATGATGTAGATTTCTGACCGAGCGCTTCCAATGGACATTCTCCAGTCTCTCTGGAAAGATTCTCGCTAATGGATTTCCTGCTGCTCGGTCTCTGTCTATACTGGCTGCTGAGGAGGCCCTCGGGGGTGGTCTTGTGTCTGCTGGGGGCCTGCTTTCAGATGCTGCCCGCCGCCCCCAGCGGGTGCCCGCAGCTGTGCCGGTGCGAGGGGCGGCTGCTGTACTGCGAGGCGCTCAACCTCACCGAGGCGCCCCACAACCTGTCCGGCCTGCTGGGCTTGTCCCTGCGCTACAACAGCCTCTCGGAGCTGCGCGCCGGCCAGTTCACAGGGTTAATGCAGCTCACGTGGCTCTATCTGGATCACAATCACATCTGCTCGGTGCAGGGGGACGCCTTTCAGAAACTGCGCCGAGTTAAGGAACTCACGCTGAGTTCCAACCAGATCACCCAACTGCCCAACACCACCTTCCGGCCCATGCCCAATCTGCGCAGCGTGGACCTCTCGTACAACAAGCTGCAGGCGCTCGCGCCCGACCTCTTCCACGGGCTGCGGAAGCTCACCACGCTGCATATGCGGGCCAACGCCATCCAGTTTGTGCCCGTGCGCATCTTCCAGGACTGCCGCAGCCTCAAGTTTCTCGACATCGGATACAATCAGCTCAAGAGTCTGGCGCGCAACTCTTTCGCTGGCTTGTTTAAGCTCACTGAGCTGCACCTCGAGCACAACGACTTGGTCAAGGTGAACTTCGCCCACTTCCCGCGCCTCATCTCTCTGCACTCGCTCTGCCTGCGGAGGAACAAGGTGGCCATTGTGGTCAGCTCTCTGGACTGGGTTTGGAACCTGGAGAAAATGGACTTGTCTGGCAACGAGATCGAGTACATGGAGCCCCATGTATTTGAGACCGTGCCGCAGCTGCAGTCCCTGCAGCTGGACTCCAACCGCCTCACCTACATCGAGCCCCGGATCCTCAACTCTTGGAAGTCTCTGACAAGCATCACCCTGGCCGGGAACCTGTGGGACTGCGGGCGCAACGTGTGTGCCCTAGCCTCGTGGCTCAGCAACTTCCAGGGGCGCTACGATGGCAACTTGCAGTGCGCCAGCCCGGAGTACGCACAGGGCGAGGACGTCCTGGACGCGGTGTACGCCTTCCACCTGTGCGAAGATGGGGCCGAGCCTACCAGCGGCCACCTGCTCTCGGCCGTCACTAACCGCAGTGATCTGGGGCCCCCTGCCAGCTCGGCCACCACACTCGCGGACGGCGGGGAGGGGCAGCACGACGGCACATTTGAGCCTGCCACCGTGGCTCTCCCCGGCGGCGAGCACGCCGAGAATGCCGTGCAGATCCACAAAGTGGTCACGGGCACCATGGCCCTCATCTTCTCCTTCCTCATAGTGGTCCTGGTGCTCTACGTGTCCTGGAAGTGTTTCCCAGCCAGCCTCAGGCAGCTCAGACAGTGCTTTGTCACGCAGCGCAGGAAGCAAAAGCAGAAACAGACCATGCATCAGATGGCTGCCATGTCTGCCCAGGAATACTACGTTGATTACAAACCGAACCACATTGAGGGAGCCCTGGTGATCATCAACGAGTATGGTTCGTGTACCTGCCACCAGCAGCCCGCGAGGGAATGCGAGGTGTGATTGTCCCAGTGGCTCTCAACCCATGCGCTACCAAATACGCCTGGGCAGCCCGGACGGGCGGCGGGCACCAGGCTGGGGTCTCCTTGTCTGTGCTCTGATATGCTCCTTGACTGAAACTTTAAGGGGATCTCTCCCAGAGACTTGACATTTTAGCTTTATTGTGTCTTAAAAACAAAAACGAAATAAAACACAACAACAACAACAACAACAACAAACCCACCCCACAACCTTCAGGACAGTCTATCTTAAATTTCATATGAGAACTCCTTCCTCCCTTTGAAGATCTGTCCATATTCAGGAATCTGAGAGTGTAAAAAAGGTACCAATCATTGATTTTTTTTTTTTTTTGTAAACTAAAATGTTTAAAATAAAATAGCATTTACAGTTTTTACAGACTGGTGTAACCTAAATGAATTGTTAACTGTGTTACAAGAAAAGCAACAGTTAAAATTTTGGGGAGGTAGGGTGCAGAGGGGAGTTGTCCAGAGGCCAGAGGGAAGATCCAGGAGCAAAGTAGTCAGATTCAATTTGAAATTTTAAAGAAGGGCAAACAAAGCTTATCAGATTAATGATTTATGTTAATATACTCCACGTGAGTAAGGACTGGAAAAAAGAAAAAGAGCAGGACCCTTTATATTATTGGGGCAGAGACAGTGCAATCTAACCACCTTCAGGCAAGTGAGAGGTGGACTGAGGACTGGGCATCATTGCTCAGCCTTTAAGGCAGAGAGCTTTGCAAATGGCTTTTAAAAGGAAGTGCCAGACAGTGTAACCAGTGTAACCTTAACATAACCATCTTTCAAATCAGATCAGAATCTCATCCCCAAATAACACCTGTTCTTAATTCTCCTGAGTCTTTGATTCACCAGACACAGTAGCATTTGTGCCCTTCCCATACCCTCCTGTGTTAAAGGGAACCCCTCAGCTCACTGCTGGCTGAGGGTAAGCAGGCGGAATCCCGATGTTCAGGGCTGAAAGCTGTGCTTCTGGAGCACATTGCTAAGACTGCAGCAAGCTTAGGCTCCCATCAGTGACAGCACATTCCTAGTTTCTATGGGGAATGAGGAGAAAAGCCTACCTCATGATGAATGCCTGCAGGGTAATGACTTGTAGCAAGAGACTTCAGGGGCAGAGGTGACAGAGCTGTGATGGGGGTGGAAAGAGTGGGAGAAGATAATCATTTGATCCTGTGTTTGCATATTTCTGAGATGGGAATAATTTGTTAGCCCGGGACAAAAAAAGCTGCCTCTTCTCAGATTGCCCTTTTGTATAATGCTTGCTTTCCCTGTTTCTTTCTTTTTTTCTTTTTTCTGTGTCTGGATTGATGATTGCTCCTTCTCACCTCTCATAGGTTTCCAAGTCCATCATTAAGATTTCAGTTTCTGTTGAACTAAGGGTGAGGAGGTGGTGGCAGTGGCAGTGGGTGGGTACAGAGAAGGGAAGGGGAAGGCTGTGTGCATTGGACGGAGGGGGTCCTTCATCAGATGACAATTCAAGCAAATGTATGATTGAAATAAACTGTCGTGAATGACAGGCACTGAAAACTGAACCAATGCAGCTCATGTCCCAAAGTCTTTCTCTTCCTTCTCTGATACTAAAGACTTGCATCTTTCTGTTTTTATTTTTCCTTTTTTAAGAGTGAAGCCCAAATAACAGGAAGAGGGATGAGGGGTGGAGAACCACACACTACCATTCCCCAAAATGCAAATCCCTCCAGCTGCCAACCTTAGGAGGCAAAATCAGCTTTTTGAAATGCAGAATGGCATCACCAGAAGGTTTCCTTAAGCTAAGGGTTGGTGGTAGGTTTCTTTTCTACCTATGGAGAAACCAGTATGCCTAAAAATAGTGCTTCTAAGAGTCTCTTTCTTTCAAGAGAAATATTTTGCAAATGTCTTTTAAGATGTTAAGCCCTGGGAGACAGCTTCCTACACACACACACACACACACACACACACACACACACACACACACACACACACCACCCTAGCTCATTTTTCCTGACCAGGAAGCTTCATCTTGCTTTATTTATAAATAAAACATGACAGTATAACACACATCATGCACATAAAGCCCATTCAGACTGTTAGTGTTCTGGAAGAGAGGTGCTTTGTTTGATAACTTTGAGGAGGGGGTTTTGGATTTAGACTAAGCATAATCATTTGGGTCTGCCTTTCTAAATAGCATATCACTCCGAGAGCAGGGGTAGCAGGAACAAGGTTCTCTCAGGGATGCACCTCGCCTCTATATTTAAACCCTACTAAAGCGACCTCCTCTAGAAGACAGCATACCTTTTTTAGGAGAAAAAAAAAATGTAGCAACTGAAGGAGAGCTCCTTGGATTCCGTGAACTTAACCATCTCATAGGAAGGCTACAGGAATCCAGCGCCCAAAGCTGCTCTGGCTTGGTGCATTAAAGAGCTGTGTGGGTGTGCTTATAGGGAAAGCTTCCAGAAGCAAAACCTTCCTGGCAAGCATCAGAACCACAGGTCCCCTCCTACCCTCTAGAAATCTGAATCTTGGAAACTGTAGTTTATCTCCTATCCCCAAGACAATTTTATCTTTCACTCTTCTTGTTTCAAGGTGGACATAAGAAAGGGAGAGAATAATCATGCTTTGTTTTATGCTACTCCCACCACCCTGCCCATGACTAAGTATCATGTATGTAGAAGATCTTAAGTCTGTGCACATTTCATGAAGAACCATTGGAAAGAGGAATCAGCAATCTGGGAGCTTAAGAGCAAATGATGACCATAGGAAGCTATGTTCTTACTTGGTGTGCGTGTGTCTGTATGTTTCTGTGTTGTATGTCTTTGCAGGCAAGCAAATGTTTTCTACACAAACAGGAATTTAGCTCACATCATTTCATGCCCATGTGCCTCTAGCTCTGGAGAATGGCGGGGGGGAGGGGGTGGGGGGGAACGGTAAGAATAAGGGAAAGCGGTAGTTTTAACTAAGGTTTTGTAACACTTGAAACCTTTTCTTTCTCAAATTAATTAATCTTTAAGCTTCAAGAAACTTGCTCTGACCCCTCTAAGCAAACTACTAAGCATTTAAAAGAGAATCTAATTTTTAAAGGTGTAGCACCTATTTTTTTATTCTTCCCACAGAGGGTGCTAATCTCATTATCCTGTGCTATCTGAAAAGAACTTAAGGCCACACTTCACGTCTCATCCTGGGCATTGTGATGGATTGACCCTCCATTTGCAGTACCTTCCCAGCTGATTAAAGTTCAGCAGTGGTATTGAGGTTTTTCGAATATTTACATAGAAAAAAAGTCCTTTCACATGACAAATGACACTCTCACAGTCTTAGCCCTAGTAGTTTTTTAGGTTGGACCAGAGGAACCAGGTTAAATGAGACCTGTCGTTTGCTTCACCCAGAAAGAAAAGGCAGTCCCTGATGCTCAGATCTTAGCCTTGCCATTAATAGTTGAGACCACCTACCCCACAATGCAGCCCACACTCCCAAGACTGCAAAGTTACCATCACAAAGAAAAGGTTATACCAGTAAAAGGAAATAGTCTTTGAAACCATTTAAAAATATTCTTCTGAGCTCATCAAAGTATAAGAGTGCCCTACCTTTTCTCTCTGCCTTCAAGAAGGCAGACATTTGGTATGACTTAGCATCAACAACACATTTGTGAATACGTGTAAGTCATTAGAGGGGCAAATGCCACTTGTTATTCCTCCCAAGTCTTCCAAGCAACTACACACAGACCTCTCATAGCATTAGGGGTCACCTGTGTTTCTGGCTTATTTTAGTCAACTTGTCAGCAAGTTTGATGCCTGGTCTATCTGACATGGCCCAGTAGAAGAGGACATTGATGGATCACGTGGGATGATAAAAGGAATGTACATACCCTTCTCACAGAGAAAATTATCAAAGAACTAAAAATTATATCTGTTTTGGAGCAAGAAGATCATAATGTTTCAGGGTAGTCAACATAAACATCAATTATCTCCTCTAGATGAGTGGTAATGTTAGTTGATTTGGGTCAGCCATTGACAGAATGTCAAATAACAAGGAATTTGCTAGAATATGACCATTAAATAGGCTTCTGAAATATATTTTGAGAGAGGTTTAGGGATTTACGCACACACTCTTACCTCTCAATCTATTTCTGTATATGTAACAGCACACACACAAACATGCACACCTATATGTGTGTGTCTATGTATATGTCTATAAAACCATATACAACCACAAACACATACATATATAACCACATACACACACATACACACACACGTGCAGGCAGGTGGCCACATTATGTAATTAGTGGCCTTCTGTCACTAATTACGCTAATACTTTCTCCTTGATAATCAAACTTTTATTCAGGAAATGATCTGATAAAATCTGTGACAGTTAATACATAATGGATTGATACGGCTGGTGGTATTTTCAGGCATTAGTTAATGAGTAGGTAGATGCTTTGCAGGCTGGGGAGCTTTTGGGCTCCTTATGCCATGGCAGAGTGTAACCTTCTGTCTAGTGGAAAGAGCCAGCAAATGAGAATATATTTTTTTGAGGATTTTCCACCTCAGGGTTAAGATACATACTTTTTCATTAAGGAATGCTCTATTTTTTTTTTTTTTCTTTTCTGGGATTCAGGAGGCAAAATTCTTACTTCTGATTGGGCGTCATCTCCTGGCTTTGCTCAACTGAACACAATTTCTGAAGCCCTTTGGTTTTTTACTCAAAGCAAAGGTCCTGGCTATTGTATTCTTACAGCTTAGACAAAGATATAAATGAGATGGAGAAATAACATTTGCTGAGCAGTCCCTGGTATGGTGCCTCTACCTAGATCACAGTAAGTGAGGGAGCTGCTAGCAACTTATCTTCACATGAAGAACCCGAGGCTTACAGAGGTCAAGTACACTGTGCAAAGCCAACCAGCTAGGGATTGGGAGCACTGTGATGTGTTAATTGGCTTGGTGGTCTTTCACTACTCCCTGTTTCTTTATTCCTTGAATGGTTGCCCCTCCACTTCTGCACCTAGCAAAGAACCTGGAACTAGATTGGGAACAGGAGACATGGTCAACACATTCTTGTTGAATGCCATGGGCACAATGCCCCAATCCGGGAATTCTGACCATGACTTGTTTGCTGTGGTGACTGGTAATTGGGCAATGCAGGGCTTTGCTAACAGAGGAGACTTCTCCAGGTTCCAAGGGAAGAAATGGCCAGTACATTCAGTTCAACCTCTTAACATAGGATTTTGGACTCGGAGAGAGTAAGGTATAGACATCCATATGTTATTGTCAGGGATTTATCTGCATTTCTTCCTTAGTGATTAAATGGATCACGTGTCCATGGTATGGTTCTCAACCAGGGGCAGATTTGCCACCCAGTGGACATTTACGTGTTTGTGTCTGGAGACACTTTTAATGTTTATGCATGGGTAAGGTGGTGCTTCCGGTATCCAGGGGGTAGAAGTCTGGTTACTGTGAAATATCCTACAAGCACGGACATCCCCCACATCAAATAATTATTTGACCTGAAATGTCAAGAGTGCTGAAGATGAAAAACGCTGCTGCATGATGGAAAGTAATGGTGCTGAGTTACCTAGACCTATTCCGTTTAAGTCTTTCTCTTGCCAGGTATCTGGAAATCTAAATTAAAAGCCCTCAGATTAGTTGATAATCAGCAAAAGGGCCTATAGTTAACACATGCTTCTCAAAGAACATATGGCAAAACTTAAATTAACTAGGACAAAACTAGTCAGAACCCTCAATTGACCCACTTTTTCTTTGGCACTACCTCATTTAGGAAACAGGAGAAAAAAAATTAAGTGAACAGCAGAGATTTAATTAACAAGAAGGAAAATGAGAAACCTGATATTCCTTCTAGGAGGGGTTCTGCAGTCTGAACAAATCCAATCCACGAGCCTGTGCCTTCTTCTTTCCCAACCAAAACTGTAATGTATCTGAGGTGGTGATGAACTTCTATTTTAAAAATCAGTGTGCTAAAAAATAAACGCTGAAGGGGATGGATACCTCATTATCCATGATGTGATTATTATACATTGCATGCCTCTATCAAAATATCTCACCTACCTCATAAATATATGCATCTACTATGTACCCACAATAATTAAAAATAAACTAAATACAAATAAGCTAGAAAAAAATCAGTGTGCTCAGTCTAGTAAGTAGGGTGGACATATTTAGGGAAATGATCTCAGACCTTAGAAACAGGTTAGTCTAGAGATACAAGAATTTTAAACTGAAATTCAGCTGGGGCCAGACAGGCAACACAGATGAGTGAGGTTCATGGGCAGGTGACATCATAAGTAACAAGAGAATTCACGTAAAAGAATAGAATTTACATTTGACTGGTTCTGGTTAGTCAGAACATTTCTGCAGGGCAGGTCAAGTGAGCTCTGGAAGAAATAGGGTCTAGAAGTCAAGGGTCATGGTCTTTAGACAGAATACTGCCATTCACATGCCTGGGATCATGTTACTCATCTTACGGCAACTGGTCTCTGTCTCTACTTTTAGAAGGATTCATTTAGGGATTCCCTAAGAACCTTTCCAGTTTGGGGCTTCTATTTTACCATTTTTTTGTCACCACAATAAAGCATGAAACAAAAGTGGTTTTCATGAGAGTGTCACTTAACCAGAAAATTAAAATTCCCCTGAATTTTTATTCCTCCAGACATTCTGATTCATCAAGCTTGCCTGAATATGAATGAGCAGACAGAGGTTTAAAAAAATTCACTGAGAGTCAGGGGCTTCAGAGAGGTAGGTGGACATGCTGGAAAACAGATGAGAAGATGAGAAAGCGCAGGCATGTGTGGGTGAGAAAACTGGGTTTTTAGAATGGGCAGGAAGAGATGAAAGGGAATCCTGGAGAGGACACACACGCACTCACCTGCACATGAGACCTGAGACACAGCGATGTGCTGTGAAGTACACACACACACATACACACACACACACACACATGCACACACACACACACACAGCCTAGGATTGCTACTAGGTGGGAGTAGGGAAGAAGAAGAGAAAGATATTTGTTCAGGACGCTCAAAATAATGTACTACATTGTAAGTGGCCACAATGGATATTAGGAGTTGAGAGCCTTTTCTAATAAAATGGGGTGTGGGAGGGGAAGGAAAAAGACAGGAAGAGAGATTGAGAAGAAGAAAAGGCAAGGTGGGGGAAGGAGATGAGAGGAGAAGAGAGAGAACAAAACACAACAGAAAGAAAAAAGAAAAAGAGAGTAAAAAGACAGAGTTTCAAGATCTGTGTTTTATGCTGCCCAAGTTACCGTAAGTAGCTGTGATTATACTGACTCCTCAGTCCTTTTCAATCAGTTCTTTATTCTGGTCTACCATAAAGCTATTTGTTTGTTCTCAATGCAATGTTGCAAAGTGATTTTCCCTCGTGTTATGGGAAGAAAGAATTCGTTCTCTAGCTGCATCTTCTTTCTCTGTTGCTCAGCTAGGAGAGTGCTTGTCAACCCTGGCTGCACAGTGGAACCACGGGGGAGCCTCAGTAAATACTGATTTCTGGGCCCCACCCTTGAGAGATTGTGAGTTAACTGGTCAGGGGTGTGGCCTTGGTGAGGAGAATTTTTTTTTTTTAAGCTTCCTAGGTGATTCCAAAGTTCAGCCAAGGCTGAGAAGCACTGAGCTAGCAGGTCCCCTCTCACAGCATGTACAGCTCAGCAATCTACAAGATCCAAAAGTCTCACTGCAGCTCTTTAAAAATACTGATGGGCTGGTGCCTGGCCTCCATGGGATTAGGTTACATGGGCTACACGGCAGGGAGAAGGGAGCCACCTTCTTACCTCCCTGCCATTGACTCCATCTGGTGGCACTGGTAGAAAAAAAGACATGTGGCTGGTCACAGTGGCTCAAGCCTGTAATCCCAGCACTTTGGGAGGCCAAGGTGGGAGGATCACCTGAGGTCAGGAGTTCAAGACCAGCCTGGGCAACATGGTGAAACCCCATCTCTACTAAAAATATTAAAAAATTAGCCAGGCATGGTGGCGTGTGCCTGTAATCGCAGCTGGTTGGAAGGGTAAGGCAGGAGACTCACTTAGACCTGGGAGATAGAGGTTACAGTGAGCCAAGATTGCCCCACTGCACTCCAGCCTGGGCAACAAGAGCAAAACTTCACCTCAAAAAAAAAAAAAAAAGAAAGACATGTAAGCATCAGTGTACTTAGAATTGGTCTCTGAGCACTCTATAGTTTAAAAAGTTCTGTTTAGCATTATATTTGTTTTTATTTTCCCAAAATTTCACAAGGCAGAAATAAACGTGTCCCATTTTAAGACAAGAATCAGATTTGAAAAGGTTCAGTAGCTTGCCCAATATCATTGTTACTGCTGGGCTGGCATTGAGAAATTCCTCTTCTAAATTCTGAGTCCTTCCCCCTCTACCACCTTCCTTACCTTCTGCGATTGGCTGTGTCATTATAAGGTAAAGCTAGTCCTGCTTAAAATATACACATCAATAGCTCCTTTAGGAGGATTCCCGGAAAACCCATTGCACACAGGCTACTTCCTACACCTCTTCCAACTGAAATCTTGCAGTTACAAAGTTTGGCATTATAGTTTCACCACTGCCCTTCTGTGTCTCCACTTCAATACCAAGACTGACACTCTCTTCTTTGCCATAGGAGACTCCATGACACCCAGGAGACGTCCAAAGGACAGAAATTCTTTCCAAATACCCCAGCATCAAAATATTCCCTTTCCATTCAGTCTACCGCATCCATAGATTTGCCACCAGCTCTTCCAAGAATGTAAACACTAAATCCTAGTAGGACACTGATTGGTGCAGTGGTGATAATTATACCACGGAGATTTCTGCAACTTAAACAAGGATCTTTGGGGGAAATAACCAAAAGACATCACTCTAATGCTGGAATTTCAGGCACTGCAACAGATGGGTGGCATACATTTGGACAGGACTTCCTGTCTTGTTCCCCTTACATGAAACAACACAAGTGAATGCTCATTGCGAGAACAGATATCTACCAACAGTTTATGGGGCTTAAGTAAAGCCAGGATAAAGATTGGATCTTCCGTCATATTTTACCTCCTTAAGCCAAAATCCTCTTTTAAAAAATCACTTATTTTTAGGTGTTCACCATCAGCATATTTATCCTCAGTGAAGAACTCTCAATATTGCACACTATGTGTAGCATGGATCTCTATCTCAGAGGCATTGTAGGTAGCCTTCAGTAAAAGTGAGACGGCTCAGCAGCGCGCAGAGGTGGATTAGTCTGCACACAGAAAGGTCTGGAAAAGCCAACTTACACAATTAATGGAACAATGCAGCAATCTGTCTTCAGCTGGCCAAGGCAATTCTGTCATTTGTCCCTCAGCTGCAGAAAAACCGCTCACCCTGTGATTTTGCCTCACTGTCTCTGCTCCATAGTGATTGCATTTACGGTGAAATCTGTATTTCCCTGCAACTGAGACGGTGTTTCTTTCATTTTAAAAAAATTTCTGTTCTAAAAATAATGGTAATTCTTGGAATGCAGCGGCACTGCTTTGCTATCCGGGCCATTGTTAATCTGCGTGTTTCATATTGACCCTTTTTGCCTATTGTTTCAAAAATCATAAAGGTACCAAGAAAAGAGAGGGCAAACATGCTGTAGGAAAGAGGAGAAACTGCATTATAACTGAAATGCCATTAAAGATAACATATCACTCAGATGTTTTTAACTTCTGATTATATTGCTCAACTCATTCAATCAAAGTAGCACAACATTTCTTGTTGAGAGCTTAAGTCAACATTTGTGGAGTGAACAACAGAACCATTTAACTTGTAAATGATTGCACCTGTGAAGGTGAGGCATTCTCAGGAGGACTGTCCTGGCATAGGCCTATCAGACTCACCATGAGAGGATGCACAAGAGGCCCCACTTCTTCCTGATCCATTTATGAAACGTGACCCCCACACCATAGGAGTGTTAATCATCTATTGTACTTTCTAGGTGCCCGGAAACCTGCTAAATCCTGAACATTTTCTCATTTAAACCCTGTAACAAGCTTTCATCCATCCTTGTCCAGAGTAGTATTAGCATCCTCCCTTTACAAACAGGTAAACTGAGGTTTAGGGGGGAATCTACAACTTGCCTAAGGTCACTTACCATGGTAAGATGTGTCAAGGGAGACACATTGCTTGGGTTCAAATTCTAGCTGAGTAAATTTGGCAAGGTACTTAACCTTTCTGATCCTCAGTTCCTTCTGCTATAAAATGGACATAGTGTTGTTATGAAGAATTAAGCCCATTGTTATTGAGAATGAAACAAGTTATTCCTTAGAAAGTGCTTAGAATAGTGTCTGGCATATGGCAAGTACTAGATAACTGTTTTCTAAATAAAAGATCAAAGAACAACAAGGTCACACAGACAGGAAGAGGTTGAGCCAGGGTGTAACCAGGGTTGTCATCCTGCAAAGCCAGGTTCTCACCATTTTTGTCTGTGATAGGATGAGACCGAAAAACCTGAGTTTCTGAAAGCACTAGGCCTAAAAGAGGGATATGGAGGCAGTGAAGTCTGGAGTTGCAAAGACACACATGGCTTCCTTCCCAGTTTTCTAACTGGCCAGGTCTTAGCCCATACACACTCACTGACTTTGTTCTGGTTCTTTAATGGCTTGGCTTTACCACTGTGGTCTGGCAGTCCTGGTGATGAACCTACCCCTGGAATACAGGTGGGCATGTGCACACACATTTGTGCATACATATCCAGTTTTCATAGGAGCTGAAGGCTAGTGGCCAGCTACATGGGCCTTTTGTTAATACATCAAAACTCATTTCCACATCTGAGCTGTTTGCTCTCTGTAGTCAATTCTTGGAGGTGAAAAGCTGCTACTCACCTTGCAATTGCTATCCAGCTGCCAAACTCTTATTTAATATTGGCAATATTAAATCATACTGGCCCCCCGGACACTAAGCATACATTTTCAGCTGAAAGAGATTTGCTGGTGTTTATTTAAAGAAGCTTTTTCTTTGTGTACTCACAGCCATAGTTGGATGCTGCTCAAGCAAATGTAACAAACGATGAAGTACACATCTGAGGTTGACCCTTTCTTCTGGCAGAGGAGGTCCTGCATCAAGAGGCAAAATCCATGTCTGAGCTTTGACACTAATTTGCTCCTGGCCCTTGAGAAAGTCAATTCCACCTGTCCAGGCCTTTTTTCTTACGTCTGTAGTGATGAATTCTGGCTTTCCTTCTAGTTCTCCAGTATTAGGCAGGGTATGAAGTTAAGGAGGAAAAAATAAAAGAGTAACTTTCCACACATTCTCCTTTGCTATCACTTATCAATAGGCAAAGCGATGAACTTCCCCCAAGGGAAAGACTCCCATGTCCTTAGAGATGTACCCAATCCCACAAGTAAAAACTATGTTTGGTCAGAAACAACATTCTCTTTTACAACTAGGGAACTAAGATATCAAAAGCTGAATGTGCCTCGAGCCACATCTCGTTCTTCGGGTTTCACTCACAGAATGATTTAAGCATGCTCTGCCCCAGCTTTGGACAGAAAGATTGGGAATGAGTGCTTTGGCCAAAGTGAAACCTCAGTACCTGAATCTATACTACCAGGGAATGCTAGAGCTGTTTGGAAATCGAGGACACTTTCCGTCTGGTGTTTCATGTCTTTTCTGGCTTGTTTTATTGTTTGTTTATTTTCTCCCCTCTCTTCATTTTTTCATTCCCTCCCACCATGCTTCCTTCTTTTCTTTTTACTGAATTCACAGTTATGAGCTACATCAGGCATTTGCAACAAGAACAAAATGGTACTTAGGAAGCAAACATTGTTTCTTACATGGGTGAAATTAATTATACTAATTTTTGATGAAAAGCACAGACATACATATAGTGCATAAACAGATATACAACATATCTGTGGTATTAAGATTCCAAGGAGAGGGAGTAATTATGAAAAAAATGTCTAAATAGTATTTTCTAGAGGGCTGAGAATGAAAAAAAATGTCTAATAAACACTGAGCTAGATACTAATTATCATGTGGGAGAAAAAAACAGCAAAAGTAAAAGCTGTGATCTCGTCATGGTAAGGTTCCCATGTCGCTTTTACTTTTTGCTGTTTTACTTTTTCTCCCCATGGTAATCATTGGGGAAGAAACGAGAAAGTTAAGGAAGTTTGGGTACTTCAGTATTGAAAACTAGGACTGAGATTATTTGGACAGCCAAAGTTTTATGCCGGGGTCTTTGTCTTATCAGTCCCTGCTGTACTCAACACATCCCAGAGTTCTCTTTATTTGGAGGCTTCATGATGTACTAAAAAACTATCTGGTAAGGAATTAATGAGACAGAGCTTCTGCCATTTGCTGGCTTAGATAAATCAGTACTTTTCTGGACCTCAATCCCCTTGTCTATAAAATTTAGAAAACAATCCCTGTTTAGCCTGCTTCACAGGATCTGGTAAGGATCAAATGAGATCCTAAGAGTGACAGAACTTCAAAGGCTATGAGGTCCTACACAAAGATTTAAGGCAGTGGGAGGAGAAGAGCAGTGAGGATGTGAGCTGTGTGGTTGGTCCCTCATACAGAGTGACTTTCGAGGGGCATTGTTTTGAACATTGTTCAAAATCACCTCCACAGGGACCTGAATTCCTGCTCTTGGTCACTGCTCTGAGTTAAGTCCCTCATGACTTCTTCATCCATAGCAGGGAGCAGGGAGGCAAGTACACTGTTCGCTTCTTAATAGGAAGGCCCTCCTGTCAGTTGTCTTTTTTCCCTAACATATATCACAGTCTGACTCAAGTGGGCTCAGTGGACTTAGGCAGTCACTACTGTGACTCTGTAAACCTTCGTGTCTACACCTGTAAAATGGTCATGTCAGTGGCTGCCTTGCTGGCTTTTAGGAAGGTTATCAGAGAACATGTGTGTTGAGTCTGCCAAAATGCTGGCCAGTAGTGCATTCTCAATCAGCATTAGTCCCGCCCCTGCACCATCACCACAATAGAATGACATGTTATGTTTATAATGTTTATACAAACATCCTCATAGGAAATGTGGATGGCATCAGGAGCAATTGGTTCCTAGAAGCAGAAGTTAAGAAGAGGATTTAAGAGGTTCATGCGAACACTACGTCGGTAATATAAAAATTATCTCTAAAGAGGTGAGAACTGGGTAGAGATTAGTAGGGTAAGTAATATTACAGAATAATTAGTAAACAGGATGAAGAATAGCACCCTCTCTGTTAGTCGATGGCAGCTGGAATACTTAGTTAAGAAGGAAGTTACAAAGGTCTCTTCCATAGGACCTGCCATTCCAGATGCTCTGACATTTGCCTCAGGTGACTGCCGTTTATCTTTTTTTTTTTTTTTTTTAATATAATGGTTCTTCCCAGTTCTGTCAACAGATTCAATCCTCAGTCCTCTTTCTCTGAGCAGACCTCTCATCCGCAGCATATACCTGCTATATCTTCTAAGAGTTTAAATGGAGACCTCCGGAAGAAGGTGGGAGAGAAGTCCATCTCGGCTTAATTAACCATTTATGACATCATATTACTGCCATCTTCAAAGTGCACAGATTGTTTTTCTGAGCCCTCACACAGAGGCCGCTGCTGTGGTCCCATATGTGTCAGCCCATGAGAAACAATGCTCTTGGATCTCACAGCCAAGCAGCGCTGAACTGCAGCAAAATCCAGCAACACATTCAGCAGCGAGCAGCCTGCTGAGCTCCACTGGTTTATCCAGGGCCACCAACCCCAAAGAACTGGGATGAAAGCAGATGTGAGAGAGGAAAAGGATCTGTTTTTGTTTTATTTTCTACCAGGCCCAGCTCTTTGTGGTGGGGGGGTGGGGTGGAGAAGAAAACTCGAGCTCCAAGCTGGTGCCCTGCCAAGATTCCTCCCCTCCCTTCCTAGTCCAAGCACTCCACCGTCTGTGCAGACTGCATAACAGCAATTTCTGGAAACAGGCTGAAGAATCTGGGCCAGTCCAGAGGCAGTAGATTTCTGGTTTTAATGTGGCGGGGTTTTAGGAATTTTATTTTTCACCTTAATTCTTTCAACAACTGCCAGCTCTTTGAAGCACATCTGTTATCAACAGCTTCTGTTTGTAAGATGAGACTGAAGGTATCCTCTCCAGAGAAATTCCTGTATCTTCTCTGTAGTTCAATGCTTGCACTGACAGTTTGGCTCAAAAAGTACGAGTGTGATAAATATTAAAGAATGTTAATACAAATGTGATGAAACACCTAGGGATTGTTTTTTCCTCCCCCCAAATTCTGCTTTGCTCACTACTAAAGTTAATCTTGACAGAAAATTTACTTCTCTGATCCACATCATTCCCCAAAGCAATTTTCCAACAGCAAACATACATTTCTGGTGATCGTTAGGAGGTTTTCAATCCCTATGTTAAGGAGGCCATGGGGTTTCAACTGTTCGATTCACCTTCAGGTAAATGTCCCTCACCTGGGATGCCATCACCAGAGGATCCTGGGCAGCAACGACGGAAAAAGGCTCAAAAATGAGTTTTGAGGTGTTAACAGAAACAGGGTTGGTAGCGGGGAGATTATTTAAGTATCAAGATCAAATCTTGAAATGGCCACTAAGTCATGAACTAAGAAAGTAATTGCCTAAGCACACATATCTGTACTCACAAATAAGATGAACACTACGTAAATGCAATGCCTTTACCTGGTGCTGAGCTTTGAGCTGGTTAATGCAGATTACGTTTACATTCCATCGAAAGTGTGAGTTAAGCACACATCATGAGATAATATTTGTGATCTTCCCTTTGTCATGTTTGTCAGCCTTTAGGGCTCTAGGGAATGAAAAATGACTGGACTTTGAAATAAAATAGACCTCGATATGAATCCCAGTTCTACTGTACACCAGCTGTGTGATGCAGGGCAAATCACTCAGCCCCTATTAATCTAGAGATGGCTTAAAAGTTCTACTTTGAACGTATTGGGAGGTTTAATATATGCGAAAACATATGGGCACACAGTGAGTGTTCAGTAAGTGTCATTGATATCATCAGTTTCATCCTCATCATCACTTTTGATACCAAGTGTATCTGTTCCCAGTGGAGTCCATTTTGACTATACATAGTGAATCTCCTTTACAATGCTATTTGCAGTGGAATGAAATTCAGTCTATGGACCTCTCTAGATGAATCATATGAAGTGGTATATGTGACAGCAGTTTACAAGTTTTAAAGTTTGAAGAAAACATAAGGTGCGGGAGGCGGGGAGGTGGTAGCCTTTCTGATGTATCCACATCAATCAAAAGATGCTTAAGTCATTTCCATCATTCTCACTATTGCCACGGCTTCCCTGTCCTCTCCTTTTCTTTCTACTCAGTAACATTTTCATGATGACACAATATCCAGTTCAAGTTGTAAAGACATCTGTGAAGCTGTTCTTGATGCCTTCAACTCAGCATCAGAAGATGTTAGAACAGTTGTTGTCCTTAGTAATCAAGTCTGGACTGTCTAGGATATCTCCTTTCATTGTTCATATCATTAATTTACTTATGTACCATGCATATATATTTTGTGTCCCACTACATACTATTCATGGTCAGGGGACAACTTATTTGTATCAGTTCAGTTCAGTTAGTTTCTAGACACTGAAGATGAAGCAAAAAGAGGAAGACATAGCCCTCCTCTCAAAGGGTTTACTGACCAATGTAATGGGTACAACGTCCACATATATAATGACAGCCAAAGGTGGAATAGGATGAATACTATAACACAGGTGTAGCAAAGTCTTCCAATGATACAGCAAAAGGAAAGGGTTTCCTCAATTCAGGGAATGTGTGAGAAGTTTCACAGGGCTTGATGAAGAAGGTGGACTATACACTGTGTCTATTTAGGTGGGTGGGATGTGACATGCAGAATGGAAGAAAAGGGCCTCTCAAGAGCACCATCCACGAAGTGCAAGAGCATGGAGGCAGGCAAGTGAAAGGGAAGCACTGGCTAAGTGCACCAGCAAAATGCTCAACAGCATGTGATGATTTGATATTTTATAAGTAGCTACTTCATCACCAGGACAATCCAGAATCTAATTTTGTCCCATTTCAATATGGAACGTATCCTATCTATAACAGGATGAGTTAGTGAGAAAACAGCTTACCACTCTTATATCCTTCCCCTACACTCATCATACAAATAACAGAGTCCAAGCTAGTGTTTCCTAAGGCCCTCTGAGGAGAATATCATCTCACAAGGAAAGAAAAAAAGAAAGTACTTGAAGGAGGTTGCTGGACATGCAGACTCCAAAGGGGAATGGGTACGGACTGCTCCTTAGGAGGCCGAGTCACGGCCACCAGTGGGTCTATCCCCAGAGGAGACTCCAATAACCAAATACAGCATAACGTAGCATTTCTGCCTGCATTCAAGAGACCATTTGGACACAGACAATGAGGAGGTAAGTGGAAATCAGGTGTCCTGGATATCAGAGCACCATTCCTGAGAGTTCTGGACCAATACTGGGCACCCTGAACCACTGCACAATCAAGATTGGTTGGCATGGTAAGATAATCTTTGTGGAAATTGACAGTCAGTTTCCCTGGTGAGAGAGAAGCATCAAGCGGATCAGACATAAATTTGAAAAGAAAAAATAAAAAGGCAAGTGAAACATCTTTACCTTTGTTGTATAGGAAATGTTATACCCATGACAGTGACTATTATCACACAAGCCATGCCTGTCTAACAACATCTGAATAGCAGTGGCTGAAATGTTGCTGGTATTCTGTATTAATTCATGTTTGAAGGCTCATCTGTCAGGAGACCATTTAATTCTACATCAGACTTTGATTGTCTGATGCACATCTCTAAAGGGACATTCATTTGCATTCCTACTGGGAGTCCTGGCTTCTCTGAGTTTTATCTATTTATCCAGTGGGATCACTGAGACAAGATAAAGGAATATTTTGGGAATAATGACTTGGTCCCCAGACTAAGACCCTTGTACATAGAGCAGAAGCAAGATGACCATTCAACTCTCCACAGATCCCATGGAAGAAAAGAGAAATCACTCTGAGTTAAGAATGTCAAGATACCCAGGCTTGATCGTAAAATGTTAGTTGATCATCATCAAGGATGGACGCATTTGAGTGTAGGTGCCCTTCTCAGTGTCCCTAGGCCCAACACAAGAACGAAAATTCAACAAGAAAGGTACCAGTGTGGTAGATGCCACTGGCAATCTGCTCAAATGCCATTCCCCACCTTCTTCATCCATGATGGAGGCTGCCATGAAAAGGCTAAAAACATCATGGTCTGGTTTTGCCAGCTTCCATGAAGCCAGCTCATGGCTGACCAGTTGGATGGATATCTACTTGGAAACTTCTGAGTAATATTTCAGTTTCAGAAAAAAAAAAGAAAGTAATATCTGAAAAAAAAAAGAGCCCCTCCCTTTTAACTTACAGGCAACCATCCTATTTCTTGCAATGAACAAACACTAGGACTAAGTGAGGTAGCAAAGCAGAAAATGGAGAGACTCCACTGTGCGCCATGGTCTAGCTGGGGGCGTCTGCCTCTAGACCTATTGCTATGTGTGGTAATAAACAACTATCATTCAACCATTAGAACATGAATTATCTATCACTTGCAACCATAATCATCTTAACCAATATGACAAAATTCTAGATGGAATGGGATGGAGACAGGGATGTGGGGAAAGCTAAAGGGATAATGCAAACGAATATCCAAGGAGAAAAGGAAAATGCCATTTCCCTGGGGATAGGGTTGAATCCTGCCCTGCCTCTGTTAGGGATTTGAGGGATCCTCAGAGCTGATGCAAAAAAATATGATTGAATGTCAGAGATCATGGGAGCGACGGCCCCAATGGCTTCATAGTAGTGAGAAAACCCAGCAATGAAGAGAAAACTGCATTGAAGCACATTCAGTGCTCTTCATTAACAGCACCGAAGAGGAAAGTGGTTTGAACCACTGTGTATCAGGATGGAGAGAGAAAAGGCCACCACTTACGTCCTTTTCAGGCTCAGTCAAGGGAAGGAAGGGTTGAAAGAACTGCTCTGGTTAGAGCTCAGAGCTGGAAACTGCAACCAAAATCTTGGCAGTTGTTAAGCTTACCGCTTTACTGACGACTTTAAAATTGATTGGCCGGGGAAAGTCGGGAGCACTTCTGCCTTTGGAGTAGAGGGTTATCTGGCAGTATTTTACCATCCAGAGTCAGGCCCCCTTATCCTCCAATACGTTAACTTTTAATTCCATTCAATTGTTAATTCACTATCTTCCCCCTTTAAAAAATGAAATTTTTTATTGAGACATTAAAATAATCCAGTGAGAACTTGGGTAGTCCCGCTGAATTTATAATGCTCCTTGCTGCCACTGCTGCTGAAGAAAGAAGGCAGAATCTCTTCCACTTGGATTCCCACGAATGGGATGATTCTACTCACACTAATTGTTCATGGTCAAGGAAATTGAGATAATACAAGTCAAATACTTGGTATGATGCCTGGAATTAACCGTTCAATAATCATTAGTGGTCAGCCCCCTTTCCTTTCCCTCCTCCTTCTCCCTCTTCTCCCACCCCCTTTCTTTCTTACCTCTTCCTTTCCTTACCCTTCCTTTGCCCTCCTACCTTCTATTCTTCCTCTCCCTGTATGTTCAGCATATGCAGTGGCTGAAGAACCACCGTTCTCCCTGCATGACTAGCTGTCCTTCCAGCTCTAGGAGGGCAAAAGGGCACTCTTCCCAGCTTTCCTCAGCTGCATTAGGGTGAAGCAGAGGCATATCCAACCTGTTACCATCTATCGTAATTCATGAGACATCTTCCCATTAAAACAATGCCATAAAAGTGGGTATGTCCCTAGCCCATCAAACAATACTTATTGAAAACTTAAACACATTCAGGTTCTATATCTAAGGTTACATTTATTAATATGAGCTTACTCCCTTTCTATGTAGGCCTCACACACCTATATTATTTCATTACTTGTCCTTTGATTATTATTATTATTTTTTTTCTTTTTTTTTGAGACAGAGTTTCGCTCGTTACCCAGGCTGGAGTGCAATGGCGCGATCTCGGCTCACCGCAACCTCCGCCTCCTGGGTTCAGGCAATTCTCCTGCCTCCGCCACCTGAGTAGCTGGGATTACAGGCATGTGCCACCATGCCCAGCTAATTTTTTGAATTTTTAGTAGAGATGGGGTTTCACCATGTTGACCAGGATGGTCTCGATCTCTTGACTTCGTGATCCACCCGCCTTGGTCTCCCAAAGTGCTGGGATTACAGGCGTGAGCCACCATGCCCGGCCCTGATTATTTTTTTTTAATTTATATTTTAAAGTGACATGTAATAATTATACAGAAAGATATTTCAATACGCATATACAATCCGTAATGATCAAATCAGTGTAAATGGCACATCCATCACCTCAAACCAACATTTCCTTAATATTATCAAATATCCAGGTAGTGTTCATACATCTCTGATATTCTCTCCCTTCCCTACACCCCGACCTTTAGTTTGTTTGAGTCAAAACCCAAACAGATTTCACACTCTTATTGGTTGATATGTCTTTTAAGTGTCTTTTAATCACCACTCATCTCTTTTCCTCCCCTCTTGCAATTTATTTGATGATGAAACTAGTTATTTGTTCCAAAGAATTACCTATATTCTAAATTTTGTTGCTTTACATCACTTTTTAAATGTCATCCCCAATCTCCAAAATTCTGCCTTCTTTAATCTAATTCTTACAAAATTGCTTACCTTTTAAAGAAAAATTGCAACTTGTCATTCCTTTGCTTATTCCCTTGAGGATCTACTAGCCCATATTTTGCCTGATTTTGACCAGTATCTTTTCATTGTAATATCCATTATTTACCTAATACTTCTTTCTGAAAAAAAAAAAAATCTGAACCATCTGAAGTGCCCTTTACATCAGGTTTTAAAATGGGTACTAGTCTACTCACCCAGAGAAGCTGGCTTAGCTCTCTCTAAGATTGCAAGACATAACTAATAAGCGATAGGTGTTGGTTTGCTTAATAATTGTGCCACATGACTGCATTGTAAAAGTACATTTCTATTACTGACAAGCACTTACATATTTACTATGAGATTATATATCTAAGATTTGCTTTAAAATAATAGGAGAGGGAGTGGTGGTTTAGATGTGGTAAGATTGCCCATGGTTGATATTGCTGCTGCTGGATGATGCCTACAGGAGGGCTCGTTGTATTATTCTATCTACTTCTGTCTAAATTTGAAAATTTCCACAATGAGAAGGAAACGTGAGTTGTACTATATTACCAAAACTAAGTAATGAGACGTTTCACCTGAGAGGCCTAAATTGCCATATTTTTTGTCAAGAACCATCAAAATAATCATGTCTAAAGAACCATGTACTTGCTTTTCTCATTCTACAAATCTGATTTGCCCAAGAAAAGTTTTAAACTTAAGAAAACAGCAAATAAATAATATTTAAATAATAGGGAAATGGCTTCAAATGATTGAAAATATAACTCATGTAGAAGGGGTTTATAGGTTTTGGGATTTGTCTAAGCTGCCTTTTTCTTTTTTCTTTTTCTTTCTTTTTTTTTTTTTTTTGAGACAGAATCTTGCTCTGTAGCCAGGCACCAGGCTGGAGTACAGTGGCACAATCTCGTCTCACTGCAACATCCACCTCCCAGGTTCAAGCAATTCTCCTGCCTCAGCCTCCCAAATAGCTGGGACTACAGGTGCGTGCCACCACGCCCAGCTAATGTTTGTATTTTTTAGTAGAGATGGGGTATCACTATGCTGGCCAAGATGGTCTTGATCTCTTGACCTCATGATCCACCCACCTCGGCCTCCCAAAGTACTGGGGTTACAGGTGTAAGCCACCACGCCCGGCCTAAGCTGCCTTTCTTAAGACTCTAGTGTGGCAAAACCCATTGGCATTTCCCTCTGATCTGTCACTAGCTGATAGAAGACTCCCAGAAGGAAAGTAACAGCAAGATCCAAACCACTGGATAATTTCATAAGAAACAATTGGTAGCATCATTATGAAGATCACACTTACATTCTCTTCCTACTACAACGCCAGATGAACATGCAGTTCCTATTATTCCAAGGCGAAAATCAAAAACGAACTTTCCAAAAACCTATTATTTTTAAATTTTAGCATTACTTCTCTTTATTCCATTCAAATGTTGAAAAGATAAGAGAATTTAATACCTTATACTTACACTAACCATATATACTAGAAAATATTTTTTAAAAAAGTATACCTTTTATCAGTAACAATTTTGAATTGCTTTATTACTATTATATTTAAGTAATTTTGTTAATAGTATTTTTAAAACTAAAATCAGCTATACAATTCATAGTATGGATCTGCTTCAATATATTTTTTCTGAAGTTGCATGAATTTAACATCATGTATGCAAGTTCTCAGTCAGTCCAGTTGCAGATAATTAAGGGGAAAAAAGTAAGAACCAGATGCTCTAAATAGAGAGGAAATGAAGATAGATGCACAGTGACAGGAGGTGCTTTTGTATGAAGGCTTGGAGGACATAAGGGGAAATTGCACTTTGACTATACCCACAGATGCTAATGTACACTCTTTAGAAAATAACTTCTTAAAACCACTTAATGACCTATTTCAGTGATTCAATCCCTTATTCTAAGTTCTCCCCCTTTAAAGCTAACTTGTGCATCCCGGATTAAGCCCATAAAAGCTGACCTTTTTAGGAGATCTAAGGACTTCACCTCCAGAAGTGAGTCACTTCTGCATGCCACAGGCTGAACAGACTTAGTCTTTAAATTTCCAATGAGCTCATAACCCTGGTCTGAGCCTTGACAATGCACCAACCTTACAGCACAGATCCTGAGCAAGTATCCAGGGACATTTATGAATATAATTTGTGTATAATTAATATCTGGTCACCCTGGAGATCTCAAATCCCTTCAGGTCAATGAAACCAAGAGGCAGCATTTTAGCTAATAGCCAATAGTATTTTATGGCTCTCTTGAGAAGGCAGAGAGAAATGATGGCATTTCCCTGCAGCATTTCAGAAAGAAACCTTCCAAGGGGGAAAATCGACTCACTAAAGGAAATAATATTTTGTGGTAACTGAATGCCTTTCAGAAATACAGTAGTCTCTCCTTTATTGGCAGGAGTATAGTATAAGACCTCCTGTGGATGCCCGAAACGATGGATAGTATCAAACCCTATATGCACCATGTTTTTTTCCTATACAGTAACAGGCAGGGAGAATATACAATGTGGATATGCTGGGCAAAAGGATAATTTATGTCTCAGACAGGACTGAGCAGGACAGTGCAAGATGTCATCACATTCCTCAGAATAGCATACAATTTAAAACTTATGAGTAGTTTATTTCTGGAATTTTCCATGTAACATTTTTGGATCACCCTTGACTGTGGGTAACAGAAACTGCAGAAAGCAAAACCTTGGATAAGGGTAGATTATTATCTGAGAGTCCTTTGCAAATCTATTTCAGGAGGTAAAATAGAAAAGGTGGGTAAGGTTAGCACGAGACTACACAAAGTCCAAGGTTAGTCATCCTCCTCATATGCTGAGTGCCACTGGGCTGAAATGTGTGATCTAAATGTACCATTCTCTAAAGGGCTCAAGTCAAGCGTAGGTGCCTAAGTTTTTCTTGCAGAAGGCAGCAGCTGGCAAAGCTTGGAAGTGGAGGCAAAGACCGGAGTACATGCCCAGTGCTGTCTCTAACACGGGTGGGTATCTCTGAGCAATAAGAATCTTCTGATATTTCTCAAATCCTGAAGTATGTTCTGGTGTTGATAATAATAATTCATTGTTGGTTTAATACTTTACAAAGTGCTGCAACCAGCACACAAGATCCTATTTGATCAGCTCAGCAAAGGGGTAAAGGGACAAAAGGAAAACAAATATTGCTTGAAGTCATACAAGGACAGAGGCCCTGATCCTGGCATGTACTGGGCCTTATGTCATTTACATCTTACAACAGCACTGTTAGGCGGGTATTGTTGAACTTAAGAGAAAACTGAGACTCACAGAGGGTAAGTAAATGCGCAACATCCCACAGCTAATGCTGTTCTTATTCCAAATTTAACCAATATTGCCATTAGTGAAGGGGTATAAGTAGAAATAAAAAGCTTGATCCCTACCTTAGGGTGAGATAATCACCTGTTTTTATCAGGGAAATCTCCCAGGAGTCCAGGCAATGACATAGAAATTTCCATGCATAGACCATTGCCTCTCCCTTATGCAAGAAACATTTCAAGGCTCTTTATGAAATACAATGTAGGGACCATGAAAAGTCCTCTGCCCACCAAAATTGACTCTATTGATATGATATTTTTTGTGGTCAATATTTCATTCTGCCCATTGGTGGGTGCCATCAAAGCAATAAGCTGAGAGCTGAAGAGCCAGGACAGAAAATGAGTAAGCTTTAACAGGGAAAAAGAATAAATAGTATAGCATTATATAATTGTACAATATCACAGTCAGAAGATACCTTTGAAATCAATGTACCTAATGCCCTCATTAAACAGATGTAAATGAAAAATGCTTTTTCTATGATCACTCAGTAAATAGTAGTGATGGCACTAGACTCTGTGCCCAGGCCAGTACTGGTCCTAAAGAAAACACTCAACATGTCTTTGTATCATGAAGCGACAAATGAAAGAAATTTAACTCTCTAGAACTAGTCTAATGATCCTTCTATTATATCACCAGGGCCTGGAGTGCTGGAAAGGTGGGCTGGCCAGAGCTGCAGGGCCTCTTCCAGTTCTCTTACCCAGATGGCATGAGGCTACCAAGGCCTCTTGCCTCAAGGATGTTTCTCCAGGCTGGCCCTCCTAGTTGCATTTCCATTATTGCATCTTTTTTATCTCTTCACTTTTCTCTCTCTGTTTCACACATTCACACACACATACATATACACACACAATGTCATTAATGTACCGGGGAGAAAACCAAAATTAATCTCCAATAGAATAATCCATTCTCCACTGGCAATTATTTTTTTGAGAGGCAGAGTCTCACTCTGTTGCCCAGGCTGGAGTGCAGTGGTGCAAAAGCTCACTGCAGCCTTAACCTCCTGGGTTCAAGTGATCCACCTGCCTCAGCTTTCCAAGTAGCCAGAAACACAGGTGTGCCCAGCTAATATATTCTTTTTAATTTTTAGTAGAAGTAGAGTCTAACTATGTTACTCAGGCTAGTCATGAACACTAGCACCTTTAAAATATGATTTTAGAAAGACAATTTTAGTCCAAAGCAGACTGACAGATGAGCCACAGCATTCTTCCTCTCTCCTTGCATCCATGACCTTTGGAGCTGCTGCCCAACAGCAACTCTAGACTTTTTATTTCACCAACAGCATGGTAGTAAACATGACACAAATGGACACTTAGAAAACACGTGTGCAGCAGAACCTGGGAACCATGGCTCCCCCCACCATGGGAACTAGCCAAGGCTGACTGGCTGGACACAAGAACACCTGTCCAGAATCACAGGTGCAGCCAACAACCAGACCGTGAGTGAAAACTTCAACCACCAGTAGGTGGCAAACACATGAAAGATCCCAACCAAGATCAGCAGAGCTCTCCAACTGAGCCTAGCCCAAGTTGTCAGCACACAGAATCATGAGTTATTTTAAGATATTAAAGTTTAGGGGAATTTTTTGTTATTTTATTTTATATAGCTAAAGCTAACAGACACAGTCCCTTAATAATACATCAAATACATTAAATATTTACTATATTTGGGGTATTATCTTAAGAGCTTTGCATACATTATTTCATAGAATTTTTACCATACTCTATGAGGGAACTGTTAATATTCCCACTTCATAGAGGAGGCAACTGAGGTCCAAAGTGGTTAATTAATGTATACACCCAGAAAATGGCAAATGTTAAACCCCGATCTCTCTGATGTCACAAAAGACTCTTTTAACCACCACCCAATCCAGAAAGGATGGGGGCCAGTGATAGAAAGATGAATTATGCAATCAGAGGAGTTAAACTCTGGGCCATCCCAACCTCCAGGGAGGGAAGCAGGGCTAGAGATTTAATTCAATCACATGGCCAATGACTTAATTAATCCTGCCTATGTAGTGAGACCTCAGTAAAAACTCTGAACTCTAGGCTCTGTGGAGCTTCCTGGCTGGCAAACACATGGATCTGCTGAAGGAGTGATATGGCCAGATTCCACAGCAAGAAGACAGAGATTTGCATCCCCACCCCTCCCCGACCTTGTCCTATGCAATTTCCTCATTTGGTTGTTCCTGAGGTATATCCTTTATAAGAAATCTAATCTTAAATTTAGCTCTTTCTGTGAATTATGTGAATCATTCTAGTAAGCTTTTAAACCAAAGAAGGTGTCAGAACCACCAAATTTTTCTTAAGTTTGTCAGAAGCTTGGGTGGGCCTGCGACCTACAACTGTTGCCTCTAGAGAGGCATCTAAAGTAGTAACAGTCTTGTATTTTGCCTTCAACCTGTGGGGTCTGGGCTAACTTTGTGATGTGGTTTGGATATTTGTCCCCTCTAAAACTCATGTTGAAATTTGATCCCCAATTTTGGAAGTGGGGCCTGTTGGGAGGTGTTTGGGTCATGGATGTGGATCCCTTGTGAATGGGTTGGTGCCATTCTCATGGGATTGAGTGAGTTCGCATTCTTAGTTCCTGTGAGATCTGTTTGTTAAAGAGTCTGGCACGGCCCTCCTCCTCCTCATCCTCTCTTTCTCTCATCCCCTTCCCTTTGCCATGTGATGCCTTCTCCCCTTCATCTTCTGATATTAGTGAAAGTACCTTGAAGCCTTCACCAGAAGCAGGTGCTGGCACCATGTTTCTTACATAGTCTGCAGAATCATGAGCCAAATAAACCTCTTTTCTTCACATATTCCCTAGCCTCAGGTATTTCCTTTACAGCAATGCAAATGGACAAAGACACTCTGGATAGTGTCAGAACTGGGCTACAGTCCACCCTGCTGAGGTAGAGATGACACAGCTTGGAATTTGTATCCAGCTGGGAAGAAATAAAAGTGGCTTGAGGACAAACACCCAAAACTTATGTCTGGCATCTGAAGTGGGGACAGTCTTGTGAAGGACTTTGCTTTTATTCTGTGGGATGTGTGCTAACTTCAGGTTGTTAGTTTCAGAACTACCCAGGAGTTCTGAATTCCAGAATACCCAGTTCATCTAGAATGATTGATGTCAGAATCTAAAGCCAAATAACTAAGCATTTGTTGACTATCAGACTGTCTCTTCCTGTATCAGAAAAATAATTCCAACAAGGGCTGTATTAAATATATATGCACTTAGAGTAGCTTTCTTTAAATTCTCAACATTAATTGCCTTAATTATTTCCCTCCATTATAAAGTTGGTATTTAGCATCCCAAAGGATGTCATTGATGGGAATAAAAAAATCTCCTAATGAAATTCACAACAAGAAAAATATTATGACATGTAACTTAAAGTATCAGTTATTAATTTTTAAAAAGAGAGAAAATAATGTAATTAAGTAAATTCTGATATTCTTACAACATACCATAATATAGACCATGTATTTTCTTTAAGCAATTAATTTTGCTTGAGTGCTAAACTATAATTTAGATTTTTTTTTTCCTCTGGAAGCTTACACATGTGTATTCTCTGTCTCTGTCTCTTTTTCTCTGTCTCTCTCTGAAAAATTCTTGTTAAGAGTGACAGAATAATATTCTCTGTAATTTCCTGAGGTAGTGTTACTGGGGTAAATGAAGTGTCAGGTTCCACACTAATTCATCACTTATTAATTAACAATATCAACAACTCCTTTTTCATTACTGATAACACATTTTACTGACTACCAGAAGGATTCTTTATTACAAAACTTATCTCAAAGGCTCTTTCCTGTTATCTACAGCAATAATAAAAAAATCATCATTCAATCATCATTTTAATGACTGATCATTTTTTCTCTCACTAAAATTAAATCATAAAAGCCATTTAATTAAATCAAATGGTAATTGAATGACTTTAATCATGCAAAGAATTAAAATGAAGAATGCTTTCTCTCAAAGCCTGACAACATGTAATGATGTGGTTTGACCAACGTGGCAGATCCTGAGAGTAAGCAGGTTGCTGATTGTCTTGCCTTTTGGTATGACCA
This sequence comes from Sapajus apella, assembly GCF_009761245.1. Taxonomy (NCBI): domain Eukaryota; kingdom Metazoa; phylum Chordata; class Mammalia; order Primates; family Cebidae; genus Sapajus; species Sapajus apella. The sequence goes on along the minus strand of NW_022436992.1, from coordinate 5,955,174 downwards.
ACAAAAGAGCTACTGTTAGACGTTTTGCTCTCTCTAATTTTGGAACAGGGTTCAACCAACACATCTTCAAATGTGACCAAGAGGTCACAGGGTTTGACCTATGGCAGGTTCTTATCAAGAACAAAGAAAAACAAAAGCACTATCTCCAGAGAACTATATGCACAGGAGCAATAATAAATTCCTCTGAACTTTCCAAACTAAATTATTTATTGTGACTTAATAATCATCTACTTATTACATGCCTTCTATATGCTATAATTGATGGTAGAGATACAAAAATGCTCTTTCAATCTTCTGAGGGTGACAGATATGCAACAAATCATTATAATACGATAAGGTCTGTTGCAACGAAGGTATGTGCAAGGCATTATGAAATCCTAGAAGAGAGACCAGTAAATGTCTTCAAGAGAAATGAAGGAAATTCTCCGAAGAGCAGACATGTGAGTTGAGGTATGAGAGCTGGGAAGCTCTCTAGGCAATGGAGGCCGTTCTAGAGAGGAGGAAAAAACAAGAACACTATGAAAACGTGCAGAAGCTTAGTGTAGCTAACCTGTAGAAAGGACTGAAGGAAAACAACGATGGGAAAACGGGTAGGTGGAGTTAATCCTCAGTAGGGAAAAGTGCTAATTGAAAAGCTAGACAATAATATGGCTTGATTAATTCCTTAGGAAGATATTTCTAGAAGCAAGGTTACAAGGGTCTTCAAATTGAGATTACAGCATAGAGCAGAAGGGAAGAACAGAAGCAGAAAAAACTGCAGAAAGATCAGTAGCCCTAATACACTGTGTATATGATCCCCAAAGCCAAGAGCAAATTGGACTTTTAATTATTTTAATGTCTTCCCAGATCCTGGGAATAATATAGGAGCTCCAGCATGAAGATTATTGATATGCAGAGTATTACTTTTGTAGCGAAGTGATAAATATTTCTTGAATCTGATTTTGCAAAAGGACAGTCTCTGGCTGAATTATAAAGCATCCCCCATACTTCTTCAGACAACCAAAGGCCTCATAATGACCTGCCTATCCAACTGTCCCTTATTCTCTCGGCCTTCTCATCTCCTGCTACTACACTCTGAATATTCTGCAAAATTTGGCCCTGCCATTACAGCTACCCTGTCCTATGTCCATTGTTTTAAGACTCTGCTATCTCTAAACAAGAGTCTAACTCCAAAAGCAATTTGTTAAAAACCATTACTGATTCATTCATTCATTAAACAAACATTTATGGAGTGCTTTCCTTGTGCCAGGCACTAAACACTGGGATACATTAATAACCAGAATCCGCACGGGCTACAACACATCTAGCATCTCCACAGAGCTTACATTCTAGTGGGAGAGACATGCAATAATGAGACAAACAGGGAAAGGGTAGAGCTGACAAACACACATGCCATGCAGAAAAAAGGTAACATAAGAAAGAGGGAGAAGAGGACAACTGCAATTGCTGAGATTGAGACATCTGAATGCAACTTTGAAGGAATCTAAGCAGCAAAGCATACAGATACCTGCTGTAAGCAGAGGAGACTACTGCAAAGCTCCTGAGGCAGGCGTGTGTCTGTGATACAGTGGGATATTGGCAAGGGGGCCGGCATGACAGGGGAAGGGAGATGCGGAGGCACTGCAGGGATTAAGCTCAGAGAAGCACAATGGAGGGGAGTGGTGCTGGCCTCATAGGTCATTGTTAGGACCTGACTTGAGTCAAATGGCAGCCATTTTAGGGCTCTAATTGGACATCTCAGATTTAAATTTCAACAAGATCAATCAGGATGCTGTGTGGGGAGTAAACTCAAAGGGCAATGTGAAAATGGAGAGAGACTGAGGCTGCTACAATACTGCACGTGAGAAATCATGGTGTCCTGGGCCAGCTTGTTATCAAAGGATGTGATAGGAAATGGATAGATTTAGCTTATATTTTAAAGGGAGAGCTGACAACATTTACTGTTGGATTGGATTTGGAATGTGAGAAAATTCGATTTCATAATTTTTGGCTTGAGTAACCAAAAGGGTGAAGTTGTCAGGTTTCAACCTTCTTCTCCTTCTCTACCCACTCCAAGATTTACGGTTAAAAATTAAAAAAATAATAAAATAAAACAGTTACTGCATCTTGATTCTACTGCCCTCCTCCCTCCTTCTCTCCTTCTGCCAGGCGTGTGAGTACAGGGAACAAATGCCACCTGTATGTTCTAAATGTAGGTACAACAGAAACGCTTTCCCAACAGAAGAATCTCTATAAGCCACCTTTCAAGCATGCCCAAAGTTCTATCAACAGAGATTCATTTGGGGGATCAAAGAAGAGTGGTTTTTCAGACTTTCCGATTAAAATTATGCCTTCAGAAAGATAAACTCTGACCCTATTTTTTCAATCAAATACCTTGGCAAAATAGTTGTCTTGCAGCTTGGGTTGCTAGATTTAATAAAAACACATACAGAATGCCCAGTTTCAGATAAAAGATAAATTAGTTTTAGCATAAGTAGGTCTGAAATATCGCATGGACATACTTCTACTAAAATATAATAGTTGTTTATCTGAAATTAAAATTTAACTAGGTGTCCTATATTTTTTCTGACAGCTCTATTTGTAGGTGAAAATATATGGAGTGGTTCTCAGCTATGCCAGGGATGATGAAGGGACATAAAAAAGAAAGGGAGAAGAGAGAGAACACAGTTTTCCCCATTTCCCTCTCTTCCCTGGGTCTGACTGCTAATCTGAGGGTTCTTTAGAGCCAATGGTTCTAAAACTGAAATGTGCAAACACCACTGATGGTCCTTAGAGGAAATAAACATAGAAAGATTTAAATAAAACTTTCAGCCTTTGGAAATCACATTTTGAAAATGTAGCCAACTCTGTAATTAAGTTCCAAATTATTTGGTATAGTCAGTTTGGCTAACAGATGGAATGGTATTTTTGTTCTTCCTTCATCCCCAGAGTGAGTTTCCAGAAATCCTGAGTGGGGCATTTCTAGATTATTGTCTGAGTGACAGTTACAAGTGTCTAATAATTTACTAGAATCAATGGATTTCTTTAAACAAATTTAGTGAACCGTTATTTATAAATATATGAATAATACATTCATAAGGGGAAGAGAAGCAGTTGAAAAATACTTTCTAAAATGATGTATTGCAGTAATCATAAGTAATTATACAGCCATATACTACTTGCTGATAGGATTTAAGGAGCTCTGTTTCAAAAAGTGTTTCCTCCTATGGTCCACGGTAATTCATATTCCAGTGAAATGCAACCTAATGGGGGTGGTCTTCCATCTACAAGACAGAGAGCATTCACTAAAAAGACTCTCATGGATCAGTCTGATATGAAACATGGCCAGATGAGATCCTCTAAGGCTTTAAATTGTCTTGTTTTAATATGATCCTTATATGGAATTTTCTCCCAAATATATTTTTGGTGTTTACCATATATGCCTGTGTTATTTATCCCTTGAGACAGCCCTGTGAACTATTTCTTATATCCGATTTCATGAAAAAGTACAGTAAGACTCTGAGGATAAAGAAGCTTGGTCAATGTGGTATGATTTGTGACTGGAAGATCCTTCTTCTTACCCACTATATTATGTTAGTGGAGCTAGTCAACTGGGGACATACACATACATACCCCAAACTAACCATCACCATCACCACTACTACATATGTTACAAATATATTTCCCACTCTTATATGACCCAAGGGGGTATAAAAAGAGACTGTCTTTGTTGGTGTTAGACATAAACTTATTTTTCCTATATTTGTGTTTTGGCACCAGGTTGTAACTTTCTGTCATTTTACTAACAGCCAAATAGTCTACATCTACTAGAGGGGCATCTCACATTTCAGGATTGGGATTGAGAAATTGCAGCTCAACCTGATCTTATGTTTTCTTGGGGGTGGGGACCTTATATGATCAAAGATATCTTTTCTCAGCAGTAGGTGCCAATTTGTGTTTCTTTGCTCTCTATTTACCCACTCACACTTACTCCCAAATTGCCAGTCCCATAAACAATCATCTGAATATACTAGGGTGGCTAGCATTTAATTATTAAATCTTTTGATAAGCAGAACAAATGGTTATCATAAATACCCCCTCCAAACTTTGTTCAATTTATTGTATATTATACTTTATTTAAAAACTTTCCTCTGAAGTTTCAAACATGTTTACCTGATAGGTGTTGAATTGCCTAAGACTATCAATTGAAAATCATATCACTCAAAAAATTATAGTACTATTTCTGATATGCCAATTTTTGTCAGACTCAGAAACAGTGATTTGAATAGACAATCATATAAGTCAGAACAAACAATAAAGGGTTCTCTGAAGACATTAGCTAAACTTTCATTGAATTGTGTCTAAAATTTTTTCTTCCTTAAATTAAGACTATTGTTTGGGTTTGAATCAGTTATTTTGAATGCTTTAGATCCACAATCTATTACACTTAAGACAATGAGTTCCCTGCTGAGTAAGAGCAATTGTTAAGCTCTGCACCCCATCGGTGGCAAGGAAGGCCTTTTAGTACATCAAGAAACCTCTAAGGCTTCTCTTTTCCATCTTCAGAGGCCTTTTTTAAGTTACAAAATATTGGAAAGAAATCAGAAAAAAGAATCCTTAAAAAACTAGACGATTTAGTACAGTTTGGACTGAGCAAAGAAAACCGAGGAATCAGAAACTCAGGTACCCACAGGGGCTAAGCAGGAAGCATAAATGAGTGCATAGGGCAAAGTATGTCTTTATGGAATGGGGGAGCCTATGGCTAAGGGATAACATATCTTTCTCATCTGAACAAATTTGCCTTCATATTTAAATACAAATTATATTAGCCAAATAAACACACCTGGATTTGGCCTGCTTATAGTCAGTTTTACAACCCCTGGTTTACGGGGCTGATTATAGGCTCTTGTTTACAGCCCCTGGTTTATTAGGTGCAGGCTCCTGGGAGGTTGGCCAGAGCTGCTTAGGTTGCTGGCAGCTTTTCTCAAATGGCACTCACAGCACTCTAAGAAAATGCTAGAAGTGTTTCTACTTAAACTCAATATAAAAAGTAATTCATAAATAACACTATTACTTAGTTTTAAAAATGTTTTAATTATAATATATAGTATTAACAAACGAGTGGAAAAAACAGCCATATTTGCCATATTATCTGATGAAAATAGTACTCAGAATCTACACATTTAAGTAGAAAGACCACTTGATAACATTCAGATTATATAGTTCTTATACATAAACATGGTTTTGATATTGAAAATAAATTCATAGCTGAATCTGCCAGGCTTGGGGTTGATGGAAACATACAACAGCATTTTTTTTTTCTGAATGATATAGGACAATACTAACACTTTCATCAGGAATATCTAAATTGCAAGAGTGCTGATGAATTATAATTAAGGTATCCTGTTGTCACCCTGCTATAAGGACATACCAGAGACTGGGTGATTTATAAAGAAAAGAGGTTTAATTGACTCACAGTTCCTCAGGGCTAGGGAGGCCTCAAGAAACTTACGATCACGGTGGAAAGGGAAGCAAACACTTCCTTCTTCACAAGGCATCTGGAGAGAGAAGAATGAAAGCCAAGCGAAAGGGGAAGCCCCTTATAAAACCATCAGATCTTGTGAGCATTTACTATCATGAGAATAGCATGGGGGAGATGACCTCCATGATGCAATTACTTCCCACCGGGCTCCTCTCATAACACATGGGGATTATAGGAACTACAATTCAAGATGAGATTTGGGTGGGGACACAGCCGAACCGTATCAGATTTTAATATAAAAGTTTAAGTTGTAACACAACAAATAATTTGACATAATTTGTTAAGCCTTTACTTTATGCTGTTGTCATGAAAACTTGCTTGCTTTCTTAAGCAGACAGCTATTTCTTCTACCACTGCATTGAAATACATAGATTTCGTCTCACTGATGTGCACTTTGCTATTTTTAAGAGGTTTTTGAAAAGTCATCATTTTCAGGAAAGCATGCAGACGAGCATGGAACCCTCAGCACTTCTAGAACCCTGACTGATTCTGGGTGTGTTTAACAATTTCTGGCCTTGAACTATATAGTGGTCACCTGTTTATATAAAAAACTTGGAAAAATGGATTTTTCCTTTTATTGCGATATTGTGGTCTCCGCAGAGTTGTCATACGTATCCCATACCAATGATTCAGAGTACGATAAATACACCTAATGGGACCAAACTAAATTAAATCTTTCTTTGATGATTTACAAGGCAGCTTGAGATTACTCGTGGGGGATATAAATTTTCATCATATAGGAGCTGAGATAGTGAAGCATGTGTAAGAAAGGCTAAATGTTGTCTGAGATTTATCTTTCTAGAATTTCGGATTTCAGTTTTCTTGTCATTTGTCTCTAAATGAAAAATGTGGGCTCTAATTAGAGTGTTACTCCTAAATGAAAACCAATTTGGAAAACTAAAAAGAATACGGTCTGTGAACTTGGGCAGTCATTTAACTTCTCTGTAATATGGTTTTGTCACTGGTAAAATAGAGATGTTCTATGGATATCAAATGAAATAAAAATAGATGTAGGACAGGTCTGCAAATTTCAAAACCCTACAAAAGGAAGCAGAGACCTCTTTAGGTCTGATAGCATTCTACACCCATCCAGACAGTACCCACCCCCTTTCTATTCTTGGGTTATAATTTTGCTTTAAAATAGTGCCAGCCTGTGCTTGCATCTGGGGTCCAGGGCTGTGAGCACAGCCATGTCTGGCATGAGCACAACCTTTAGGGCAGCAGCTGCCATTCCAACTCTCAGTCCGGTGGAAGTTTCCAGAAAAGCAAGAGTCGAACTCTGTGAGCTTACAGCCCCTCCATAGCCACTGGCCCTCTTCCCATTTACCAGGGCAGACTGCAGCCACTTTCAAGTATAAACTTAGTTCCACATCTACCTAGTTTTCTTAAGAAGCTCTAGGGCGGTAGCTGGGAAGCAGAAAAGAAGACACCTTTAGGTCTAAGGCAGCCTCCTCTGGTAAATCCCTTCTGGTCACAAAAAGAAACACATCCTCTTGCCCTTCATCCTCCTCTTCTTAGACTCTCATCCTCACTGAAAAATCCAGTACCACAGCCTCTGTCCACTCATCTGAGAACACTGTAAGCTCACCCTTTGGCTCTGGTCACTTAGATTACGTGCATTAATTCTGCAGATGTCCTCTCAAATATGCTATCCCCTAGAAAAACTTTTCAAGGTCCCCAGACCAGCCCTGAACCCCTGTTCTAGGTTCTCATTGCAGTGAATCTTCTCCTTCCCAGCATGTATTGTCATTTGTATTCATGCATAGGGGCTGCAATTTCATTCCATCTCTTTTCCTCCTAGACTGGAAGCTCCATGATGGCAGGGGTAGTATGTTTGTCTCAATACTATAGTCCTGGATCCCAGGAGTACGTGGATGGAAGAAAATCCAATTAGACTATTGGTGAGCAGTGTGTCAGGTACTGCATCCAAGATTTTGTTGTCAGCATATGCCAGTCTTATTCGTAACTTTCTCTTTTTTAGTCCTTTCTTTTCATTTTCATTTTATTACTTTCTACCATGCTATATCTATCCTATTCTCTGAATGCTGTTCATAGACATATTTATCAAAATTGTGCCTCCCCCCCCAACACCACATACACTGTATATCCTCTGAGAACTAGTGGGAAGATGTGGGGGAAGTGAGAATGAAGGGGACGGGGAGAGGAAGCCATCGGAAGGAGCAGTCCATGAATGTGAGTGAAAGCCCGATATAGCCCTCAGGGAAGGATGTCTTGAGGGTGTGTCCCTCTGGGGACTGGGGAGGCTGACATAGGTGTTTTTTAGCTGGTGTTCTTCCTTGATCCTCACAACATATAAAGTGACTTTTTCTCAATTTTCCAAGGGATGCTACAAAAATAACACCATTCTAGATGCATAAGAAGTTAATTCCTTACATACAATGGATGCCTCAAGGCATTAGCACTTGATCCACTTGCAGAATCTGGGGTGACAGGGGCCCGTCTGGAGGCAGGGCATCCGGCAAGTATTAGGAAGATGCCTGCTCTGTGCTGCGTGCATGTGTGAGGACCTGAGCACACACAGGTCTCTCTTTCTGCATAAGTGGCTCATTCCCTTGGTACACTTTGCAGTCCAGCTCAGTACTGACAACTTCACAAGTAACTTCTTCTGATGAAGTACAGCCAAGAAGGCAAAAATAGATCCAACTATTTTTTTTTTTAATACTGAGCATCAATTACTCTTTATCCATACTGGTTAAACAAGGAGGAGGTTGCTGTCAGGCTAGCATAGGAAAATTCCTACTAGCTCCCCATGGAACAAGAGGGCATAGAAACATTGTATAACAAATCAGCAAGCTTTCAGCACACCTGAGGTGTGGCTCAGGCATCAAGGAGGCCTTGTAGGCGAAAAGCTGGCAAGAGGCAGGGGCACAGCTGATGCTGGCCCACAGGCGTCTGAAGGGAGCCCCCACACACTCTCTTAACCACCTACCACCATCTGGTGCTCTACATAGGACTCTCGACCACACTTTCCTGTGGGCGATGGCATTGGCCATGAGATCTCTCTGTGTGCCCACCCAGCCTCCTCACATGGAGGTCCCTCAGGCAAGAAGATCCCACCAGGGACAGTGACACCGAATATTAGTACAAGGATCCAAGGTAATATCTTTGGGGAATTACCTAGTCTACTCCCAGGAAAGACTCTAATCTCAGGGTGGGAAATTAGTTATGGCCTAGAAAGCAACTTCATCCAGGCATATATCATGGCAGAAGTGACCTCAGACTCCAACTACTTCAATATTGTAATTTCTCAAATGGGAAAACTGAGGCCCTCAAATTTGAGTGCCTTGATGAGATCACAGAGTCTGATAAAACCAAAAATCAGAATCAGAAACTCTGCCGATTAGTTTAATACATCCAACTGCCCATCAGAATCAGCTGAAGTTAAAACATATACATTCCTGGATCTCATTCTAGAACTACTTAATCAGATGTCCCATGTTGGGATGAAAAAACCTTTATTTTTCTTTATTATTCATTCTCAGGTAATGAATGGATCAGGCATGGGAAACACTATCCCAGACTCTTCTCTTCTGAGTTGCTATTTCTGTACGTGGAGAATGCAAAAGGAAGGTAACCAAGGTCTGTGACTTCTAGGAGCTTATATATTAGCTAAGAAGATCAGGCACATAGAGGAGAGAAGTTACAGCTCAAAAAAACAAACAACAAAAAAAACCTCTATTCTTCCCTATTGATAAACTAAAGTCCAAAAGCATTGGAATTGCTTTCAGATCCTTCCTCATCTGGCTATTGATTATCTCTTTAGCTTCATTTTCAATCTATCCCTAGAGACCTGGGGCTCCACATAAAAAGAAATATTTGCTTTCCCCATTAATATTGCTATCTTTGTGTATCAGTATCACCACCTCAATCCTTTCTCAATTTCTACTTGTACGACAGACACATATTGTTCAAGTCATAGCTGAAACATCATCTTCTAATATTAATAGCATCCTACCCTAGAGATATTTTCATTTTAATAGAAAAAAAAGCTAAGGGATTTTAGGCTAAGCTAAGCCTGGGATTCTAGGCATCAACCAGTAATAAGGAGGATGCTGGTGGGCATTGAAGCCACTGAAATCACAGTCTGTAAACAGTTACCTCTTTTGCCAGTGAATAATGAAGTCAAAATCAAATGCAGAAATATACCAATGTTGGGGCATGAAATAACTTCTAATACATTTTTACTTGAAACAAAGGCAAACATCTTCTTGGGTGATTGGTGAAGACACGAATATTGATAATGTTGGGCCTGACATACAAATCCAGATTAAATTTTTGGACTCATTTATGGAAATAGGTAAGCTGAGAAATGCAATTACTGTTTGTGAATCATTTTGCTATAACCTTCTCCTCCAATATCGTTAAATAGCAAAATGCAACTGATGCTATTTTAGCTACAAGCAGAAGAAAATAAATCGTTGTGGCAACATGCATCTGTCAAGGGATTTGATGTTCTCCAAAATACTCCTTGGTATTAAGCAAGCAATCTTTCACTTCTAAAGGGGATTCTCATTGATATGTATGAGCTAAGCACTCTATCATTTATGGTCAAGTGCAAATTGATATGTTTAAGAAAAATGCAAAATTAAGGGATGTGTGTATTAAAAGACTTAAAGTGGTAATTATGCATCTAGTGTGGATAATTTAAATACAGTGACATTACAATATGCTTTAATAAACCAAAATATGGCTTTGAAATGCAATAATGCATTGCTTTCAAAAGGCCTGCCCATAAAGTTACCATATTCAGAGTTGCTCTGGAAAACATTCAGTGGCTGTAAAAAATGTTTCAGTGGAACAGTGGAACCAATATTTGAGTGTTAGGCTAGAGGTTAAAAAGCAGAGTTGCTGTTCTTCACATGTGCCCCAAAACCTAAAATGCAATAAAATAAATAAATGGGAAAAAAAAAAAAGCAGAGTTGCCTAGTAGAACCTGCTATATAATAAAAATGCTCTTTTTCTCTGCTGTCCTGTATGGTAGCCATTAGAAACATATGACTATCAAACATGACACTTATTATGTGGTCAGAGTGACTAAGGAACTGAATTTAAATTCACTACACATGGCCGGGCGCAGTAGCTCATGCCTGTAATCCCTGCACGTTGGGAGGCCGATGAGGGTGGATCACTTGAGGTCAGGAGTTCCAGAACTGCTTGGCCAACATGGTGAAACCCCATCTCTACTAAAAATACAAGAAATTAGCTGGGCGTGGAGGCACGTGCCTGTAATCCCAGCTGCTTGGGAGGCTGAGACAGGAGAATTATTTGAATCCAGGAGGTGGAGGTTTCAGTGAGCCAAGATTATGCTACTGCACTTGGGCCTTGGCAACAGAGTGAGACTCTATCTAAAAAATAAATTAATCAACTACACAAAATCTTGTCTCTTTACCTCTCTAGTCCTCAGTTTTCTCATGTGCAGAGCAGTTTTAACAAAACAATATCCAATATTCTGTGAATTCATAGATTTTTAATTGTTCTCACACCCAATCTGCTGCCAATCCATCAAGTGAAATAGAAAAAAATCAGTAAGGACATCCTCCTAGGACGAAGAACCCGATTAAGCAATTATGTACAAACTCTGTCCACTTCCCACTCCATGCCCTACCGCCAACACCCCATCACATACACTCAGTTAAAAGAGTATTCTAAAATTAGTCTAAAGAAATTCCATTTCTGACGTTCAGATTTCATAATTCAATTCTGGCACATTAGAATTTGTATTAGGTATTGTTATTGTTGTTTTTTTTTTAAAAATTGTTAATATTGTTGTTGATGGAATAGACAGTCTTATTGGGATTTGGAAATTTTGAAAGGGTCCTGATTTTTAGTTCGTAAGAATCTTCTGGAGATGGAAGCTGAGGACATGTTGATAATTAGTAGGCATAGTATGGAAACTAGCCAACAAGATAGCAGGGATGGCAATGATATTTCTATCTTGTTAATTAAGACATTGCTAACCCTTATCGGTTTAAACCCTTCAAAGGCCTCCCTCAAAAAGAAGAAAGCAGCCCCAAGGTCATAGGACCCAGGGATGCATATGTGTAAATCCAAGGAGAAAAGGGGAGAGAGGTGAGAATGACCACATTATAGGCCTAAGAAAGCCTGCAGAGCACAGCCACGTGAGCAATCCTCAGAGAAAGTTAGTAGTGAAAGGTGAAGCATCAGTGACACGCTCCTATTCAGTAGTTACATTTCAAAAGAATTTGCATTAGAAAATAATTTAAAATTGTACATACACACACACACACACACACACACTCTCACACCAATTGGTTTATACACAAGCATTGTTACAATAATGAAATCCTGGAAACTATCCATATTCCTAGCAATAGGGTACTGGTTAGAGGATAATCTATAGAACAGAATATTCTGCAGCCAATAAAATTTATATTAAAAAATAAATGGACAGATTATCAAAATTAACTGTATAGTTACTATAAAATAACTGGAAATATTGAGGAATATGATCTCCAGCTATAGAGATGTAGAATCTCCATATATATATATCTATGAAGATTTTCATACATACATATGAACACCAAAATGTTAATAGTAGTTCTAGGCACCAAAATATTAATAGTAGTTCTTTCCAGGTGGTAGAATCATGCATGAATTAATGCCCTTTACATATTCATTGTAGTTTTTCTAAAATTATCATGCATTTACAATTGTTATGAATCCTATTTAAAAATCTTTCTTAAATTTAACTTCTTAATGCACTAACAGAATAGACTCCAACACGCTAACAGACTAGCAAGTAGTCAGCTTTGTAGATGTCACCATATTTATGTACAGTGAGCTGAGAAGTTCATTACTAATGTGGAATAACATGACTTAAGGTATTACAGAAGGGTTAATAGTCCTCCTGAAACACTCTATTTGGGCATAGGGAGAAAACCAAACTCATTGGATGTTGAATATAGACAAATAAATGGCTATAAATATTCATCAACATCTATTGCCTTTGGTTTTATGTAAAGCATAAATATAACTTTCAAATCACTATTTATTTGCCCTTAGCAAAAGCAATGGCTACTACAAGTGATCTCTTTATAACATTGGAGTTAGCTGTTAGGGTATGCAATTTTTACCTCAGACCATATTGGTAGTGAAAGTCCCCAACCAACTGGACCCCATGGGGTCCCATTTCAGTGACATTTTTTATTTCGGCCATTTAAACAAGTGAAACCCGCCTTTCCTACTACACAGAAATAGCTCAAGATAACTACAAACTGGTGTTAAAAAATATATTAGGCAGTGCTTGAGAGCACGCAGACTGCTCTGTAATGAAGTCATTAAACTGGATGAAGCTAATTTCTGAGGTACATTCTAACCTACAACCTAGGCCAGCAAGCAGAAGTCAATAAACTTTTATGGGGTTCTGTAACCAAGCCATTCCTAGGAGCTAAATTACCAAAGCCTATTACAAGGTGTGTTTGACCAGCAAAATGTGAACGGACATTTGCAGCACACAAAAAAAAATAAAGTTAGCAAATACTCATCTACATTTACCACTAACTTAAAAGGTATATGTGTCATCTGAGGAGGGCCATATGTATATATGAACCGGGAAGCAACTATTGCATCCTGTTTTGAACAATTAACATAAAGTCAAGCAATTCAACCAAGGATCAAAATGTAAGCATTGGAAATGTTTAGAACTGTGCAGAGTCTGTCATTGTGGTGCCACCAGGTACTTAGGTGAATTGCTACACTGTCAGCACCATAAGAGCAGAGACTAGGTCTATCCTTCAACGTTTGGTTCCCGGCAGCTGCGCTGGACCTGGCAGGTAACAGAGGTTACCAAAATGTTTTACAATGACTGCTTTGGTGGTCATTAAAAAAAAAAAAAAAAAAAGTACAGCTCAAAGAATACATCCTCAAACGTTTAATTCAATTACAAATTATCAGCTGACTCTTAATCCTTTGTATCCCCACAAAAAATTGACAAAATGGAGCTTACTTTAATGTGCGATGTGGGTTGGCTTGGTTCTTTGCTATCTTATACAGTTGGCTTATCTTTTCTGCTTTGCAAACTTGATAATCTCTCAATCTCTGGCTTATCCATGTATCTTGGTGTCTCTGCATTCTTCCATTGGTTTATGTGAGTGAGGTCACAGCTGTTACCTGAAAGCCTCACATTGAAAAACAAAACAACAAAATAAACAAATAAGAAGTGAGATTCCTTCAGTTTGTGCAAATAAATAGAGGTAGCCTCTACTTTGTGTAAGCACCAAGAATCAGGACTAAAAAAGATCTTACCACTTCGGTCAACCCATCCCAGACACTCCAGGCAAAGACAGAGTTCTAGACACCAATAAATGAGATATTTTGGGATATGAATGTCCTTCAGAGATGCCATTGCTACATGAGCAATTTCTACAAAATATACACTTATTACCTGACCCTCTGCCATTTTTCTTCATTGTCAGATTAACAGAAGAACATAAGTCTTCCAGGTCATTGCTTATTATTGTTATTATTAATTGCTACATTATTGAGGAATAGGGCAGCAATGATGGTTAAGAGTGCAGCCTTGGGGCTGAGTCAAGATTTGAATACTGGATTTGTCATATAATTGAAACACAAGGAAAATTTTTTAACTATTGGAAGTCTTCACAATAATGTCGGAAAATAAGGGGATGATAATGGTACCAAGCTCATTGGATTGCCGTGATGATTGCAAGAGAAAAAATGTGCAAAGTAATCAACGCAGTACCTGGAACATAGTTAAGGGCTCACAAGGTGGCAGTTTTTCTTATTCTTATTGGCCACATTGCGGTCTAAGATTATAAAACACACCTTTTAATTTCAAACCATTTGCACAGCCACAATCTCCTTTAAAGCTCCCATCAGCTTTGTAACTTAGGAGACGTTTTACTAAAGGGAAAGAAGTAAATCCTTTGTCCATAATTACATAGTAACCTAGTTGAAGAATGATGAAACGAAGCCTGAAACCTATATCTTCTACATCATAATTTAATTCCTCTTTCTGCCACACAAGTCTGAAAAGAACAGATTAGATGTCTTCATTGAGACAACATTGTAGCAAAGAAGATTCTTGAGTTGCTTTATGTCACAGGAACACCTTGTGGGATCCACAGAGACTCTGATGAGTGGACCAAGAATTCTGGAAAAGGAGTAGAATCAGCCTCTTAGAACTGTGGGAGAGGCACAGCGCCAGAAAGGAAGTCCACTGCGAAGAGGGATGCCCGACAGCCCACTCCTGGAGGCAGCTCAGGGGCTCCTGTGATCTCCCTCAGCACTGCACATCATCAGGGGCTGCAGAAGCATCCATGCGGGATTGAAGGCCCTGCAGGAGGTTTGGCCTTGCAGATGTCAAAAGCCCCAGTTACTCAGTGCAGTTCTGTCACCTCTGTGCTTGCATCTTCTCAAGATCCTGACATCCAGTGAAAAGTGGAATAAATGGGGTCAATGTTAGGGATCATGTCTGAGTTGGGAAATGTCCCCAAATGGGCTAACCTACATAATGCTACTCATAGCAGCTAGCCAGTACCTAGGCACTGCTGAACCCCAAAATCAAGAGTCAGTGTTCTTGCCCAAATCGAGAGGGTCTAATTAGGGCTATGAGTCAATCACTCCTGGAACTAATAACATAAAGGCTGGGACAGGGTTTCAGAAACCCTGAATTTCACCCAGTTCTGGTCCTGACACTGATACTACTACTAGCTAGGCATTATCCAAAGCACTTCTCCTTTTTAAATGCAGGCATCCTTCTCTGTAGAAGGCGACTTAATCATAATGTCAATATCATTTAGGATGCGTACCATGTCTCTGAGAAGTGAGGAGGTAAGAGCAGAGTCCTTTCCACCAAAGGTCCTGCCAATCTTGGTAGTCCTCCAAAACTCAGCATGCATCCCTTTGTCTAGTAGAGGAATCCAGGCTCAAACAGCAACTGCCTCCCCACCAGGGTTGTGTCTAACATGTGAGCTCCTTCTGCCTTCCTTTCCAGTTACGGCTTTGATGCCAGTGAAATGCTCCCTAAAGATACTTCCATTGAAGCAGTTCTCAAACATGCAGAATTGCATGTGAAAAAGATTCAACTTCCCCATTGCCTCTGGAAACAGGGAGATGATCTGTTTATCATCAATAGCTCACTGCAACATTCCACAGCTTGATTGTATGTTTCGACTCCAGTGCAATACCACAATCTCACTCCCATCTCCACACTTTGCCATGCCGCTCACAGTGTGCAACATAAACAAAACTTCTACTTTGCACTGTTGAACGTTCTAGGACCCTGCTTTCTACTTCCCTTAGGACAAGCATCTGCAGAAAAATGTTGCACAAATTAAGTTGACTTTTCAGATAACAAATTTACTTTTATTTAGGAACCACTGCAAGCTTCCTAAGTGCAAAAAAATAACCTGAGATCCTTAAGATAGGAAGATTTTTAAAAAGAAGTTTTACTCACTTCAGTCTGAGAGGAATTGACTGTCATTCTGCATAAGATAGGAAAAGCTCACACATAGAGCTCACATAAAGAACAATAAAATGCTTTAAAGCAAGAAAAATTTATCCTTTTAGCCCATACAGTACCTTACTTTACATCCATATGTTAGAAACATATTGCAAAATGTTAGATTGCCAAATCCACACACTTCAGGAAATTTGTCATAATAAATATACAACTCTAATGTCCAGGGTGTGTGATGCACCCTTACTTTGTGCAGCATGTAATATCCACACATGTATGTGACCATTTTAAATGTGACCGCAGATAGGATTCCTCACTCTTGGGATGCTTGTCTTGCCTTCCAAATACAAATAAAATTCAGAAATAAAGTTGGAGCATAACCAACTACACTGATGATCATCCGGGTGTAGACTTCTCTTTGAGCATCTCCATATTCACAGACACCAACATCTGGCCTCCTTGTTCAATTATTGCTTATTCCTGACAGAATGCCGAAGGCAGAGTTGCAACATACACCAGAGAGCAAGGGCTTGAGGAGAAAATAATCACAGCCACATGAATCGTTTAGGACTGCACTACACCGTACACACTAACGCGCAATCCATGGATTGATGAATGCCACATTCATTGGAACTCTCCTTGGAGATCTACCTTCCAGCCTCTCCCCTGCATTGCGTTCATCAGGGTGGCTACACCGAGGCCACAGAATGTGATGAAAAGTCCTTTATTCTGCCTGCCCTTCCTCGCAGCAGAGATAATCATTAACATTCACAGGGTTCTTTATATTTTCAAAAGTCCTTCGCTACAGGTGTCATCTGAAAATTTGTTCCCTGTGGTGATGCTCTAGGGTAGGTCTCATTATTATTCTCAGTTTAAAGCCAGCAAAATGATTTGCTGAGTGCAATAAAGCCAATACAGAGTAGCTTTGGGTCTAAAAATGAAGATACATGACTCTAAATGATTACATACTATATATTTATATGTATATATTTACATATATACATGTTTTATATATTTTAAAAATTGTAACCACCTATCTCAAAATCAAGAAGGACAGAAAAGGTAGATAAGAAGAAGTAGAACCCAAAAGAGGCAAGATGGTGCTAAACTGATGACTAAAATGCCCCTGCAATGGTGGAGCTGGTTCCTCAGAACTTTCCAGAGTTAAAAGGCTGTCTTGAAACATGATATGTTGGTTTTAACTAAAAAAGAAACACTGGGTCATACTCACAGATATAATTAAAGTGAGGTCATCCTTCCTATAAAATGAAGCCCCAATAAAATGGGGAACTGAACTCGTCTTGAATCAAGTAAGCGTTCTAGATACAGGAGTTTCTACGAAGCGCCCAAAAGAGACAAACCAATGATGTTATTTATTCAGTGGCCGCTTCATGTATTAATGGTTCCTGTTGTTCAAGCTGTGAAATTCTCATTCGCCTATAACTTTTCTAGAATCTATCCTGTGTCTGGCTTTGGCAAAATTTTGAAGATTCTGCTTCATAAAGAAGCATGTATGGAACATTCCAGATCACCCCAATAATGAACTGGTGTTTCTCCAGATCTGCGGGATTTTGCTTGACTGACGTTGTTCAAGTGGAAGGCTGAATGACAGCTTTCCAGAGCTAATGTCAGTCACTTACCCAAGTGGAGGAAACTTGAATTAATGACACATTTTTATCTAGAATTAGGTTTTATTTTTTTTTCCCTAGATGGTGCAACAGATGTGTTAGCAACAAAGTTCCAAAGAATTTCTAGAAGGATCCTGGATGCTTCTGGAAAAGAGAGGTTATTTTCTTGCCATGTTATAGTCTCTACTGATTTCATATTCAGTTGTGCCACAGCTGTCTCGACATCCAGGGAGATAAGAGCAGCACAGAGGAGCTACTCACACACCCATCAGCGAGTGGACTCGGGTGTGAGACTGAAAATATGCAGCCTGTGAGTGAGTGCTGCTGGCTACTTAGAGCCCACATATATATGTTTGCGACGAATTTCCCCTGACACAGGGGAAAACTGAATTCACATGGTATGACTGAGGGCAGCAACAATAGGCTGCGCCTTTTAATGGATTTCTGAAGATGCTGCATTCCCTCCTTTGACAAAGGAAGCCCATTAATAAAGGGAGAGGGCTGGGAACCAGCTACCGAGTGTGGGGCTCTGCCGGCTCTCCGTGATTAGAGGGCTTGCTGCATTTAATACATCCCCTATCCACAATGAAAAAGCTTCATTTAATAATGCAGTATTACTGCTGACATAAATGCATTAAAAAGTTGGCATAAGCAGTCGTCTAAAGCTCTCAGGAATATTCCACCTGGCAGAGGGAAGGGTGGCAGGAATGTGCAGTCCTAAATGGACCTGTATTTATTTTCCTGGATGCTAAAAGAAAATGGCAGCAGAACGTAATCCCTGTGAAGCCAACAGAGTTCATAAATGTAAAATAGCACTTTGGTATGTATGTACTGTGTGTGTGTGTGAGATGTGAGTGTGTGTGTGTGTATACACACACACACGTTACACACATATACTTCAGTTAAACAAATCTACCCTTTCATCCATTCCTGGAACAATGGGAATCTCTTAGGTCACCAATATAGCTTCCTTTTAACTTATTTTTGTCTCAGGGAAATGTAGGATCTTTTATTCAGATATGACAAAAACAAAGTTGGTGGGAGGAGAGAAGTACTGAATCTGAAGACAAGGCCCGGGAGTTTGATGGACAAGTTTTCTCTTTGAAACAAGTTAGTCATTTATCTCCTGGGAGAATTCATTACAGACAAGGCTCACAAATCTATTTGAAAGAAATCAGCATTATAAAATATAAATATGGGACTAAAGCCCAGCAATTACAGCTCATTTAGATCAGCCTACATTTTTTTTCCTTTCATTATTTCTTTCCGAAGGGAGAAAAGAGAAAAACAGCAGTAAGCTGTGAGACAGGCGCCACAGCCCGTATGGAATCTGTATTTCCACGGGGCACTGGCTTTCTTCATGTGGAAAATGGGGATAATCTCACATTCTGCTCTTAACCCCCTGGGTTCATATGAGGATTCAAATTGATACTGTGGGTGAAATTACTTTGAAAGAACAACACAGATGTAAGATGTATCTAAATTTTCTGTTAATCATGAAAGGACTGAGAAATCAATTTGCTCAAACACAGATCAGAGGAAAGAGGACCATCCGTTGACACAGCAAGGCTGGTGGGTAACACGTGCATGGGGACATTTCTGGGACTCTTGCCGTGTCAGGAACCATTCATTCCCCTGGACCTGATCAGGACAACTCTGGAAGTTTGAGCCCATTATGTTCAATTTCTGCATGAACAGCAGAGTAAGAGAAGGAATACGAAACCCATCCAACTCATAGGGAGAGTGAAAGCACCCAGTGCCCAGGCTCTGCCTCTTCTATTTGAGATGTAGCCTAACTTGACCAGTTACTCACTGTGTGACCTTGGCCAGGTCAATTTCTTCTTTTGAAAAAAAAAAAAAAAAAAGGAATTTCCTCAAACTTAGTAATTTAAATAAAATTTTCATGACTTTCTTAAATCTATATGCTACTTATTCTTTAATGATTTTCTAAATTTAATAAGAAAAACACATTACTTCTGTAAATGGGAAATGAGTATTTTTCTAACACCCATTAAAATACACAGCAACTTTCCAATGTATATAAAAGTGACCAGCCATGATAATAAAAAGGAGCTCATCTGTCTTCTTATGCTCCACATTTCGGGAAACACTAGGTCAGATGACTCCTAGCTCAGCTTAGCTCTGGAAACCTGTGCTCTGATGTGACTCAAAGACCTGTGCAGAGTTCCTGAACCAGCTCCCCCATACCTTGGCTACACTTCTACAGTGGTTTCTTATGCTGTTTCAAACACTTTTCCTCCATCCCTTCTTTCTTATTTTTTCTACGGTCTTTCCAAGTTTTAGTTTCTTGCCCTCTTCAATGCAAATTTCAGCAAGCTTTTTCTGAGAATCGATGTGGGAAGAAGCATGTGGTAGGTGTTATAGGGGCTTATAAAATGAATAAAGAATGCACATAATATATGAGTCAAGAGTCAAAACAGATGAAACAGGTTAAGAAAAATCTTACAAAAAATTGCTATTAACATACAATACTGCAATGTAATCTAATAGAGACTTGAAGGACAAAGATGCATACTGGATTGAAAAGGCACTATAGTGGCCCCGAAATTCAAAACCTGTACATCAGAGACCTGGGATTTGAATTCAACTGGCAAGCATGTTTAGCTTGGCATGTAAATGACTTTAAAAAGAAATAATGGAATGCCTCTTTTTAGCCTTCAGCACTCTCTATGATCTTACCCCAGACTTGTCTCACTTATTTGTATGCTCTACCTTCTCATGAAAATGTTTGAGAATATACATTCTCTGATAAACTTCAACCTCCTACCCTATCTCCATGTCATTACACAAAAGTAGAAGAATGAGGCCCAAAGCAGCTAGTGGCCTTGTTGTTTGTGGCAGACCTGGGACTAGAATCCTATAATTCTTGATGATCAGTAAAGTACTTTAGTAAATTCAATCTAAAATGATGCTTCCAGAATCTATCACTCCTATACTGTGTCCTGAAAGAGATGATAATGAATCAGATCTTGAAAGAAGAGACTTTCATTGAGGAAGTTTGCAAAAAAAAAAAAGAGTTGAAGAGAGCGGAGCATGAGAGGTGGAGAGGGAGATACATATTAAAACCAAGCCAGTGCAAAAGAACAGCAGGTAGACTGCGATGCAGTTCAATCCCTTCTAGGGCCTGCAAGGTAAGGAAGATGAGGACATGCAAGGTGAAAGAGCAGAGAACTAGAGAGTTGAGGCTCCACCAAAAAGGTTCAAAATTTATTTTCAGAACTATTGTGCAGGTACAAAGTTATGTATCTACACATACTCTGTTTTAGAACTAATGTAAAACAAGCCTAAAAGATCATGGTGGTCATGAGAAATAGGGGGGCTTGAAAATTAATTGAGATGTCTTAGTACATGTACTTTGATATCATCTAGTGCCAACTGATTCTTTTCAAGAAGAGACAATGGCTCCAGAAAGGATATGAAACTTGCTCAACTTTACCTGGCTAGGTAGACACAGAAAGATACCTGGTACCTGGCCTCTGCACTTCCAGTTTGGTGTATTTTTCCACTTGTTTTGGGTTGGGTTTCATATAATAGGCAATAAAGAAAATGATGATCCTGACAGTACAGTTTGAGGAGTGAAGTTTGCCAAACGCAGGAGTAGAAATGAATTGAGAAGAGAGATATGCATCTGTAACTACTGCGTCCCGGCTTCTTTTGCTGTAGTTACCAATATCATCATCCCTCTCCCCAAGAACCCAATAAATGAAATTTAAAATCAATGCTTTTTGCAAAACTCACCAACGTACCACTCCCACTCACCCTACCCATTACGCCTCCTGCAGATACATCACCTTGCAAACAAGTCGCCTCCTACAAGTCCTCTTCTAACCTCATGAGCTTGCATAACTTCTATTATAACATCATCGAGTGAAGGCACAGTCAACCACTAGTCATGGTAAAAAACACCTAGGACATATTTCTCAGCAACTACCGGTCAATTTATTTTCCATCTGCCCAGATCCGTGTCAACAGTTCACTTTCAGACTTTTGAAATCACAAAGAGTTTCTGTTGACCAGAATTTATCGAGCTGTTTTAGAAAACACCTAATGTCAGCAAAGGGAACTATTTTTATCACTGCATGTTGTTTAACAGCCCTTGATGGTGATCAAATTTACTGCATCTATAAAAGGCAGGACAACCCAAGAGGCTGAGCCAAGAACTTTGAATTTCTAAAGAACTAAGCATTACACAGCAAAGATTCTAGCTAGCACCTCACAAAGCAAGGAATAAATGGTGCCGCTCAACAGAAAAGTAAAGGCATAAAGAATTAGGCATATAGCCAAATGAGTAAGTAATTAAATTATCTTCTTAATACTAACCCCTCCTCAGAGTTTAGCAAGCCAGAAAATATTTCTTGAGCAATAACTATGCACAAGGTTCTGTTCCAAAGATTAAGAGGGCCAGTAAATAAATATATAAGACTTAACCCTTTCCCTTCAGGAGCTCCCAAAATAGTGAGGCATACAGAGATGTAAATAACTTACTATAATGTCTAGTAGGATGTTTTAAGTATTACAGTAGAGGTCCAAGCAACATGCTGAAGCTACCCAGAGGAACTGACTCTAGAAAAATAATCAAACTTTGAAAAGTTTGATTATTATACAAACAAAATTTAATAATTTGACAGCAATACTGTGAATTAAATCAACTTCTTTTGACTGAAAATTAATTAAAATGACTAAAACTGCTGCTATTTAAAACGCTGACATTTTACCTACAAGTTTATTAATAGAATAGGGATTTAAAAATCTGAAGGCAATTTTCTGGTAAATCTTGGCTAGAATCCACCAGAAAGGGGAAAAGCCATTAGCTTCAATGACCATTAAGTGTTTATAGGTAGTACTTCTAGGGCAACTGGATTAATATGGGGCCCAAAGCAGGTTTTGCTGTCTGCCATTTTCTTTTTCCTATTTTTGCTTTTAGCCTTCCAATAATTCAGAAATGAACAATCACTCAATAACAAAGAGAGGCAGAGCCAAATGGATCAGATCTTGGCTAGTTTTAGGAGCAGTTGTATCAGCTGTAGAAAGTTAGGACCTTTGGCTTGGTTGGCTTTCTTTATAATATAATGGGAGTCATCACCCTAACCAGTTCTATGGGAGCACGCTAGAGCCTTCCTTTTTCATTACACAGTTTAGGAGGGTTCTGTTAAGATGCCTCTCTTTGCACGAATTTCCATTTTTCAAGCTGGGGAGTTGGTGGGGGCCTCTGAACAGAGGCCCATGATGGAGGGGTAGCACGTCAAACCAGGAAGGAATGTCAAGACTTAGAATTATTTGAGCAAACTCCTGCCGTGGTAGCAATTCAATTGTTGCTTCAAATACCATCATTAAAAAACGGTATTTCAAAGGAAAAAACAAGATGTAAACTTTAAGGAACATACCAGGTGCCAGACATAGTTGGTACATGGACTAGATGGACACCAAGAGGTGGCTTCTAATAGCCCGTGTATCCATGCTACTAAAGACTGACTTAAAATTGTCCACAATCATATGGGAAGAAACACCATTGAAGAGATATTAAAAGGGCACACTAATCACTCATGACTAAAATTTAAGTATAAAATGGTATAGATAACAACAACAATACTCAGGAAGTCAGATATTTGACTTTTCTTCAGACTCATTTGGCCCATAGGTTGAGGACTACTCTAGAGTTAATGCTTCCCCTTGACGTATTTGTTGTAGGTGTCTGGGGAGAGCTTAATATCTACCAGTATCATAGTACGCATAGAATTAGAATTGGAGTGTATTTAGACATCTGTAATCTATTTCCCTAAATTGTATAGCTTAAGAAACTGAGGTTCAGAAAGATAAAGTATTGCCTAAAGTCACTAAATAGTGCTAGAGCCTGAAGCAGAAGCTCAGCATAGAGAGACGGAGCAGGCTGCCTCTGAACTTTTCATCTTCTCCTCAGCCACAGCCCTGTGTCCTGCATGTTCATTATCCCCATGGAATAATATTTACTAACCTCCCCACTGGCCCATAGCATCAGATCCAGGGGACAGTCTCCAGGTATGTTCTCTAAAACATTCCACCTTCCTGGAACACTCTGCTCCATTGAATGGTATGGCCCCTTTCTCTTAATTTTCTTCTCACTTCTCTGACTCCTTTTTCTCATTCACTATCACAGTTCTCTAAAATGCTGGTGTTCACTAGACTCCCATCCTCAGCCTGCATATCTTCTATCTTTGTATTTACTCTCTGAAACATCTCTGCAGCCTCATATGGATCATATGCTAATAACTCCTCGTTATATGCTAATAACTCCTGAAGGAATATCTATGACCAGGCTTGACCCCTGAGCTCCCTGAGCTGCTGGTCTCCTGGGCATCTCCACGTTGATTTCTTACAGAAATTCAAATTAACATGTCACAAACTTATAACAGGGCACACACACACACACACACACACACACACACACTCTCTCTCTCTCTCTCTCCCCATCCATGTATCTATCTACAAATGTGCATGTGTATCATGTGTCAGGAATAACATAGTTGTAAAAAGTATTTTGAGGTTCAAGTTAAAAACGCAGGGCCTAAGAAAGAGGGCGAGGCAAAGAAACAGGCAAATGACTCCATGCTGTATACAGGGGAGGAGGGGCTGGAACATGGTTCAACTCCTTCCACTCATAATCAGTTAAATATGAGTTGCAAATTGCTTCAGAAAATAATAGAAAAAGAACAGAAGGAAAACATTAAGCAAATATAAAAAAAATAACATGAAGCAAGATGTCAGAAGTAACATTATTAAGCTATAAATATAATGATCTCCTCTCCCCCTCTCTCTCCCCTCCCCCTTCCCCTCCTCCTTCTCCTTCTTCTTCTCCTTCTTCTTTAATGAAGATAATAATGGTAGTAGTTTGTTGGTGAAGATTAAGTTAAAACTATCTTCAACCTTTAGAAAAGTCCCAGGCATGGCTGGGCACGGTGGCTCACGCCTTTAATCCCAGCGCTTTGGGAGGCTGAGGCGGGTGGATCATGAGGTCAAGAGATCAAGACCATCCTGGCCAACATGGTGAAACCCCATCTCTACTGAAAGTACAAAAAATTAGCCGGGTGTGGTGGTGAGTGTCCATAGTCCCAGCTACTCGGGAGGCTGAGGCAGGAGAATTGCTTGAAACCGGAAAACAGAAGTTGCAGTGAGCCGGGATTGCGCCACTGCCTTTCAGCCTGGCAAGAGGGAGACTTTGTCTCAAAAAAAAAAAAAAAAAAGTGCCAGGCACAAAGTACATGCTCAGTAAGTGGTAACAACGATTACATGATTAACCCCTTGGAAAACACTATGCCAGTGTTTGATTTCATTCCTTAAAAGCTCCCATTGCAAAGCAACACTGGGGAGAAAACTTGGAAGAAAAGTAAGGAGGCTTGAATCCTGGCTCTCCATCTGTCAATAATAAGCTCTGTGACCGTGAGTAATCCACCTGAATGCCCTATGCAAAGAGGAGCTAGTCTCAAGCAGGTTCTTTCGAACTCTGTCATAATGGTTAGAAGAAGGATAAATAAAAGAAGGAGAATCACAGTGTCAAACATGGACTCTGACCTTCTCTTTGTGTTTTGGTTTGTCTTGCCTTCCAGGTGACTCTGTGTAGAAACAAAAGCATGCTGTGGAAATGAAACTACATCATCACCGTCTCTGCTGGGAGAGCCTGGTGATGATGGAGGACAGAAGGGCACTGCAGGCTTTCTGATCAGAAAAGAAAATCAGGCTCTGCCACCTGACTGTGCAATCAAGACAACGTTCAGCATGTAAATTACACGGATTTTCACTTTTATCAAACAATCCTCCTTCACCTCTGTTATTTCTCATCAGTAGTAATGCTAGTAAGATCCAAAGTTCAAACATTTTCTTAACTTATTGAATAATTAAAAAAACCAATTAAAGTTCATTGCTTCCCTGCTAAACTGGGCCTTTGGCTATCTCTTTTTCTACATGCTGGGGACCAATATTTTATGTCCTAGAGACACATTTGCTACCACCCATGGTGGCAAGTGGACCAGCCAATTACAACCAGCACCTCTGAGAGGGAGAGCACCTCTCCTGGGTTAAGGCCCCAATGATCCAACGGGTAGCTGCTGAGAGACAGACTCTCCAGGGAAGCAGCAAGTGGTTGGAAGATGGCAGACGACACTGGGCTACAAAGTGGCTGTGTTTGTTTTTAATAACTATGATGAAACGAGACACTCATGGAATAAAACAATTTGTAATGCAACGAATCTGAAGAAATAGAAGAAGACCCTGAAAACCCTTAGTTAGACGTTACAGCCAAACCACAAAGAGTAGAGGATGAATTAGGGGTCAAAAATCTGGAATCTCTCCTGCCCAATAAACAAATAACAGCTCTTCATTTCCTCTGGCAGGAGATTGATGATCACATCTGAAACAACAAGAAGAATTTGTGAGCTGTTTCCAAAGCAGATGGAGAGGGACCGCACTTCAGAGTAAGTCTAAAATTCCATCTATCTTGACAAAAGCTTGCTAACCGACTGAAGGAAGAACCTCTGCTCAGTAGGCCAGGCATAAAAGAGGCTATGACAGGAATGGTGAGAGATCCTCTTAAATAATAGAGGCAGACAGGGGCAACCATTTGTTAGTCCAAACCTCAAAGACATAGGTCACAAGCATAGCCACAGCTTCCATTATGTAGTTCTAAGTCCAGAAAAATGAGCCCCCTGTCCCCATTAAAACAAAAGGAAAAAGAAATTGTAGGGGTGCCAATTTTAAAGGGCTTTCAGAATTCTAACATGCAGATTGCTTCAGTGAGAAATTCTAGATTTCAATAACCTACAGAGTAAGACCACTTGGGATATTTATTCTGGGTTTCTGGTATCCAACCAATACGAGAATCTATTTAGTTCCTCTAATTTCATTTTCCTCCAGACTTCAGGCCTTATTAAATCCTGGATATCCCCCTGCACAGTCTAAGTTACACAAGCTTATGGGTGAGTGTTTTGTACATGCCAAAGAAAATTCATTTAGAAGGGATCTGGAAGTTGGACATAAACAACCCAGGAAAGACAGCACAGAGAATTCTAAAAATGAAGAATGGAAAAAGAAGTTTGGAGGAGGTAGAAGATTCTGATTAGAAAAAGTAAAAAGAGAGAGCGGGGGCCGGGCACGGTGGCTCATGTCTGTAATCCCAACACTTTGGGAGGCTGGGGTGGGCAGATCACCTGAGGTCAGGAGTTTTAGACCACGTTAGACCTGGATAACATGGCGAAATCCATCTCTACTAAAAATACAAAAATTAGTCTGGTGTGGTCGGGGGTGCATCTATAATCCCAGCTACTCGGGAGGCTGAGGAAGGGATAATCGCTTGAACCTGGGAGGCGGAGGCTGCAGTGAGCCGAGATCACGCCATTGCACTCCAGCCTGGGTGACAGAGCGAGACTCAGTCTCAAAAAAAAAAAAAAAAAAAGAGACAGAGAGAGAGAAGCAGAAGACATGGCACCAGCTCCCCAGTCCAAAAGGATAGACTTGTTCGAGATAAGCCACTGGACTGGCTCTCTGACATCCTGTGAGGTCTGTAAGTGGTGGTCAGCAATCAGTTTCAAGTCAGTCAGGTGGGGGAGGCTCACACAGAAGGTCTGGGATAATAGATTACAGAGAATGGTAAGGCTTGAAGATGTCTGAGAGGTCAGTTGCTCCAGTCTTCTCCTTTCACAGGCCAGGGAAGAGAGGTTTAAATATACTGGCCAAAGTGGTACAGCAAACACAGTTATTTGGAGTGATACTGACAACAGGGAGTCCAAAACTTCCCAATTTAATATTCTTGTCCCAATTGAACATCAGCAGGCATCAGCTCATGCACCTCATTCTCATCTCTCATCTTCATTATTTGAAACGTGGGCAGCTTCAGAAGAGCTTTCGAATGTCATCAAGATCTTAAAGCTTCCTCGTCCTTTCCTCGCAATGTGCCCCTTTATATTGATTCTTTCTCATTTTCACCACTTCTTCGTTGCCTCACGGTGCGGTACACTGTATAAAACTCACTAAATGATATTCTATCAAGGAGGAGATGGTCACCAAAGATCTGATGTGTCCAGTGAAATATTTCCCATTTGGAATGTAAGATCCTGGGCAGAGATAAGTGGAATTGTATTTCCGAGGACATACTAAGGTACCATAGGCCTTGGTTCTTATCTTAGACAATGTGGTGTGTCACAGTCTCAGAGATTCTGCACTTAATCAGTTAATGTGGCCTGGAGCTAAGGCTAGAGAATACATGCAGATGCCAGGAGTGGTGCCTGAGTAACACTTTCCCTGGCACAGTGCTTACTTTTTCCAAAGTGATTCTAGATCTAGCATCATGCCTAATGCACCCAAGAGAATCCCTCAATGCTCAGTGGGTGCAGAGAGCAAGATCATATTTATGTCATGTCCTGTGTGTGGGATTACGACATCACCACCACCTCGCTTCTGGCTTGGGCGTCCTAAGAACTATTTACTCATTTGAGCACAACTACCTAATGAGTCCATACTTGGCCTTTGTAGTGATTTAACAAAGACCTACATCCAATGCTCTGAAGATTTTCTGTGTTCAAGTTATGCCCAATTCATTTGTTCAGTTTTCATTAAACAAGTTATTTCTGTACCAGCGAAAGGTCAATTTAATTGCACCAATAACTTTGAAAAAGACAGTCCAATCAATACAATTGTATTATATATGCGCACTAAAATTTACCTTGCTACTTCCAATAACAAATCGCAAACAGCAGCAATTAACAGCAATTTATTTCTGCTTTTCAATAACTCCCTCACTTCACAGCCCCATGAAATAAACTCTTGTTGAGACCATTCACAAACTGGGGCTTGAAATCAGCAAGCATTTGATGCTTGGATGGGCACTAAATGGGGGAAACAGGTAGCCCTCCATCTGAAGGAGTGCTCAGTCTACTCAGAGAGGCATTATACAAACAGGTAAAAAGTTAAATCATAATCAGAGTTTTAAATTGTTGTTCAAGATTAAAAATAGAAGAGATGTCATGAAGCACCACCTCATTAGCTGTCAGATTAATAAAACAGAAAACAGCTGTCATAGGGAGTCGGGGAAAGAAAGGTCTCTATAGGCTTTGGTGGTTTCATACATCTTAGAGAAGGCGCAGAAATGTACACACTGAATGACAAGCAGGGATGGGAGGAGAAAAAGAAAGAAAACTATGCAAGGAAAATCACAGAAGGCAGAAGCAGAAATGATACGTCTGTGGGACTATAAGGAAAATGCCTGAAAGAAGAGTGACTGTGTAAAGCCTTGTTGTGGATGTGATCTAAATATTCACCCCTGGTTAAAATATTTCAAATTAAAGAATGTGAGCACGAAAGTGATACAAGTTTAGGGAAAGTACTAATAAACCACTTCAGCTACATTCAGCTAGTATGTATTTCCAAAATACACACTAGTAAAGCAAATGATTAGAAATACGCCCTAAATCAATATTTTACATAGGCTCTCCTATTTGCCAATGACTTACATAAGAGACAGAGTTCATTGACAAAGAATTTGCAAAGAACAAAGCTGTTTCTGAACACTGCAGCCTGTGCAAGTTATTCTCAGAAACTTTAAGTAATAACAATACACATTTTCAGCTCAGCTGCCCCGGCTTTCCAAACCAAATGCTGCCTTGAGATAATGAATTCAAAAGGGGGAACTCAACTGTGAACACTTTGCAAGGTTCAGCAGGGTGGAAAATCCTTTTGTGCACTTCATAATTTTCTGTTTGTCTTAGTCTCCACACAATAAAAACGCCCGCTTTGTCACATGCACATAAACTAGTTTTAGGGGCAGGTGAAGAGGCTCCCACCTGGCTCTCACTTGTAGGTCTGCTAGATTTTCCACGTGGATTTTCTTATTTCTCTGTTGAGATGTGTGATGTGGAAATGACTATGGAAACTCACAATATTTCTCCATGAGCACCACGTTGTGGATGGTTAGCTCTGGGATAAATAAGCCCCAGAGCTGAGATCCCAATGGCCCCAAGATACTACCCAGTTATATGATTTTAAGATGTACAAAATGAGAGAAGTATTAGGTTGGTGCAAAAGTAATTGCCGTTTCTTGGTGCTACTTTTAATGGCAAAACTCATAATTACTTTTGCACTAACCTAATAAAAGAGGTGCTATTGTCTGAAGCCAAACTTGGCTTCCTTACACTGTGGACCTGTTCTGTTTGAGCAGTGTTATGTGGACCATCTGACTCTAACTTACCTCACGTGCCCAGGCCAGTAGTTACTAATTCCTTAGATAAAAATCTGCTCTATGAGAAAAGCTCTGGGCCAGACCCAGGCTTCCCCAGGAGGTAGTGCGCTTGTGGGCACTTGTGTTCTGAAGGAGATAGAAGGGAATTCTGCTTTAGGTATTTGGGCTAAATGACCACAGTCTGAACCACAGCTCTCTTCTTTAAAACAGTCTAAAGTAGATTTTTCTATCTCTGAGTATTACATATTAGTCAATCTACAAGTAACATTTACTGGCTTCTTAAAAAAAAAAAAAAAAGGATAAAGCATATGTACTTTCCTTTCTTCCTACATAATAATGTCCTGCAATTTTGATCCACATTAATTAATTACACCATGGTTCTGAAAAATGCTATACTGCAAAACTTCTTAAGCTATTTGGAAACTCACAGAATAGATAGTTCCTATTCTTATTAGGTCATTCACATCCCTCAGTCTAGTGTTTTTCTTCTTTGTCCAGCCAAACCTTGACTCTTTGATGTGTGGCCAGAGATAAGAGGCCACGTTTGATGCAGATGGCCCTGCAGGCTGCTGCATTGATGTTCCCTAGTAGAAACTGCAGCAAAAGCCAGCCAGGATGTGGAGGAATTGGGACTCCCAGTTGGTGGGAATATAAAATGGCACAGCCTCTTTGGAAAAAAGTTTGGTTCTTCCTTAAAAACAATGAACCTATTCTAAGTATCTACCCAAGAGTAGCTTACGTATTTAACCAAGAAAAATGAAGGCTGCAAAAACTTGTACACAAATGCCAATAGTGGCTTTATTTGTCATAGTTCCAAGCTGGAAGCAGCTCAAATGTCCATTATCAGGTGAATGGATAAACAAACTGTAGTATATCCACCCAATGGAATGCTTCTCAGCATCCATCACCATCCAAAGATGATGTAATATAGATACATCTCAGAATAATCGTGTTGATGGAAAGACACTAAAACAAAAAGAGTGGATATTGTTTGATGCCATTTATATAAAGTCGAGAAAATGTAAACTAATTTATGGTAACTGAAAACAGATCAGTCATTACCTGGAGATAACAGTGGTGTGGGAAGGGTGTGCAAAGAGCCTGAGGAAACGTCAGCAGGTCATGGATATTTTCATCATCTGGATGGAAATGATTATCTCGTGGAAACCAATTGTTTTAAATATGTGTAGTTTATTAGATATCAATTATATCTCAATAAAGCTGATTTTACAAAAGACTAGGAAAAGAGCTCAGAAGAAAAAGGAAGAGACACAGGAATTCCCCCATAGCATCTGTGGGTGACCCCCATAATGTTTCTTACTACTCGCTACTGAAATAAAAATTAAGCCAAATAACATGCTCATGTCTGAAGAAGGAAATTCATAAAATAGCATTCTATCTGCACATGCTGGTTTCTTCTCTAAACAACCTGGCTGATGCTTGTGGAGTCACTCTCTAGCTCTTGAGCTTGTTCGGATCTGCATTCAGCTCTGTTTTCAAACAATCTCGGTTTTGCACCTCCAGAAACTATTTCTGGCCCTTTGCTGCTCCCTCTGACTCTCTCCTCCTGTGGTCCTAGCGGAAACCCACAGGCCGGACCCTGGTGGCAGCATAGCTATTCTGCTCCATCTAGCGGGATCCCTGCAGAACAAAGACAACACACCACTGAGAGTCACCATCGAGAAGAGGGAACGAACGGATCCAGGCTGGCGGAGGAACAGCTCGGGCCAGGCTGCTGTTCAGCTGCCATATCTGGATAAGAGAGGCATCTGGGGAGATGGAGCCGAACTCTGAGTGGGAAATGCTGTTGTTTGAGTTGACACTTAGACAGTGAGGGCTGAGACAGCTGTAAACGTTTCCTGCAGCACCACAAGATGGAAAGATCACAGGAGGCTGGCACCTTTGATTTGGCTCTCACGGTACCACAAGGAAGGCCAGCAATGCCAGGCTATTTTTAATGCTCAAAGAGCCTCGCGAAAGATTTATGACTACAAATATGTAGTGTGGGAGAGATAAATTGAAGCAGGACTCTCCCAGCTCCAACAGAGGAGTCAGCCTGCCAACCTGGTCAATAAAGTATTTAAGCCCTGAGTGCTGTGTGGGTTGTCATGGATTAAAATTTGAAAATCTTTTATGGTGTAACAAGGTCCTTAATTATAACTCAGGGCTTTGGATCATTTACAGGTTGTGCAAACAGCAAGAATTATGCCACAGTGGACATCCTTGGATACAATAGCCTTTAAATCCAACGTCCATGAGAGAAAACATCAATTCTCAAGTTCAGAATTATTTTCCTGGAATAAAGGAATCTGAGAGATTTCCACCATAAAAGCTTCTCCAGTCTCAATCATAGCTGGTATTCTTTCTCTCTTTTATGGAATTCAGAGAATCTAATGAGCTGACGGAAGTTTCAAGGTGATTTTGTTTTCAACTCTTTCTCTTTTGTCACTCAGTGTTGCTAAAACATTCTTTCTAAAATTTAAGATGCATGATGATTTAACTTGCTGTGGGTTTCAGCTGCTGATGAACTTCTTTGGCTGACAGTTACTAAATCAACAACCTCTCTTGGAAAAAAAGGAGTCTTGAGTCTGTAACTAATAGGCTGAATAGCAAAATATGTCACTATCATCAGTAGATCACACTAAGGTTATTTTGATTCTTGAAGAATGACTGGCATTAATCTACAGCAAAGTTAACCTTATTCTTAGGCTTAGTGCTTGGGACTAACTTCTAGAACTAATTGGCATATAATCAGGTAATCTCAGAACATCATTAACCTAGAGTTAAAGTGAAATACCTGTACAGATGAACTTATCCTATAAAATTATGAGTTATAAATTATGTATAGGCCTAAATATAACATAGATGATAGATAGATAGATTTATAGATGGAGCTATAGGTGTATAGATACATATGCCATTATATATATAGGAATGTAAGGAGGGTATTCATGGACCTGTATAGCTCATAATAAATATATATGTTATATCTAGGCCCCAGATGAATCTTAACTTATAAAACAGAAATGTTCCTAAAATGCTTTAAAGGAAAAGAATCTCTGTGCCATCTAGGAGCTCCTCCTCCCTCCTCTCTCAACTGACTCTGTTTACCATTTACAAAGAAACTTTCGAAAATGTTTGATGAGGTTTCCATTTAACCTGTATTTCTAAATTTTCCTGGTCACTGAATAAACAAATACTACAGTGCATTAGAAATGCTCCCGATTAAAAAAAAGGACTCTATAAAGTCAATCACATTTGCAGTGAAAGTAATTTCCAGTTGGTTAGATATAAATCTGTGAAGATGGAATCATTTTAAAACTGGCCCTTTTAAATATGAGGGCAGATTGAACAGGACAAAGTGGGTGTCCTGACTAAATTAGAGCCCCTTCCCCTGCCTGAATTGACAGCTGACTTCCATGCTAACTTCCCTGTTTTTCCAATCTTATCAACTGAGCTGAGGGAATTTAGGGCAGTGGGGAGGGCATTCATGGACCTGTCTGGCTCCTGAAATGCCACCCACTCTCAGAGTTCTAATTATATTCACGTGTGAAGTAAAGGGGAAATTTCTGAATATATACACACCCTGATACCACTTCAGAAAATGTACCCAATACATCCATGTTTTACATTATAGGTTAATTCCCTCAAACAGTTAACTCCTGCCTCTTCCTAAAAGCCCAGGCCAAACCTTGGCTCCACAGTGAAGATTTTAATGATCTTACATTCCAACATGAGATCTTCTCGCCTCTGTATCTATAAATAAATTATGGTATTAATGATGAGACAGCAAAAAAATCAAAATCAAATCAAATCATGTAATAGGAAGAATTTTTTCCCGGGGTTATTACACTCTTTGGGGGGGGGGGGCGGGGAGGAGAAACAAAGATTTGGATACAAAATGAGTAAGAATATATGTTAATACACCATGGGAGCCAAAGAGATTGGGTGGGTTGCACAGGACTATATGGGAGAGAGAATTTGAGCAAGTAACGTGGTGAGAAGGAGGTGGACTAGGGTGTACACATCTGTGGGGACGGCTGGAGGCAGGAATAGCAAGCAATTTCAGTGGAAAACAACGCGAGTTTTGCAGGGCAAACACAAGGTACTAGTACTAACGCCAGAGAAGTTCTTGAATCTGTGTTGAGTTCAAGTTATTTTGTGTATTCTCTAAGATTTCCTAAAGCCAAGACCATGTGATGACTTATGTTGTTGATCATTATTTCATGTGTGTCTTAGAGTCGCCACTTAGATCGGACAGGGACTTTGTTCACCATTCTCTAATATCTTTCATTGGGATGAACCAGAATTCAGCTCACTGAGGGTGTTCAATACTCATTGCTATGTTCCCTCAGTACCTCCTGGGAGGTAAGTAGGAATGCCCATACGGTGGTCCCCACTTATCCACGCTTTCACTTCCCAGGGTTTCCCTTACCTGTAGACAACCGTGGTCCAACAACATGAAGTGGAAAATTTCAGAAGTAAACATTCACATAGCTTTACTACAGTATATTATTATGACTATTCTTTTTCTTTCTTTTTTTTTTTTTTTTTTTGAGATGAAGTCTCACTCTTGTTGCCCAGGCTGGAGTACAGTGGCACAATCTAGGCTCACTAAAACTTCTGCCTCCCGGGTTCAAGCAATTGTCCTTTCTCAGCCTCTCGAGTAGCTGGGATTACAAGCGCATGACACCATGCCTGGCTAATTTTTGTATTTTTAGTAGAGATGGGGTTTCACCATGTTGGCCATGCTGGTCTCTAACTCCTGACCTCAGGTGATCCACCTGTCTCGGCCTCCCAAAGTGCTGGGATTACAAGCATGAGCCACCATGCCAGGCCATAACTGTTTAATTATTAGTTATTGTTGTTAATCTTTTACTGTAACTGATTTATAAATTAAACTTTGTCATAGGTATGTATAGAAAAAAGTAGTGTATAAAAGGTTCAGTACTAGCTGCAGTTTTAGACATCCATTGCGGGGCTTGGAACATATTCCCCGTGGATAAGAGGGGGGCTATTGTATTTGCTTCAACTTAACAAATATATTTATACACATACCCACACACTACATACAATCACAAACACACTCCCCACACACATACACAAACATCCCCACACAATACATAAATGGCTTTCTGACAATCACCCAAGTTTTGCGTAGCTAAGCTGGGGGTGGTTACCCAGGTCTCAACTCTAGGCCAAAAGCTATTTTCAGCACCGAAATTCTCCTGTATGAGAGCACCCTTCAGCGTACATCAAAAGTAGTATCTCATGGAAGAACTTTATCTAGAACAGACATCTTAAAAATAGCATAATAATTTTAATCTTTAAATACACGTGGATGGAAGATGTACAATTGGTTACTACATTCAATAATCCTCACACTCAAGATTTTCTAATCCTGAGCTGGATGAATTATTTAAGTGAAAAATTGCATTGTTTTCAAGCTAAAAAGTCTTCCCCTGTTCTGAAATATTTTACACCCCCCTCTTAACATTTTTATAACAATTAGCTTCTATCGTAAATATGGACTATATTACGCCTCCCAGCCCACAGATCAATATGTTGTTCCACATTCTGCCACTAGGTGGCCAGTACTAATTGACCTGAATTAGTGAATTCCCTGAAGTGAGACTTACAATTCCTGATGTTTCTACTGTGTTGATGTCCTGTGATCTGAGGAAGTGGGGAAGCCACCAGTTTTACTTTATTACCCTGATGATTATGTCCCTTCCCCTATTCCATCCCTCTATTTCTCTTTCAGAGCAAAGTGCTTCTTCACTTACATGCCAGTTTTAGGATATATTTCATAGGCAAAGAGGTTCACTTTCTTAAAGTTAAGCTATGGGACTTGTCGGGAACTGTTTCATGTTCTTATATCTTCATGATCTTAGGACTCATAGGAGTCTCTGAATTTTCCCTGAGTGAGCTATCGTTATGCAGGGGCCTCTCTGCAGGCTGTCTACAAAATCTCTTTCACATCTGCATGGTTAACATCCTCAATACGTCTCCTCCTCATTCCCTTCCCCAGCTTCATAATAAAAAGGCACATCAGCCTGTAACGAACTCTTGTCAAGACTCAAGGGCTTCTAATTAATTCCTTGTAATGCTATTTCTTCTATCAATTAAGTCCTGGGGAACCAGCAACTCCCTGTCAAGGCCAGCTCTTTACAACTACAGAGTGAAAGTCTTTCTGTGCAGGAAGTGGCTACAGGAACTCAACTGCACAGCGTTCTGTCAGCATCCCCTTCCCTGCCATGCTGCCATGCTCCCTTGCCCTGGGGCCTCAAATGATCTTGAGTAAAGTCACTACACAGTCATAAATGGACTTTTGTTTCCGGATTCTCCTTGTGAGAACGCACTGTTAGACCCCAGAACAGTGATGGAGCCAGGGGAGGGAGTCTCATCCCTTAAAGCTTGTCCTTGGAAGGCACAGATGCCTAAATGTAGGCTTTAGAGACATGTCAGGGGAGTGTCCAGGGGGAGCAAGAAAAAGAGGTGTCAACTTAGAGGAGGTGCTGAGCCGAGAACGGATGCTACCAACCGGGTATCCAGAATGAGCACCTGAGGAGAGGATTCAGGCAGCCCTACAGTGAAGGGCAGGTCAAAGACCAGCTTAACCTGCCACCGCTGTGCCCAGGATATAGAATCATCACAAAGCAGATCCCTTCTTTTTCTTGCTTCGTTTCCCAAACCCAAGTTTCATATTCAGGACAGCGTTTTAAGAACCCATGATATGAAACATCAACACAGATCCTTAGAAGCTCGTACCTGGAGGAGGCATTCAAAGTCTCATTGTCCAGGGCAGGGCTAGGCAGGTGTTTGTTCTATTGGTGCTTTCTCTGGAACCCAGTCTCCCTAGATCCTTCCACTGTAAAGGCCAGGCTCATTCTGGAGTTAACAATGGTAACAAAAAAGGAACAAGAGTACCTCTCTTATTACTATCACCCAGCACCACCACTGAGAAAACACAAAAGTTGGTTTCTAGGTTTCTTTTTTTTTTTTTTTTTTTTTTGAGTCGGAGTTTCGCTCTTGTTACCCAGGCTGGAGTGCAATGGCGTGATCTCAGCTCACCGCAACCTCTGCCTCCTGGCTTCAGGCAATTCTCCTGCCTCAGCCTCCTGAGTAGCTTGGATTACAGGCACGTGCCACCATGCCCAGCTAATTTTTTGTACTTTTAGTAGAGACAGGGTTTCACCATTTTGACCAGGATGGTCTCGATCTCTTGACCTCGTGATCCACCCGTCTCGGCCTCCCAAAGTGCTGGGATTACAGGCGTGGGCCACTGCGCCCGGCCTCTAGGTTTCTTTACAGCTGTGTATAGATGCTCCTTAACTTACGATGAGACACATCCTAATAAACCCATCGTAAGTTGAAAATATTCTACATTGAAAATGCAGTTAATACCCTGATAAAACCATCCTAAGGTCAAAATATCATGCATGGAACAATTGTAAGTTGGGTACTGTATGTATTTTGAACAAACACATTATTCAATTTTATAGCAAAATTGCAGACATGTAGTAACATATCCAAGGTGACCACGTTGGATATCAGCAGGACTAGGACCAGTGTCTCCACACGCTTGACTCAACCATATAGAATATTACTTCTTTTGTATGACTTGTAAGACACTTATTCTGAACCCACATCTTTGTGGCTGTGTTTTCTGATCTAAGGATGAGGTTACATGGACTGACAATGGGAAGGAATCCTTCAATATTCACGCTGTCAAGATGACACAAATGTAGTGTAGTCAGACCTGTAATCTTAGCAGTTTGGGAGGCCAAGGTGGGCAGATCATTTGAGGTCAGGAGTTCCAGACAGCCTAGCCAACATGGCAAAACCCTGTCTCTACTAAAAATACAAAAATTAGCCATGCGTGCTGGTTGGGAGGCTGAGGCAGGAGAATTGCCAGCTACTTGGGAGGCTGAGGCAGGAGAATTGCTTGAACCTGGGAGGCGGAGGTTGCAGTGAGCAGAGATGGCGCCACTGCACTCCAGCCTGGGTGACACCGCAAGACTAAATCTCAAAAACAAAAACAAAACAAAACAAAAAAGTGTAGTGAGACTATTTTTATCCTTTATGTGGGCATGAGAGTGAAGGAAGATTTTTAAAGTCTACTTAATCAAAGTAGTGATACTAAGTAACACATACTTTATTTATCACTTCTACAGTACTTTGAAGACCAAACGAACCAGATACAGCCTCCTACAAGGACAACACTTAATATTATGAGAAGTCTTTTCTTGTTCTGACATGTAATGAAACACTTCTTCGAGGCTATTAATCCAGAGTCTAGGTGGGATTGCCTGAATGAATGAAGGTGGCATTCAACCCCTGACCTAGCAGGTATCCTAAAGGTAAGGATGACATTTGGCTGTGCAGATATTTCTCCACGGCTGTGTTTCCAAACTCTGACTGCTAATTGTCATCACTCATAAAGAGACACCTTTTCTAGCAAAATATGATAGCATTAACTCAAATCCATGTCAATATAATTAAGTTTCAGTCTGTATGTCACATCACAGATAGTGGCTGAGTGGATTTTCATTAAATTTGGAGGCTATGTGTCATATGCTAAAATTAATTTGGGGGATTGGTAGAAGGGGTGTTCACCACAAAAAAAAAGGGCAGTTATTCTCCAGAGCAGCTGCAATTGAGATAAGATGGAAGGTTTCGAAGCTTTGTGTGTGGAAGAGACAGGCCATAAGTATTAAAATGCCATGACCGAGAAAGCAAGTAGTGGCTTCAAATAAGTCTCAAATCAACACTTACCGGGGCATCTGGTCTTTTTCAGTGGGATTGCTTCTCACATGGGCAACTTTGTGGAAGAACACTCTGCTGTGCAGATCAGCAGACATTTATTGAATAATAATTAACAATTTCTGCAACACTGCTAAGACCAGAGTCCTCAATAATTCAAAGAAGATACTCTGTTTTATTACTTAGGTATACAGACCTATAGTGATTGTTACCCAGTTTCCTGCTGAATTTTCAGGGTGGCAGTTTGTAATCCATTCAATTTTCATCAAGGATGTCACAAAGCATCTAAAGGGTAATTTTCTTTTCTCTGATATCTGATGGGCAACGGCCACAGAATATTTTAGTAATAAAGTAGATGAATTGATCTTTCTTGATCACTTAGCCAGCAAGTGAAATGGAAAAAATAAAGGTTAAAAGTTAGGAAAATTAGGCTGAATCCCAGCTTGCTACAAATCAGTTGGTGAACCTTTCTCATCTTTGACTGCATCATCTGTAAATTGAGATGAACATGACCCCTTCTTGGGTCAGTCAAGGTTGCTTGGTTACAGGAAATAGAAGCCATCCAAAGCTATCCAAGGAAGTGATGCTGGAACTCAAGGGCAGGAAGGTAGGAGCCATTTCTCATGTAAGACCTTAACGAGGAGCAGAAAGCCTGGCTTTCTGGGATGCTTTGGTCTCCATGACTGTATCCCACTTTGCTTCTCCCCAGAAGTTTCCTTTTGTCTACATGGCACAAAAATGGCCACTCCAAGATTGCAATCCATCCAACTTTCCAGTTAACATGCTCACCAGCAATTTTTATATCAGATTCACAAGACAGATAATCTAATTGCTCAGCCTAGATTACCTCTAAGTCAACCACTCACTCCTGGCCCAAATCAGGACTGGGTATGAAAGATGAAGAGGGAAGAGAGTAGAGAAAGTGGTTACATTTTATAAGTAGAACAGCCAAAACTAGTGTTAATGAAAAAATCCAAATTCTGTTAAATATTTGCAGAGATTTATTGGAAGCCAAATATGAGGACGATGACCTGTAACACAGCCTCACGAGGTTCTGGAAACGTGTGGCAAGGTGGCTGGGTTACAGCTTGGTTTTACAGATTTTAGAGAGACGTGGGACTCTAATCAATGCATGTGATGTGTACAATGGTTTGGTCCAGAAAAGTAGGACA
This sequence comes from Sapajus apella, assembly GCF_009761245.1. NCBI lineage: Eukaryota > Metazoa > Chordata > Mammalia > Primates > Cebidae > Sapajus > Sapajus apella. The sequence continues at coordinate 5,915,405 of NW_022436992.1, read as the reverse complement.
ACTCAAAGTTGGGGCTTACAGTTCACAGGTGGATTCAAAGATTTTCTTGCCAAGATTTTCAATTGATTGATAAAGTTAAGTTATCTAAAGACCTGGAATTGATAGAAATGAATGTCTGGGTTAAGATAAGCGGTTGTGGAGACCAAGGGTCTTATTATGCAGGTAAAATCTCATAGGTGACCACCCTTAGAGGCAATAGATGGCAGATGATTTCTATTTAGACCTTCAAAAGGTTCCAGACTCTCTGGAAAAAAAAAAAAAGGTAAGGGAAGGAGATTCTCTACAGAATGTAAATTTCTTCCATAAGAGACAGCTGTGCAGGGCCTTTCTAAAATATGTCAAAGAAATATATTTTGGGGTAAAATATCTTGATTTCCTGTGAGGAGTTGCTATCTGTCATGTGATGCTATGCCAGAGTCAGGTTGGAATTTGGGATCTTATTGCTACAAACAGCCTCTTCTGTCACTCTTAAGATCTCTCTTTTAATGTTAATGCTGGTCAATTGTGCCTAAACTCCAACAGGGGTAGGCGTAATGAAGCATGTCTGACCCCTCCTTCCCATCATTGCCTAAAATAGTTTTTCAAGTTTTCTTTGAGTCCTCTGGGCCCAGAAGAGGTCCACCTGGCTGACTGAGAAACTTATAATTTTATATTTGATTTACACTGGACAGTAGACATTGCCTAAGAAGAAGGACAGTGCCTTACCTGATCCGGGAGAGATGATCTCAGGCATGTATGTGTGAATGCTGCACCATCACCGGCAGTCTCAGAGGTGATGCTCTAAACCACTGTGACTGAGCTGTAAAATCAGAGTGGATTGAAACACCAAAAACAGGCCAGGCATGGCAGCTCACACTTGTAATCCTAACACTGTGGGAGGCCAAGGCGAGTGGATAATATGCAGTCAGGACTTCCGAGACCAGCCTGGCCAACATGATAAAACCTTGTCTCTACTAAATATACAAAAAAAATTAGCTGGATGGTAGCAGATGCCTGCAATCGCAACTACTCAGGAGGCTGAGGCAGGAGAATCACTTGAACCTGGGAGGTGGAGGTTGCAGTGTGCCAAGATCATACCACTACACTCCAGCCTGGGCAACACAGCAAGATTCTGTGTCACTCACACACACACACACACACACACACACACACACACACACACACACACA
>NW_022436992.1:5879616-5914226 GCF_009761245.1 Sapajus apella | reverse complement strand
ACACACACACACACACACACACACACACACACACACACACACACACAAACAGTAACATGGAACAACACAGTCATTCTGCGTCTGCTTCTGCACTGTGTTAACTCAGAGGCATTTAATTAAAACTGAGATAAAATCCAATTCAACCTAGCATAGAAAATAAGAATCTTTATTGGCTCACAAAATTAAAAGTACAAAGGTAGGGCAAGCTTTGGGAATGAACTCTATCTAGCAGCTCCAGTTTTGGATCCCTGGAATTCTCTGTGATTTCCATATGTGAGCTTCACCTTCTTCTGGATAACAACAAAATAGCTTCAGTGGTTCCAAGCCTTGTAACCACATGACAATGCTCAGGAGAAAAGTGAAAACATCTTATCTTGTTTTCACTTTTCTCTGAAGAAAGAGAACACTTTTCCTCATGGCCCACAAAGCTTTCCCTTTTCAGTCTGCTTTTTCAAATCAGAGCAGGTGCTCATTTGCGCGATGAGAAACTGACAAATGCCACAAACGGTTTGGCTTATACCTGGATTCCTAGACCAATCCAGAGACCTGAGGGCATAGAAACTATGATGATGAAACACCCACAATGTTGATGATCATAATACTGTGATTTAGCATAATGAATACAGGCCGGAGGCAGTGGCTTATACTTACAATCCTACCACTTTGGGAGACCAGGATAGGAAAATTGCTTGAGGCCAGGAGTTCAAGAGCAGCCTGAATAACTAAGCAAGAATCTGTCCTAAAGAGAGAGAGAGAGAGAGAGAGAGAGAGAGAGAGAGAGAGAGAGAGAGAGGGAGAGAGAGAGAGAGAGGGAGAGAGAGAGAGAGAAATACATACAGGCATGCATTAACAATGGGGAATAGGTTCTAAGAAACCTATTGGTAGGTAGTTTTGTTTTTGTGTGAACATCACGGAGTGTACTTACACAAACCTAGATGGTACAGCCTGCTACAGGCCTAGGCTCTATGGTATAGCCTATTGCTCCTAGGCTACAAACATGTCTAGCATATTATTCAACTGGAAACTGTAGGCAAGTGTAAAACAGTGGTATTTCTGTATCTAAACATAGAAAGATACACTAAAAATATGATATTATAATCTTATGGGACCACCACCATCATATATGGAATCCCTCATTGGCTAAAACATTATATATAGAACCCCTAAAGCCCCCAGAATTTCCTAAGTAATATAAACAATAAAAGCGAAAGGAGTGTCTTTCATTATTTATAACAAGTCGCTTTCAACCTTACCTTAGTTTATGTTAGTGAATAACTTTCTGTAGGTCCCTAAGGATAGAGACATGGGAATGAACAATTTGATCACATTTGATTAGAGGGTTGGAACTTTCAATCCCATGCCCCATCACCAGTGGCTAATGATTTAACCTATCATGCCTACATAATGAAGTTTCCAAAAAACCAGAGGATGGAATTCAGGGAGCTCCCAGGTTGCTGAACACTTGGAGGTACACCTACAGAGGGGATGACAGTTCCACACCCATCCCTCATATCTTGCCTTGGCATCTCTTCCATTGGCTGTTCCTGAGTTGCACCCTTTTATGACAGACCAGTAATATGGTAAGTAAATTTTTCTTGAGTGATGTGAGCCATGTTAACAATTATCAAACCTGGGGAGAGGATCAGGGGGACCTCTGATTAATAGGCAGTCGGTCAGAAGCACTGGACTTGCAACTGGCATCTGAAGTGGGGGCAGCCTTTTAGGACTGAGCCCTGAACCTACAGGATCTGATGTTGTCACCAGTTAGCTAGTGCCAGAGTTGAGTATCATTGTGGGAAATTGAAGAATTGCCTGGTATGAAAAATACTCCCCCTTATCTGATGTCAGAAATGAAATATTGAGTGTAGAACTGGCATGAATTTCACAGAGAGGAAAAAAGAGTTTCCTTTCCATTATACACACTTACCCATCTGATTCCTCATATAATTGTGATATGGAAAAAAATCTATTTGTTTATGAAAGGGAGAAGCTACCTTTAAAAAATAATTCTCTCCTGCAGTGGCTCATGCCTATAATCTCAGCACTTGGGGAGGCCGAGGTGGGCAGATCACCTAAGGTCAGGAGTTCAAGACCAGCCTGGCCAACATGGTAAAACCCCATCTCTACTAAAAATTCAAAAATTAGCCAGGCATGGTGGTATATGCCTGTAATCCCAGCTACTCAGAAGAATGAGGGAGGAGAACTGCTTGAGCTGGGGAGGCAGAAGTTGCAGTGAGCCAAGATTGTGACAGTCCACTCCAACCTGGGTGACAGAGAGAGACTCTATCTCAAAAAAATAAATAAATAAAATAATAATAATAAGTCTCTCCCATCAATTTGATATCTGGAATTCCTTTATCAAGGAAGTAACAATGTCTATCTTAGAAAACAGGGCTGGGCATTTAAATTTAAAATGTGTGCATCAAAGGTATGAATGACTAAAAATAAAGTTCATAGTTTATGTTTGCTGTTACAAAATGAGAAATAACACGGGAAGAAGAGTGAAGTAATATATTCAAGACTAGTCCAACCAAAAAGGACTAAGCAGTACACAAACTGTAAATGGTGACGTAATCTAAGCCATCTATTCCTTGTCTCCAATACTGCTCTCCTGCAACCAGCTTTATTCCTATATTTTGACTTATGTGCTCCTTTTTAATTGTCTTCAATGTGCACTGGACAATAACAGTCATATTTCAGATTCAGACAGTGACCTCAGAATCCCCTGTAATGACTCCTCTGCACCTGGAAAGTAGATCTGTTTCTTGTGACACCAAAGTGAGGAAACACCCCAAAGGGAAAATAAAGGAGAGGGGACAGTATAAATAGGGTATTATAATCTTATGAGATATGATAGCTGCTATGATCTGAATGTTGGTGCCCACCCCCATCATCAGATTCATATACTGAAACATAATTCTTGGTGCAGTGGTGTTGGGAGGTCAGGCTTTTAGAAGATGATTAGGTCATGAAGGCAGAACCCTCATGAATGGCATTAGTGCCCTGTAAAGAAGGCCTGAGAGAGCTTGTTCACTCCCTCCACCATGTAAAAATACAGCCAGAAGACGCCATCTATGAAACAGAGAATGAACCCTCATGAGACAACAAATCTGCTGGTGCCTTGATTTTGGACCTACCAGACTCCAGACCTGTGAGCAATAAACTTCTGTTGTTTATAAATTGCCCATCTAAGATATTTTATTATGTGCCCCAAAGGTATTTTATTATCTTAGATCAGACAATTTATAAACAACTGATTTATGATAGTCAAATGGACTAAGGCAATGGCCCACCTTAATGATGACAAAATTCTGCTGAACATGGATCCTGACCATGTGCACTCATGGAGAGTTTGTCCAAGTTTGGTCTCGATAGACAGAAAAACAGCTTGATCTACACAGGACTCAAACACAGTACATGGTGTAAGCTAACCAATGAACCCGCCAGCCACATATCAAAGGGCATATTATGGAAAAAATGCTGCCTGGTTAACTTCCCTTTCTCAAATTTTTCCACACTTCCCCATGTCCAGATCACACAATAACATAAGCATGTAGTTATTCTCCACTGGGGTCCTGTAATAGATGTTTTTTTTTTTCTTTTCTTTTTGGAATTTGGTCTTTATACATCCATAAGCTGCTAAACACCCACTTTTCTCCTGGATCTCTCAGACAAGTCATAATTGTCATCTTTACTATGTTTCTTCATCAATCAATCTGATTGACATCTGTAACCAAGTGAAGCAAAACCACAGCAGGGCAGCTAGAAAGCAGGAGAAGCTGCCCTGTGCACATCATGAGCACCCAGGCAACATTTGTGGGTCATCACACCACAGGCGCAACTCGGACACACATCCATGGACAGAAAGAGCCATCAGCAAAGTCAAGAAGCAGTTCCTTTGTGTGCTTCTACTGAGAAGGATAATTATCACATAGCATGGCTGAATGCCTGGAAATGTCAGTAAACGCTAGGCGGGGATTATAACATGAGATGAAAGACAATAAAGGCAGAAGACAGAACAAACTTGGACAAGCTTTCAGTGCTTCATCTATAAATGAAGATTGTATCACCCCTCCTTATATTAGTATGTGAGAAAAAAATAAGTCAGAAAATATTTGGTAAACTTACCATTCAGCACATGACACTTGGTAAGTATTAAAGAAACAGCAGTGCTTATTATCATTTCATGAAATAATGCCTAAAGTGGTATTATTTTCTTGGAAACACAGGCCCATGAAAATTCATCCACAGTAGCAAAAATACACTTATTTGTATCTAGTAAGCAATAAGATATAATAAAGGGAACCCTAAGCAGAAGCTTGGAATGGATGATCCATGTATTCAAATACTCCATATCATCCTAAAATGAAGATGGCATTTACAACAGCTGTGTCCATGCAATACTGTGAATGAATTTGCTACATGCTATATCCCAAAGCTGTTGTTAACCCCAGTTTAGCATCCATGATAGTATACCCATGCTTATATAGGCAGGAGGAATCTAGAGTTGATTTTAGAGAAATGAAATAAAAGTGAAGTGGGGTGACACTCAGGGCAGGGCAGAACAAATGCACTACATCCTGGAGATGAGCTGGAGGGGAAGGGGCCCGAGGAGAGGGGTGGGATGGGATATGAGAGAGAGGAAGATGTTTCTATGTCAAATATTTCAGTCTGAATTTCAGGTCCCTTTGGCCCCCAGAGTCATGAAATAGGTTTGGGAAATTTGTCACTCAGGACCTTCATCAGGTCCTTCCTGTGCAAAAAGGCTTCCCAAATTCAGCTGGGTGCAGTGGCTCATGCCTATAATCTCAGCACTTTGGGAGGCCAGGTGGGCAGATCACGAAGTCAGGAGTTCGAGACCAGCCTGGCTAACATGGTGAAACCCCGTCTCTACTAAAAATACAAAAAAAAATTAGCCAGGTGCAGTGGTGGGCGCCTGTAATCCCAGCTACTCTGGAGGCTGAGGCAGGAGAGGTGGAGGTTGCAGTGAGCCAAGGCACCACTGCACTCTAGCCTGGGTGACAGAGTGAGACCTCCATCTCAAAAAAAAAAAAAAAAAAAAAAATAGAAAGTCTTCTCAAATTCAAGCTCAAGGGAAAAAGTAGAGTGGAGAGATATGAAGACAGAGGAAAGCATGGCTGTTTGCATACAGTGTATAAGCCACACACTGCCTCACTCCAGGGGGACCAGGTGAATGAGAGTGCATGCCAGTGCCACAGTGAGTTGGATCTGAGAGATGTACACCACCATAGGCAGAAGTCTCACAAATTGTCAGTGGCCCTCTAAATCACCTGTGCCGACATGGCACGTGCCACTAACACACACACTTGAACAGCCAACATTCCAAGTTTCAGGGCAGCTGTGTGACCTTGAACCTCTGGTAATACTCTCAAGATCCAGTCATAGAGGAAGGGCCTCCAGTCCCTCAGAGGAGTTCGGTTTAAAACCATGCCTTTATCCCTTCATCATGAAGTCATAGTTATGTATTTGTCTAATTGAACATAGATTGAAATCACAGGCCTATTAAGAGAGACCACTGTAATTATCCAAATGAGCTGTTTTAACCCTAGCAATTTATGCATGTTCCACAAAACATAGTCCCATTAGCTGAAGTCACTGAAGGCCATCATAAGGATGGATATCTCGATCCTCATCTGATAACGAATGCCACAGAAAAAAGATTATTAAACTTTTGGAGAAGCTTAATGTTGGGAATGATCAATTAAAAACCCTGATACAGAACAAATTTATTATACACAAAAAGGATAATGCCACACTCTTTCTCAACTGAGATCAAGAACGACTCCTAGTATCTAATCAATATTTTTTTGTTGTTATAGCTATCACTTAAAACAACATGAATCCACCATCAGATAAACACTAAGAGTACATCCAAAGGAAACTGAAATTGATTTCTGTATTAGCTTGCACTAGATCAACAAATTTCATTTATGTAGGGTCCCATTGCTTTGATTCAAGGCTGAATGAGATACAAAGTAACTATTTTAATAAAATCTAATTCCTCAGGAAAAGAAGTATCATCATCCTAGATTTATGCTTCCACTACTGGGAAAATAAGTCTGACAGAACCATTATATGCTATTCTATATATACATAGCTGTTTTCATTGAAGTTACTTCAAGATGTTTTCCTACCATAGCAATGGATAATTTTTTCAAAAAAAAATTAAAAATAGGGAATTGCTGCTATAAAACATATACATCACAAAGGACTCATATTCTGCATTTTTCTTAAACCACTTACCATAAAACCTTCATTTTTTATGGCCAACTCGGTGCTGATTTCATGATTTGCAGCCAGAAACAACTGATTTCACAGCATCAGCCTGTCATAAATCTGAAGAACCCAAGTTCTGAATCCCAAAGCAATGCCCAGAGACACAAACGAGATTTCTCCTCACAAAGTGTGACCTGCGTGTGTGCAGCTTAGATGAAAAGAAACGAAGTTGAGAAAATGGCAACTGGGCTCTCCTTTTCCAATATTTAGAGAAATGTTTTAATTTCCAGCTGTAGCCATGACTCGGTTGGAGCTCTGAGAGTGACCCTGCTGGATGGCTGTCACTTGGGGACAGCAACACAGATTCTCAAGGAGGAGACAGCCCTGATCTTCATGGCACTGGTCAGGCCACTCATGGAACCAAACATTTATTTTACTGTATGGCCCCCTTAAGGAGAGATACTGACACACTAGAACGGGCTCCATGTGATGGTGACCAGGATGGTGCAGAGTGTCGGAATTCGAAGGCAGCAGGTTGAGTTTTCTTAAGCTATTTATCCTGCACAGAACTGGGTAGAGGGGTTAGGTGGTAATGATCCTTCTATTTTCACAACTCTGAAAGGACAATTAAATTTAATCCATGGAAGCAAGAAAGGTGTGGAAAAGAAAAAAAGCTGTATAATTGAAGATGTGATCAATTGACTAGATGGCCTAATAGTTTAGCAACCAGAGGTAGATCTCTGGTAGCATTAATAAATGCAGCTGTGGTGGACTGACTGAATTGACAGGCCAGATGTGAATACCTGGCAAAGAGACACAAACCATGAGTATGTCAGTGTCATTCCTTACTCTAAGACTTAGTTGGAAAGAATCTTGCTTATGGCCAGAAGACATATGCTTCACTAATCATGAAAGAGAAGGGGGCGAGGGTGAATACTGATGAAGATGATGTGGCTGTACAAATTGAGGAGTGGCAGTGTGGGGTCTCCTTGGTAGCTGGCAGTCCAGACTGACCTTCTTTCTGTATTCTTTGTGATATGAGCAGGATCCTAAGTTCTAGGGACACAGGAAGAGAAGAGAGCTTTTATGGCAAGAGGGCTAGAACAAGTCATGGGAAGTGAGCAGCTCAGGTTGGTACTCTGGCTGGGACAGTCCAGGGGCCACCTAAGAGCACCAAGTGCCTATGGCACACTAGGAACTGGCATCAGCCGATTTCCTTCTTCTTAGTTCTTTTATGTTGACTTTATTACCCTGTAATGCATAGGCTCAAGTCTGGTATCTAAACAGTATGATTACCTTGAGCCTGGAAAACCGCAACACCAAGGAAGCTGGGATAATTTCTCTTTTTAAGATTATCAGTCACATCTCCATCCACAAAGTTGAGCATTGATTCAAAGGCTTAAATGGGATCAAATTTTCCAAACTAGATGGGAGCCTAGTTCATTCTGTAGAAAGCAAAGTTGCTTTCAGGGTATATCCCAAGTGGTGGTCACTCTCCCCTTCCAACAGACAGAGTAAAGAGTGTTCTGTGACATTGCTGCTTGAGGAGATTGAGAAAAGTGTGTATGTAAGAAATAGATGAAGGTGACCAGCAATTCCTCTCCCTTCCCTTCCTGTCTCCTGACTTCCTGATGTTTTCCTTTATCCTCTTTATCGATCAAAAGTCTCTGGAAAATAAGGATTCTTCATTACGTTCCAGAAATGAAGACCACTGAAAGAAAGCCTATGTTACATCCTGAGAAACACCAACTTTAAATCAACTTATCTGATCTTTCCAGTGAACTGGGCAGACCCTGGAATTTATAAAAAACAGAGATTATGGAGAGCTCCAAGAATACAATAAATTACTGAGATTTTCTTGAATACAAATCCTATCCAAGCAAAACTAATATGCCCCCCAAATTAGGAAAATTCTGCAGTTATTTAGATGAGATCTAAAAAAACCCCTACAATCTCATTCTCTTTTTTTCAAATTTCAGTACTTTAAAATTTACTGAATAACAAAAACAAAAACGCGGACATATTATATTACACATATTTGCAAATACAAATGTGTAAGAAGGTGCTTTGGTGGGATTTGAGATTATAGCTAAAGAGATCCAGGCATAAAGTTATCACTGCTTGATAGGGAACATAAGCTTTATTTACTATGAGATGACAAACACTTTTGAACTTTTCTTGTACAACCTTGTACAAGAAGCCCACCTGGCTTCTTAAGGTTTGTGCGCCAGCTAACTAATTTATGTATTGTGACAGCAAGAGTGAAGAAGAAAAAAGTGCTTGGGCCTGGGCTTTAGAAGACCAGAATTCTAGTTCTGTCTCTGCCCTTAACTAGTTCTACCATTTCAGAGGAGTCACCTATGGCATCTCTTTGGGGCTTAAATTGCTTCATCCTAATCTTTAGGATCTGAGTTTCTAGACGTAAGATCTGAGTCATGAATTTCTCTTCACATTTAGAGATAAGATTTGCAAATATGAGCAGCAAATTTAATATTTAAATAATAATTAAGAAAACTATACATGGTATAAGGAAATATAAGTGATGAATGATAAAGATATAATTTGAAATCAGGTTGAGTATGAGAATAACTTTTTATGGAGGTGAGACTTGCTTTGTGTCTAAGCAGAATTTGGGACTCTGGAGGTAGATATTTAATTTTAAAAATATAGATCAGGATGATGAGATGATGGGGCCTGTGGCTGATTTTCTTGCCTGGCTTTTGTAGCCAGTCTTTTTATCCAGCCTCCTATCTCACCGTGTATTGACAAATGCCCTTGTGTTTGGCTTGGGCAAAGGGGATGTGCTGGCTTGCTCTCCGTACTTCTACAAGTCAGAGGTTGGCTGTGTGGCAGTGGTGGAGAATGGCAAAGCCTTCCAGGAGTCGGAGCACTGGGGGAAGTATGCGTTTCCAAAAGCAGTGGTTTTATTATGAAGCAATCAAGATAAAAAGCAAAACTCCTTCAATTTAAAGCCATACAACTGGAGGCAATTAAACCTGCATGATTAAATTTCAGAAATTAAAAACCTATAAAAAGCATCCCAGCAAAAGGATCTGCCTTGAACACATTTTGATCATTAATCTGAATGCTCTTTGGCTGTCCAATACCACCTCACCCTTTCCTTCATCGCTTTGATTATTCAGGCAGTTTATAAGACATGTAGCACAAGGAGAATCAGACCAGAGTAGTGCAGTATCAGGTGCATTTCTACCCTTCTTCCATGAAATCTTCAATAATTCAGGGGAAGAGGTACAAATGGAAGAAAGGAAGCTGAATGCCAGGAAATGAGCATAGCAGGAATTCGTGGTTTATGAAAGAGGAGATTGAGACTCAGTTTGCATTTTTTAACATAGTTGCTAGATTGGTAAATAATCACCTTTCACTTAGCCAGTCCTGGGATATGGTGCCCCAATATCGGTGAGCAAAATTGTAAGCCCCAACTTGGGCGGGATGGAGTATTGTGAGAAATGGGATTCCTTTCTAACTTGCCAGCTGGCCTGAGGTCCCCATGTCAGTTCCTTCTCTACCATATACGCCCCTACTGCAAAAGAAAGCAGATGAAAATCCAATCTGGGGAAAGAACTTAAGCCAACATATTGTCCCAGTAAGAAAGTAGTAGTTCTTAAAAGAAAGTGGTAATCCTACACTTAATGAGCTATCAGAACCTATGTACTTGATTCATATTACACAGAGCTGGTAGGCTTTAATAAAAACAGAAAGGGCCAGGCATGGTAGCCCATGCCTGTAATCCCAGCATTTTGGGAAGCCAAGGCAGGCAGATCATTTGAGATCAAAAATTTGAGATAAGCCTGGCCAACATGGTGAAACCCCATCTCTACTAAAAACACAAAAATTAGCTGGGCGTGCTGGCAGGTGCCTGTCATCCCAGCTACTCGGGAGGCTGAGGCAGGAGAATCACTTGAATCCAGGAGGTGGCGGAGGCTGCTGTGAGCTGAGATTGTGCCCCTGCACTCCAGCCTGGGCAACAGAGTGAGACTCTGTCTCAGAAAAAAAAGAAAAAGAAAAAAACAAAATAAAACAGAAAGAAGTATTGTTACTAACAGACCCTGAAGGTTCTAATGCTTAGATACTCAGATGGAAATAGGTAACACTAAAATAGCAGAAAAGCATTCTCCCAACTTCTGATGAGTGGGTGTATAGCTAAGCTTTAGCATACATATGGTAGGCTCCTGCAACCAGCAGCAAGAAGTCCAACCCATGCAGCAAACATGGAAGAAACCACTGCAAAGTGTGACTATCCATGACAGAGGCAGCCATACCCAGAACCAGGGATGACATCCGAAAGAGGGAATTTTTTTTTTAACCCTTTAATTTTTTTTTTTTAAATAGAGCCAAGGTCTTGCTATATTTGCCCAAGCTGGTCTCAAACTCCTGACCTCAAACAATCCTCCCACCCTGGCCTCCCAAAGTGCTGAGATTACAGGTATGAGCCTCCACACCCAGCTGAAAATTTTAAAAATGCAAAAACTAGGCAACTTACTGCTAAATTAATTTGCCTCAAGGCAGGAGGAAAAAAAAAGTGGATGCCATGTGAAAGCTGACGAGTCTTATATTATTTGTGAGCCCATGTGGCAGATGTCCTGAGTGTGTCAAAAACATTCAATATTGACTCCAGGAGACTGGCAAGACAGAAGCATTGTGTAATTTCTTTTCAAATATCAAGCATGAACTGATGAATTATTATCTCGAGGGCGGCAGAAGAGGGCATTCGCTTAAATGGTTAACTTTTACAGATACATTTATAGGAAGAACTGCAGTAGTAACTTTTAGAAATACATTTATAGATGTTCTTCTATATACTGTTCTGTCAGTATCGCCAGCAGTATCCTCAGTATCCTGAAGTCAGTATCCTTTCTGGTCAAAACAAAGTAAGGCATTAAAGGGATGCAGTTGTACAGGAAGTTGGGTATTTTTGTTTGTTGGTTGTGGTTTTCATGTTTTTTTTTTTTTTCTTTTTGTTTCAATTTAATGTACTGTGAGGCAAGGAATAAACATACATCTGTTATATCATAAAAATGTAAACAGTTGATATAAAATGCAGAGTAATTAAACACAAAGTTGCATAGAGAATCCTCTCTTGATGTGTTTAAGTTAAATACTGTAGACAGAAAATGAAGGGATTTAACAAAAAGAGTACTGATTAAGAAGCAAGAGGGCTAGAAATATGAATCAATAATAGACACAAAAATTGATGTTTTGTTATATTTCATTTTTCTTATTATATATAGATTTTTCGTTGTTGTTAATAAAACTCTTTCTAAATGCAGGTAATGAAGAAATAGAATGGGTAAAGGTGATGGACACTGACTGGTATCCTAGTTCTTACATTAGGGAGTACGTGTTTAAAACAAAAGTAATAGAAATTAGAAACTTTGATCGTTGCCTAGATAATTCACAGGAATTCAAAGAGGTTGAATCAAATGTGAAAAAATATATAAGGAATTATTTTAAAACCATTAAATGCCATAGGAACATTTGGTATTAAGAAAATAATACATAACAGTGCTTCAAATCCAGTAGTTTCTCAGTAATTTGGTCGACTTAGAGATATAACTAAGTCCTCTTTCATTGCGCAGAATCCTGGGAATATAGTGGGACACTATAAAAACAAAGCTTATTGCACAGAATTACTGCGATCAAAGATGGCCTTGCAAAGGCCGTGCAAAGGTGGCGTGCTCAAAATTACAATATGACAAAATCAAGGTCCTAGGTTGTTTTGTAAGTCAGTCAAGTTTCAATCCTGGCTTGCTTGCTTTCTTTTTCTTTAGCTCTTGAAAATGGATTTCTCTATTTCCACTATTAATTGCCACCATAGCCAAGTAACCGAAGTAGAGCCGACACAGGTGATTATATTTCTGGTTGTGGATCCTTAGCGTGTGATTCTATATAACATTAAATTGAGGTTTTAAGGCGTGCAATCATCCATTAGTAATGACACGATTAAATATTTCTCCAGTATTATCCTTATCCTATACCTCAGATAATTCTGAGCATTAAAGAAATTGTAGTATCAATTCAATGACACAAAGTACTCTTAAATACATTTCACCTTGTCAAATGGAGAGAAAGTTGAATGCATAAGGAGGCCAGCATGCATACTAATAGCTGTATTTATTGAGTCCTTACTATGTGGCAGGCAACTGGGCTAAGGGCGTTACATGCATTATGTCTTTTAAATCTCAAAACAACCCGGTGAGTAAACAATATGACTATTCTCATTTTACAGTCCAGAGAACTGAGCCTAATAGAGGGTAAGGAGTATGTTCAAAGTCATAGGGCTAATCATATCAGAGCTGAATTCCAAGCTTCTCTGATTCTAGAGCCCCTGCTCTCAACTACTTTGTAGTACGGCCTTTCTATTCACCTTTTAACACATTAGTCCTTAAGAGGATGTCTGCCCCAAGGGCAATCCTTTAAATATAGTTTTGCCTGGTCTTTTCATCAATCTGTAAACTGCTGTCAATTAACATAGGATGTCCTGAAGTTCTGCCCAACTCCAGGCACGATAGAGCTGTCACCTTGTTGATTGAGCAAATATCTCTGGCCCCTCAGCCTCTTCCCATAAGATGGGGCATAAGCAGAGACCCACAGTAATTTTATTCTCGCCTTCCAAAGCCCAAAGCAGTTTATCTCTCTGTGAGTAGAGCCAGACGTATGGGGAGTCAAGAGAGAGAGGTTTCCAAGGTTGGTGAAAAGAGAGATATTGAGAAGTACTCAACACCTCAACTAGTCCACCCTTTCAACTCATCCCCAAGTTGGAAAAAATAAATAACCTCTAGCTGATTGGTGTTACATTGGAATATTCATATTTAGAAGCACTTTCCTGGGAGTTAGGTAACAGGCAAATGCAAGCATATTGAAAGGATACATCATAATGCGTTATTAACCTGTGATATGGCCTCATTCATAAATGAGATCCTTTTGCAACAGTTCCCATGAAGGATGATGGCCTGTGCAGAGATTTTCAAAATGTTTTCTGAGGGTACTGTGCTCTGCAGAGGAGGCTCAGGTGTGCAGGAGGTCAAGTGGGCCCGACCCTAACCCCTTTCCCCATTTCAACCACAGTGGCTCTGCTGTTAACTGCTGCTAGCTTAGGTTCTGCATTTCACTTCAGGCAAAACAAATGATCAATAGCAACAAAATCATTACAGTTTTTATAAAATGAAAATCACAGTTTAGTGGAAAGAGTGAAAATGTATACCCAGCAATATCTAATATAGTGCCTACAATAATTAAGAGTCAATTATCACTGCCTCAGAGCAGGTTTGGATTTGGGAATAAGGAATTAACAGTTCTCGAAAGCCATGGGCTTTCAGTGCACTGAATGGGTCAGACACTGAGCAAGAGCTTTAATTTGTAGGTCCTCTGTGGGTAAGGCATTAGGCCCATTTTATAGGTAACAAAACTGAAGCTTCGAGATTTAAATGATTTGCACAGAATTACACAGCTGCTGAGTAGCCGAGCTGGCACTCAACTCAAGGTGTCTTTGGACCCTAAGACACTGGGTTCCTGAGGAGGAGGATGAAGTTACAGGTTTAGAGACTAACGTAAAAATGGGCACCTCGGGACCGTAATTTAAGCTTTGCCTGCTTATAAATATATGTCAACAAGCCCTACTGTGTTTGCTTGAAAATCAACATAGAAACTGTTCATCTGGTTCATTATCACTTTGTAGGGATAAGAAGTACAAATAGGCTGGGCATGGTGGCTCATCCCTGTAAGCTCAGCACTTTGGGAGGCCAAGGCAGGCAGATCACTTGAGTTCAAGAGATCAAGAACAGTTTGGTCAACATGGTGAAATCCTATCTCTACTAAAAAATTAGCCAGGTGTGGTGGTGCATGCCTGTAGCCCGCAGCTACTCAGGAGGCTGATGCACAAGAATCGCTTGAACCTAGGAGGCAGAGATTGCAATGTGCCAAGGTCGTGACACTACAGTCCAGTCTGGGTGACAGAGTGAGACTTCATCTCAAAAAAAAGAAATAGCTTATGCTAAGCCAGGCCCCGGAGAAATCTTTCCTGATGATGTCTGTGGATATTTTCTTTATTATTATTGTTAGTCTTAGTTAGAGAGACTATGGCAAATTACTTATAAACAACAGAAATTTATTTCTCACAGTTCTGGAGGTTGGAAGCTCAAGATCGGGGTGCCAGTCTGGTTGGCTTCTGGGGAGGGCCCTCTTCTGGGCTGCAGACTGCCAACTTCTCCTAGTATCCTCATGTGGCAAAAACAGAGATAGCCAGCTCTATGGCTTCTTCTTATAAAGTCACTGATCTCATTCATGAGGGCTCCACCCTCATGATCTAGTAACTCCCAAAGGCCTCACCTCCAAATACCATCACAACGAGATGACAGTGTCAACATATGAATTTGGTTAGACACAAACACTCAGTCTACATTATTATTATCATTGCTAGTTTCCTTTTTAAACTGCTGTGCCTGATGCAAAAAGTGTGTTCAGAAAGTGTGTAATAGGATGGCTTTAATTTGACATTAGAAATGGAAACTCTAAAGTTATCTAAAAAACTACCTCTGCATACTAATGAGAAGATGTGTCTAGGGTGAATTATTTATTTAAAAACTGTAAAACAACATATATGATTAGGATCCTATCAAAAATTTATATTTACATATGTTTACTCTCGCAGGGAAAAAGTTCTTCCATAAACCACACCAAGCATTTAACAGCAGTTATCTTTGGAGGTAGGATTACTGAAGATACTCATTTTCTACATTACACTTTTCTGTAATATTTGAATGTGATATAATATGCATAGCAACATTTTTGTAATCAGAAAATCAATAAAGATATAAATACTAAATGTCTATGCCAGCATTCAGGTGTTCACTATTTAACTTACTCATGTGTAGCTTTACCCAGGCTGTTGGCTGAGGAACCTCTAACTGATCGAAATAACTTGCAGGTACAGCATACCATCAGAATATTTCTTTTTGTACAAGCACAGATGTGAAATATTTTGATGGTGTACTTCAGGCAATATGATCAGGTTGTTTTGTGTGTGTGTGTGTGTGTGTGTGTGTGTGTGTGTGTGCATGTAGGAGAATGAGTGAACTATGACAAAAATGTTCAAATGAGAATGAGATCTGAATATTGGTTATGGAGAATATTTCAAAAATTTGTGGCAGGATAAAAATACTCTGGGCTAGGTGCAGTGGCTTACTCCTATAATCTTAGCACTTTGGGAGGCCGAGGCAGGTGGATCACCTGAGGTCGGGAGTTCAAGACCAGTCAGCCTGGCCAACATGGTGAAACCCCATCTCTACTAAAAAATTGCAAAAATTAGCTGGGCTGGGCATAGTGGCACGTACCTGTAATCCCAGCTGCTCAGGAGGCTGGGGCAGGATTATTGCTCAAACCTGGGAGGTGGAGATTGTAGTGAGCCAAGATCATGCCACTGCACTCCAGCCTGGGTGACAGAGCAAGACTCTGACTCAAAAAAAAAAAAAAAAAAAAGAATAAAAATACTCTGAAAGGCTAGTTTTTAGTGTGACAGAATGACAGATATTGTTTGCAAATGATATTTTCATTCATCACAGAGATGCTGTTGGTTTCATGACGAATTCTCAGTCTTCCTTTCTGCTTACTACGATATTGGCTATTGGCTTTAAAATTCTTTTAGAAAAAAAGAGTAAGATATGTGTCTTCTTTGGTTTAAATCCCATTAAAGGAGCAGTTTATTGCCTTCATCAGGAATTCACACCTTCAGGGGTGGTCACAAGTTTCCCCCAGAAAAGCTGCACAGTATAGGTTGCCAGTGCACATGCTCCTCAGTATATTTCAATTAACATCAGGGGCTTTGCATGACAAACACTAGAAATGGCTTTTCATTGGTGAAATTGTTGGCCAGTTAATTAACACAATGGATGATTTATGGGTGAAAATACTGATATTTAACATTGTGAATTGGCTAAAATATTTTAGAGATATTGCCCAGAGTGGATCTTTAGGGAAGATACATGAGGCCCTGAGCCCTAAATGCTTCTGTGCCTCAAGACTGAAATACAGAATTTCTGCCTGCCTGCTCACTCCTGTAAGGCAGCAATCCTGCCTCTCAAAGGTAGCAGGTTTACCTCAAGTGCTTCTTTCATGCAAGGTATTGTTCAGAGCACCTGCTAAAACAGGAAATTGATAATCCCTCAATACATTTTTTTGAGAATAGCTTTCTTTATAATTGTTAGCAGTATAACAGGATAGTAGCTAAAGCTCTCCTGCCTCAAACATTTTGGTAGCTACCATTTATCTGTCTTATCTATCTGTCTACCTATGCACCCATCTATTTATCCATCTATATTTAACAGTTACACATTACCAAATTGGTTACTAGGTTATTTGTCAACACTATTTCTAAACAAACAAACAAAAATTAAAGCACACATGAAAAGAAGTCATAATGATTTTGGATAAGAATGGACAGGATTGATTGATCTGTGTACATTTGTAGAGGTACAATCCTTCTGTAAATAATGCCAATTTAGAAACCTTGGCAAGGTACCCTAACTCAGGGATTGGTCTTGCTTAAGCAATAAACATTTTCTGGAAACACATCTGACTTCTCTCTGAGCTACTTATCTAGATCCACAAACCACTGGATGATTTCAGTTCTTATTTTATCTGATCTCCCTTCATGTGTTACTGCTGACAATTTCTTTTTTCCTGTGGCTCCACCCTTCTTGTTCTTCTCTCAGCTGCCTGACTATTCTTTCTCAGTTTCCTTTTTTGGCTCCCTTTCTTAGTTGCTCCCCTAAGTTCTGCTGCTCCCCAGAATTCTATTCTCTGCTCTCTTCCTTTCTCTCCTTGGGCAATCTCATCAATTCAGCGGCCCTAACAGCCCTCTTTATATATGGTGTGCTGCTGCATTCCAGATCTATAGCTATATCCCTAAACCCTCTGCCACACTCCAAACACTTACGTAAAACCATTCACTCTGCCTGTGTGCCCTCAAACTCAACTTGTCCCAGGCTGAACTTAGCATCTTCCCTGGGTTCTTCACCTCCCACATTAATTATGTTCTAAGTAATGTCAATTCTATCCCTTAGTTATTCCTCATCTGTTTCCACATTTCCTCATCCCTAATGCCATAAGCCCTAGTTCAGACACTTACCATCTCTTCACTGGATTATTTTTAAGGATGCTCTCTGCCTCCATCACACCTCTCTCTCTACTCCAGTCTCCTGCGGTTTTAGCTGGATCTTTAAAGCACACAAAATCATATCTCTCTGTTTTGCCTTCAGCATAAATTCAAACTTTCTAGCCAGGAAGCCGATGGCCCTGCTAGCCTCAATAGAGCTATCATCATTTCCATTTTTCTCTGTCTAAAAGCTCTCCCATACCACACCTCCCACCCTTCCCATAGACATAATGTCCAATACATCTCTAATTAATCTTTGTTCAATGAAAGAATAAATGTCAAGACTTATTTTAGTGGATTTAAAAATATATAAAAACTATTCTCCATTCATTTCCCATGGCTATTTCAGGAATAGTCCAGTGCAAAATCAAAAAGTCCTTTATTTAGCCTCAGAGACCTTAAGCAAGCAAAGTCATGCAACCAGAAATGAATATGATGGAACAAGAATCAGACATTGAGATGCCCACCCTAGAACACAGAAGCCTCCAGATGCCAACACTGCTTTTTCTGATTGCTTATCACTTGGTACTGGGGGCACACTTAAGGAGGAAGCCTCAGCCTTTCTCCAGACCAGCGTCTGTTAATACATCAGATGGCAAAGAAAGAATGAACTCTACATTTAGACGAAATCTATTATGCTCAAATTATTAGTGATTCATAAAAAATAAATCAGCTTACCAATTACAATGTTTTCAAGCCAAAACCATATCGAGCAAATTTGACAGACGTTTAAGGGCATTCAAAACACCACCTCAGAGTGGGAGATGTGGGGGAAGAAGGGACAACCAGAATCAGAAAGAGTACAGATGCAGGTAACACAGATGATAAAACAGGAACGGAGAACGGTGAGGTGCTTCTCCTCACCCCATTATGTGTACACACCTCTTCTCTCTTTTCGCCATCCAAAATTGTATGTTTTGGTTGCTTCTCCATGGAAGCTTATTCAACACTTGAATTTCAAAATTGAGCACGTCTGGTTCAGGAACATTGGATGTGATGTGATAGCATCTTATACATGCAATGTATACGTGCAAGTCACATATTCAGTTTAGCCCCAGATAATGAACAGGCTTCGAATTGTTCCAATCCCAGTGTGTGAATCCCTCTCCCCAGCAAGACTATGCTTGAAATCAAGGATTCCTTGGGGTCTAAATGATAATGATGTTTACAAAAGGGTCGGGACACAATGGTGTTCTAAAAATACACATTATATTCTAAAGAATCCACATCTTCATCTTTAGTGACCTGGCTGGAAACCTTCAGGTCTATAGTATGTAATGCTGTGAGCACAAAAATAGTAGATTTCCATATGATTAAGAATAGGCTGATAATTATGGGAAAAGGCAATGGTTAGTCAGAGTATTATGGCAGCTGTGAAAAGAAAACACATAAAATGGATTACCATGACAAGAAAGCTGAACAAATATAATTCATTCTAATGTGAAAGACTGTATCTAAAGTCACTTGATGATCTATGCAAAGTACTTTATAAATATATTTTAAATGCATTGTTGTGAATCAATTTAAAAACTTTTAGTGTCAGTTGTTATTCATATTCAAGATGTCAGAACTTTGGATTTTTACACAAGTATTTCTCTTTTCTTGGATTACAAAGAAAGAAAATACTGCTGACATGAGAAACAATTTCCCTTTTGAAATAATTGGAATCACTTTCTATTTGAGGACTTTAAGAAATATAGATGGGTTTCAATAGAGAAGGTTTATCAATCTGGAAAACTGCAAGAGAGACAGTAAGTTAACACCAAAAGCAAACAAAAAAGAAACTCACGAGCATCCAACATCAACCTCAGGACTATACATGTTAAATGTGTGTGGTCATTTGCTGATTGAAATTTATTCCTGCTAAAGAAGAAAATTGTTTCATTTACTTCAGTTTTCATGGAAATTTTTCACCATAAATTATCTAACTTCTTTATCTTCTAAAATAAAATTTCTTTAATCTAAATAAACCTTTATCTTCTGTCTCTGACCCATCAGTGTCAACACCAATTATTGTGCTCTTTAGTACACATGGACAACAGGGAGAGTCATTGAGAAAGCTAAATATCTGCCATTTTTATTTCCTGGATCTGTTGGTTTTCAAAGAGGTTATTTGTTCAGCTGGTTTATACTTACTATGTGTATGGTTGTTGTTTTTTTCATTATTCAGATGTTGGGGGTCACATTTTCCCTGAAGTCAAGATATATTTCTTCAAAGAACTCTCCACCTTTTAGGTTTGGTTATTGCTAATCATCCAGGATGTCAGAAAGCTAAGAATATCAGAATTGAGTGTGTGACATGGTTTGGCTCTGTGTCCCCACCCAAATTTTATCTTGTAGCTGCCATAATTCCCATGTGTTGTGGAAGGGACCTGGTGGGAGATGACTGAATAATGGGTACAGGTTTTCTTATGCTGTTCTCATGGTAGTTAATGGTTTTCACAAGAGCTGATGGTTTTAAAAATAGGAGTTTCCCTGACACTGTCTTTACCTGCTGCCATCCACGTAAGATGTGTCTCGCTCATCCTTGCCTTCTGCCATGATTGTGACCCTTCCCCAGCCATGTGGAACTGTAAGTCCATAAACCTCTTTCTTTTGTAAATTGCCCAGTCTTGGGTATATCTTTATCAGCAGTGGGAAAACAGACTAATACAGTGTGATTTGCTTTAAGGAGAAGCTTTAAAAGTTCTAAGCCAATACAATCAGCTCAGGGCTTACAGGTAGCTTTTTTTTTTTTTTTTTTTAATCTCTTGGAAACCGAGTTCTTTGCTCCATAGTTTATGGCTGGTTTAATTATTAGTTGAGCTTTGTGTTATTTTAATTAATACACTATTTTTCATATGGACATTCCAAAGTGCCTTAAAACATTTTCTTAATGGAAATATTACTGAGCTGTGGAAAAAAGAAGAAAGGGAAGTCAATATCACTGATTATCAAGGTTTGCTATTAATGCAAATGAACTCTAGATTCAACCCATTTTTCTGCCTATGGTATGGCCAATAATTCCGAATGACAGCCAATCAGGGAAGCCTTCATTCCCTTCTACCTAGGCTGGAGTAATAGCTCCTTATCTGTGTTCCTGCATCTTCTAATCTGTATGGTTGCCTGTACCACATTTTATTAAAATTTTCTGTTTATGTGTTGGCCTCTCCTTTCAGACTACTGGTTACTGGAGACTAGAATTGATGCCTCAGTTTCCTGGGACCTATTTCATATAGGTGCTGAGCTATCTGGGTGATTAATTAATTCATCAACAGATTACAGGTACATAGAGGTTTAACAATAGGAAAATAAATTAATACAGAGTAGATCAAGCAGGGAAAGAGGGAGGAGGAGAGAAGAAGACATAATCATATGCATATTGTGCTGATAATGAAAAGTAAACAAAAACAAGGCTATGCCGCATCAGGTGAAGTTAGTGGGGAAAATAAATGCAAAAATGCAGTAGAGTATGAGAAGCGTGAATGGGATAAGAATGTTTTCCTTGCTCAGTTGGGGTGGAGAAGGGAGTAGCTAATAGGGATAAATTAGGCCCATTAAAATGTAGAGAGGGCAGGAGATTAACGGTTTCTCCAAAAAGGTGGCAGTCCTGAGCTCATTCTTTAATTAGTGTTTAACGGAGAAAAGAAAATTGGGCAATTAGAAAAATAACGTCGACTCGGCAAAAACATCTCCTGTGAAAAAGCTCAGGAAGAAAAGGAATATACATTGACTACAAGATCAGTCCAGAAACATTAGGAAACCTGGCATGTTTGCTGAACACTTTTCCATGATCAGAAAAAGAAATACTGTGGATCTGATAAAACATGCCCAAATACTCTTAAATAAAAAGGCTGATTAGCATTATTTTTCATCTTTGGGAATGTAGTCAACCCTCCATACCTGTGAGTTCTACATCCATGGATTCAACCAACTGAGCATTAAAAATTTCAAAAATATATAAATTAAAACTAACAATAAATAATAAATACAAATAGACAATTCAGTATGACAACTATTTACATAGCATTTACATTGCATTAGGTATTTTAATTAATCTAGAGATGGTTTAAAGTAAACAGGAGGGCGTGTGTAGGTTATGGGTAAATACTATGCCATTTTATATCAGGGACTTAAGCATTCAGGGGTCCTGGAATCAATTCCCCCTGAATACTTAGGGATGCTTATATAATCTTTGTTTCTTCCTCAGGTATCATGGCTCCCATTACAAGACACTGAGACGGTATAGGAAAAAAAAACAAAAAAACAAGGCTCTCAGGTTGGCAAGAACACTCACTTTGATATGTCCATGCATAGGTTTATATAAAACACAAACACATACATATGCACACTATTCTTAAACAAAGTAGTATGATGATTTTCCATGAACTACAGATATCACTTACACAACACAGCATAGTGACAATGAGGAAAGCCATTGATTTAGAAATTAAAGAGCTTGGGTTTGTATTCTAGGTTCATCCCTTCTGGGCCTCATGAACTTAAGCTAGTCATCAAATACCAATTCAGAGTTTGTTTCTCATCTATAGAAAGTAAATAACAGAGTCAGCCTGTGTATATAAAACACCTGATACATTGTGTTTTATATGTAATATCTCACAGGCTGATACATTGTCTGGCATAACACAAACTACTCAATAAATACCAACTCTCTTTCTTTCTTTTCTCAAGGGTCAAAATGGGAACATCTGATCAAATTTTCTTCTGGAACATTCCTACTCTCCCAAACAGTTGATAGCCACAGATAGTATACTGGCTGTTGAGTCATTTAAAACATTCAAAAGTCTCCAGGAATCTAAGGGTGTTGGCTTCCTGGCTGTATCTAAGGGAAGTCAGAAACATAGGTGCCTAGGAGAGGGGTCAGGTGAGCTTCTGCGGAAACCTCCTGCCCTCTGCTATTCTTGAGAGGGAGAACAGCACATGCTCAGATCTCACACCCTTCCTGGTTCCACTTCGGTTACACTTTTTCTAAGTAGGTCAGGAGCTAATAGCCCTTTCTCCTTTATGATGACATACCTGTCCCCTGAAAGCCCATCTAAGTACATTTAACCTGCATTTACTATCCTGACCAGCGCTTTGTCCCAGGAAGGACCGAGGCTAAATAAACACCCATCTTGTGCTTCCACAGAGCTAACCTTGTTGATACCTAAGATTGGTCAGCAAGGTGGTTCAATCCACTTCGCATTCTTCAAATATTTTTCTCTGCCTTTCTCCTTTGAAATGCACTGCTCTCTCCCTCATTCTGGCTGTCATCTCCAATGTGCTACTACTGCTCAGGCATTAATCTGGACAAAGTATTTATGATAGGAGAGTTATTAACAGTTTACTACCCTCAGGATGATTTACATTTCTTTTGGCTGAAATATTCAAGACAGAGATAATTTTAGAAATGGTGGTTATACTGCTATATTAACAAGAATGTGTCATGGCACAGAAAATCATAAAGACTCTTAAAATCCTGTAGGTCTTAACTCTCTTTGATTTCAAGGATCATGTCTTCAAGTTGCTAGCCACATGGCTAGAACGGACAATTGAAAATATATGGCAGTGATTGCCTTGACTTTTCTAAATTAAAGAGTTTTGCACCGTTCCTATCAACTATGTACTGCAGTTCTTGTTTTTTTTTTTTTTTTTTTTTCTTTTTGAGACGGAGTCTCACTCTGTCTCCCAGGCCAGAGTGCAATGGCTCACTGCAACAACCTCTGTCTCCCAGGTTCCAGTGATTCTCCTGCCTCAGCCTCCCAAGTAGCTGGGATTATAGGCATGTACCACCACACCTGGCTAATTTTTGTATTTTTAGTAGAGATGGGGCTTCACTATGTTGGCCGAGCTGGTCTTGAACTCCTGACCTCATGATCTGCCCGCCTCAGCCTCCCAAAGTGCTGGGATTATAGGCGTGAGCCCCCACACCTGGCCCTATGTACTGCAGTTCTTATGGACAGTTCCACTCATTGAAGGAAAACAAAACAAAACTCATGTTGGGCATATGAGAAATAAATCAGTAAACACAATAATGAGCAATGACATCATGGGCAATAAGCCTCATGGATATAGTCAACATAAATCCTCTTCCAAGCATTTTGGGATGGGGTCATAAAATTAGGAAAGTTGGCAATGAGTGGTATTTCATATTTCAACTTCAGGAGGGAATACACTGTTCTGTCTTGTGGCATTTCACTTGCAAATTTGATTCTAATTTGATTGGTTAAAAACAGACTCACACATTGAACATTGAAGAGCACACTTTTAAAAAATCAGACTAACTGGCAATCTCATAAACTGAAGAGAGGTGAATATTACGGTTTATTAAGCATAGGTTAGAGGTATCCGACAAAGGCACAGTCCCTAGATAATAATGCTTTATATTTTAAGAGCACTTAGCTTTCACTCCTTTCACTAATTTAGCCGTATTGATACTAATTTCTTTCGCCTTCTCGTAGACATTATTGTCCCAAATTTAATCACTTTGAAAGCAATCTCCTTTCTGTAGTCCCGTGTTCCCATAAATCTGAAAGAACAAAGACCTCAAATAAGGTTAAGAGCAGAAGACATCTGTGATGTAACTGGCGAGCTCACTTCCTGAGGCATCTTTAGGTGCTCTGGTGTCATGCTTGAATTTTAACAATGGTGACTTTATCATGGACTCACTACCAGCTCCTCCTCCATTGGAGTTTACTGTTTTTACTAGAATATTTTCATGTGCATGAGGGGTGATAAGAAACCCCAAACTCTGGGTTCTAAAGCATCAATCCTTTTCTAAATGTTTTCTTATGTTGTGAGTCCTGCTAGTATTTCAGAGTGATTATTGCCACAGTCATAAATCATCAGTGGGTAGGATACATGTGGAAGCGGGATGGCCAGGAGTCCATTCACATCAGAGCCTAGGAACTTATTTTCTCTCAATCTCTAGGCCAAATAATTTAGGTAGTAGCTACCACTCAAGTAGGAAATGTTAGGGCTCTGCCTAACTAAACAAATGTTGGCACATCTCTAGGATACAAAACACAAGTATGTATACTAGCTGAGGACTCAATTACTAAGACTTGTCTACATTAAGATAATTCCATGTCAGAGTGAGAGACTGGAGGTGAGCCTGATTGGACTGAGAAGAGCTGATGCACACATCAAGAGTCAGGCTGGTATTTGTTGATGGCTCCACAGTAGACATCAGCAGGGAGGATGGAGAAGTTTGGGCAGTAGAAAATGAATGTTCTGGGAGAGCACAGGCTTGGGAGTCAACCAGATTCAGAATATAATTCTGGCTTTTATCATGACTAGTTTTACGACTTGACACAAATCACTATATGTTTATCATCTCCATTCTTGTAAGATGGGAATCATACCATCTGCCTTATATTGAGACTGTAAGGATTTGAGATATTTCATGCTGATTTCTTGGTACATAAGATTTGACTGCATGGCTGGGTACAGTGGCTCACGCTTGTAATTCCAGCACTTTGGGAGGCCAAGATGGGTGGATCACAAGATCAGGAGTTCAGGACCAGCCTGGCCAATATGGTGAAACACCATCTCTACTAAAAATATAAAAATTAGCCAGGTGTGGTGGCATGTGCCTGTAGTCCCAGCTGCTTGGGAGGCTGAAGCAGAAGAATCACTTGAACCCAGGAGGCGGAGGTTGCAGTGAGCCAAGATCATGCCATTGTACTCCAGCTTGAGTGACTGAGCGAGACTCCATCTCCAAAAAAAAAAAAAAAAAGATTTGACAGCAATAAATAATCTTTATTCTTAGGAGAGTAGGAAATAAAGTGATACATTATAATCCAAGCAAATAATCTGTTCATTTAATCATTTAAACATGAAGTCCACAAACCAACCTACTCTACAGGTGAGGCAATTTGCTAAGATTTGGGTATCCAGTGGTGAGCAATGTGAGTCTGGACCCTGCCTTCACAGAGCCAACTGTCTAAGCAGCCATTAAGCAAGAAAGACACACATAAATAGTTGATTACAGAGTGTAATAAGCGCTCTGAATAGAGATCTCAGTGGGAAAATAACAGTGTAGCAATGAAATAACATATTCACAGAGACCTGAATGATGAATAGGTATTACGTTTAGAGCTTAGAGGGAAAAGGATGCCAGAGATGGAAAACAGTGTGCATGGGATATACAGAAAAAAAGGGGGGGGGGGGGCAGTAGGTCTGAAGATTAAGAGCAGCCAGTGAATAAGAGACAGGATGGCTTTGGAGGACTGGGCACAGGCAAGGTTATGCAGGGACTTCAAGAATTATGTTAAAGAACTGTTTAATGCAGTTAAACTGGAAAGACACTGGAGTAGTTTTGAGCAGAGGTGTTGCATGATTTAATTGACTTTTTAAAGTGATCTTTCCAGAAGCTGGATTGTGTATTGGGGTGGTTGACAAACAAGGAAACAGAAGATTATTGTAGTAGTTCAGAGACAGATGGTGATGAGTCGGCCCAAAGCGTAGCAAGTGGCTTCAGAGAAGTCCAGGAAGAAGTAATCACTGGCCATTCCAGCAGCTGGGTAAAACTTTTCAGCAGGAAACTCAAAATTAGCTAATAAAAAGAGAAATCAAAGCAGAAGATAGAAAGCATTTAGGGTTGTTGAAAACTGGCAATAGTGCCACTGCTGAGCTAGTGTGGGTAAAGCAAAATAAGAATTCCTTTTCTATAAAATCTGTGTAGTGCCAAGAGATTAGAATAGGACCTTAGCTGTGACATGCGAGTTTCTGTGACTCTAGATAAGGTAGGGCATGGACTCTGAAAGTTACTAGATAGAGGCACGAGGTCACAGGAAATAGCATGGTTTACTTAATCTGAAATGATGGCCATCAATTCACTTAATATCTTATAACTAGAAATAGGATCAGTCTTAGACACTAGGAAGAGCTGGACTAACAGATGAAAGCTATGAGACCCAACCTCAGGACCCAGCTGTCCTCAGGCAGCAACAGAGGATGATTGTTGTGCTTTATTAACTTAATTTTCGTATATGTTTTCTACAGTCTCTCAGTCAGAAAAATCTTTAATTACATGCATTTTACAAAAAAAGATGTTAGGTCAGGTAAAATGACACATTCAAAGACATAATTTCACTACCCTGCTACATAAGCAAAATATTACTTACCTATTTTCAGTATAATGGTGTTTTTCGTTTACTGTTTGATAGTGACGCAAATCCACTTTCTCGGGACTATAAAGAGGTCTGGGTATTAAAAGGTGTGGACCTTGTCTTCTATACAGTTTGGTTTGTGACCTGTGGTTCCCAAAGCAACACAACTTCTCCATTACCTGGCCTCAAATGATCCTCCTGCCTCGCCTTCCAAAGTTCTGGGATTACAGGTGAGAACCACTACATCTGGCATATGCAACACCAAGTGGCTGGCAAAATAATGAGCAATGTCTTTCATGTCATTCCATGAATATCGGGAAGCAAAAACACATAGGTTTTCTACTGTTTGTTTTCTAAAGCAGAAGTCTTTCTGAATTGTTTTGCATTTTTAATGTTCTAAATCATATTGCTTTTATTCTAAAAAGAGATGTTTTGGCTTTCCACCATGGGCTTAGATGGATCATTAAATCTGATTGTCTCTAGAAGTCATTAAAGGTCAATCAGAAGGACTAAGGATTAAGCTTAGACTAAGGACGAAGATTGCAAACTTGGACTCGATTTGTTAATAAACAGTTCTATTCTTGCTCACATGGAATTGTTTATATTACCTTTCAAACATGTTAAATCCAGATTCACAAACCAAAATATCACATGAATATGTTCTCTGTGCTGTTTGATTTTTTTCCCCCGGCATGAAAATCAATTTACAATGCTAATATTTCTCCAGAAATGTTCTGAGTGGTACACTTTTCTTCAAATAGGCAACAGATTCGTCTGTCTGTAAACATGCTTATAGTCCTATTAGAGCAGAGAAAAGAAGCAGGCATTCAGAATTCAATATATGGACTATAACACCAAGAGAACACTCATACATTAGAAAGCTGTCGTCAAGAACACTCAACTGTTCCTTTACATAATTGAGTTCAACAAACATTTACTAAGAGTCTTTAAGTAAAGGTCCGCTAGTTGCCACAAAGAATGAAAACTAGATAAAGCTCTTGTTCTCAAGGAAATTAAAATATACAAAGCAAACTAAATTATAGATTTTCTTCATTAAAGCCATTATTAGGCAGCAGAAGGAAGAAACAGGTTTGAATTTATGTTTGAATTTGAATTCTGAATATGGCTTGCTCTTCAAAGCAGGAATCTAAAGTCAAATAATGTATGTGTGTATATACAGACACATACACACACATACATAAATGTATGTACACACACATAAACACAGATGCATATAGCCCAGTTTGTCAATTGCAAGTATATATTAATAGAATTTATATAATTAATATTAAGTATGTATAGTAAAGCGTGGGTATTTTTCCTCAAATAAATAAAAGATTGTCTGTCTTCTCAAGAGTATAATAGAACTTGTTATTACCTAATTTTTTTTTTTTACTACCTAGAGATATTTGCCTGGTCTGGTTTTAAGCTATAATATAAACCTATACAGATACTGAGTCACACACCCACCCATCTCTCCCTACCCGCCATGCACCTCCATGCGCCTGCATAACTTAGTGTGGAAAAAAAAAACTATCACATCATGCAAAATATAATTTTAATGTTAAAGTGTGCTAAACTTGTCTCAAATTGAAAACATTCTGAAGCACTGCTAAACTTAGAATCGTTGCCCTAAGAACAACATCTCAAATTAATTTCTCTGTATTTAAAAATGGTGATGTCCTGCATTTGCCATCCATGGTATCATTGTTCTCTGGGCATGATGGTGTAAAGCTTCCTAATCTGAGGCATCGGCATGTGCAAGGAGTATCTCCTGATGTAGGCCACCTTTAATAATTTAGTATGTTGACTTATACTTTCCACACGAGTAGTCTTGTCTTAACAGTAGTAAATACAGCTACAAAGCAGTGAGGAAGGGCAATTGGCTGAGGGCACTAATTACACTTCCTTGACTTGAATTAAAATTGCTAAATAGCAAATGAGATTACCAGTCTAAAGATAACCTTAATTTAAATGCGAAGCTGCATTTATCTCATCTACAATGTAATTTTCCAGAGGTGTAGAAAAATACAATTTTAATGGGAATCCACTGTTTAAAAATATAAAGTCCCTGGTCTCTCTCCCCCCACACCCTTTGATTTTGTTCTACAGGCAAGATGTGCAGACTGATTTAGAGGTCAGAATGAAACATTCAGATCCTGTCCTCATGGCCAGACATTACTTCGAGTACCATCTTCATTTTTAAGGATTAACAGCTGGCTATGGGAAAAGTAAATGCCAAAGGGGTGGGAGATGGAGGAGGAAAGAAAAATGACCTTCTCTAATCCCTGGAGCTATAAGGAACCTTACACATGATAAGAGCTCAAGCCACCATTTGATTAATGAGAAAACCCAAGGCTCAGAAAAGCCAAGTGATTTTTCTAAAAACACAGAGCAAGAAGGCAGCACTGCCCAGCAGAGAAGATGCTGGCCTGGGATTTACAGACAGAAACTCTATGAATCCCATCTCTTTTACTTATTAGTTCTGTGACAGGCAACTTATTATCTTTGAGCCTCAATTACTGCATCTGTAAAATGGAGAAGGGAGTAATTCCAATCTCACAGGTCAGTGAGAACACATATATGCCTGACTTATATAAGTGTTCAATACAAGATGCATTTTATTGTCAATGACTTCCCAAGACCAGAACCCAAATATACTGATTCCCAGCCCAAGTTTGCTTCTATTACACTACTTTACCTTTCACTAACCCAAGACTATGACCATGGTTTCATGAATCACACCAAACACTTTATGTACGTGCAAGCGGAAGGAGACAAAGAAACAAGAAATAATTAAGAACTAGTATTTCTTATTGGTTGATATAAATGAACATTCAGTTTTATAGTTACTAATCAACCACTACTACTAAAAACACTACAGCTTATAAGATAAAGGTCAAGGGTTTTAAAAAATCTGCTCATTTTATGAATATGAAAGTATACAAACAAAGCTGAAGGTGAATCACTGAGAATTGAGGGACAGTAATTTCAACATGAAGTTCCTCCTCATCAATGACTTATAATCCTATATACAGCTTACACACTTATAATGACTCCCAAACACACACACACACCACTACACACTCCCCAAATACGCATCACAACAGTTTCATCATTCTCAGTATGGTGAGACGAAGTAGGTGCATGACGGAGTGATTATAGTTCTGAGGGTAGCAATAGGTGGATTCTTAGAAAAGTTTTACAGGTTAGCCCATTTTAAGATCTGTTCTACTATTCTCATTAGAAAGAAGATACAAAAAGGGAAGACAAGAAAACAAAAAGAAAGGAAAACAGAAAGGAGTTAAATCATGATGACCACTCGGCAATAGAGTATTCTTTACAGACAATCATATGGTGGTTTTGACTAAGGTAAGGCTTGCGGTAGAGTGAAAACAACTTTGAATAGACAGAAGGACGTCCTAGTTTCTAATTTCAGTCTTCAGTATGTAGGGTTAGATTACATTTGGTAGAGGTTCAACGTTTCTGCTACCTATCCATAAAATGAATAATTTTCCTCATCAGTGTGAAAATGAGATAGCTAGGTCTTCCTCCAAAGTTACTTCTGCAATTCTCTGATTCCATGAATATTCGCCACTGCAGACCTCAAACTCTTTCAGAAGATGAAAAATCCCATATTTTCAATGTATAATTTTAGAGAAAATTTACTAACCAGTTTGATGAATTATGGTAGGTCCTTTTACTGGGTCATAGTACTCTGGACAATTCTACTTTCTGGAGTGAGTCATGACTAGCCAATTAATCAGGGTTTCCTTATGTCTCAGTTTTATGTCTAGACCTGGAGAAATAAAAGATGTCCATGTTTGGTTATATTTAACCACACCCCAAACTCTGAATTGTTGTCAGTAAACTAAACTAAGCACTGTTTGTAGATGAAATGCCTTAATCAGTACACCACGGTGTTAAAATATATATGTGAAAACTCACTCTGCCCCACAGAGATATATTAGTAAGGCAGTTTTACTTCAAACGAAAAATAACGTTTTTTGTTACTCTTCATATTTTCAAGTTTCTCTAAATAGCACTTGCTGTCCCAGTCTCAACTTTAACATGAATCAAGAGACTACGTCTAAAATTGGGTATACTGGGATTACTTATTTTCCTATTGGAACCAGTGAGGAGTGAAGAAAAAGGTGAAGAAGGGAAGAAAAAGGGCAACTGAATTGCAAGAAGTGAAACTCACTTCCATCATCCAGATTGAAGTCAGTCCCTTAATAGGATTTGCAGGGACTACATCTTAACTGGTCCTTAGCACCACTTCTGGCACATAGTAAGTACTGAATAAATAAATACTTCTTGGAAGAAAGAAAGATAGTAAATAAAGACAGCCAATAAGGAAGGGAAGACTTGATTCATGCTGGGATTTGTTAGAATACTGATAGGAAGTGTGAGTAAAGTCTTACCAAAGTTTTTTTTTTTTTTTTTTTTTTTTTTTCCCACACTAGTTTCATATCTCCTACTATTCTGTTTTATGGCTCTGTTTTCCCTTTAAAAATATTGGCAATTTGCAAATTTCCTCAGATAAAGAACACAAAAGTGGTCATCTCCTGGCAAAGTAGTCCAGGAAAATGCTGACTGAACTGTTTGAATAGTGTAAAGTATGTGTATGACAGAGAACATTTCACCAAGGAAAGTTAAGGTCACCATGCATAAAAGACCCTCTCGGTCAATACACTAGAACAGCTGCAGCCTATTTTAAATGCAGCGGAACAACCTGCATTTCAGATCATGGAAATCAGCTGTCTCTGTCTCCTCCCAGGACAGCTCATAGACTAAAGAATAATCAACAGCAATGACTGAACAGCCAGCTGCCTCAGAGATGGACATTGCTGTTGTAAAAGGAATCCCTATAATTTAGAAATTAAGAAACCATATGAGATGGCATTTTAAGTTGAAGAGACATCACAAAATACTCAAACAGGTGCTTAACCTGGGAGCGTATTTAGGCCAGAAGCCATCAAAGCTGGAATATTATATTTTGCAACTGACCTCAGTAGTCAAACTAAGGGGCCACATAGAAGGGTAAATGCACCTGATAGAAATAATTTAAGCATGCCCTTGGAATAACCCTGTATGGCAGATGCACCTGAATGTGTGTTTTGAGCTACGGATTCTGGGAGTGGCCAACTCTGAGATTCATTTCTTATCTATAATAAACATCAGAACCCCTGGCCCACCCTGTGGAACATGGGCCATACAGAAGACTGAGGCTCTGAGTTTTGTGGGTAAATGAAGGTTGCCAGGTAGAGTTCATTAAGGGGAAAGCATTAACTGAAAATGCTATACAAACTTCATGCTGTTTGCAGGTGGTTGCAGTTTTCCTGCTCAGCCCACCACCTCTGAGTGATGCGGTTATCTGGTCCAGCACGCCACCATCGGAGCATTTCTGCAGGTAGGTGGTTCTCCTCTTCTCTGTAATCAGTCCCTAGTAAAACCCCATGACTTGTTTGCTAGCTCTGGGTCTCCTTCAGACTTTTGAAACTAATGCCTTCCCTATTAACGTTAATAGGGGTTAACCTCATTAATTCCTATTAATCATCATGCTGATGGCTTTAAGGTCTGGTTTTAGAGATTTAGCTTCTATGTGTGCACACACTGAATCTCTAAAACCAGACCTTAAAGCCATCAGTAATAAGTTTTTTTTCATGGATTTCCCTATTCACGGTTCCTCTGACCTCAAAGTCTTAGTTAAGTATATGCTTTTCATGAAGGAATGCACCCATTATAACACCTTCTGCTTAACTGAGGATTAAACACATACACAACAAAACCCCCTGATTTTTCCTCATTAGTACAAATGCTTCCTAAATATTTGACATTACTGTACTTCTTCTACCTGGAAAATTTTCTTATGGGTGAAGAATTTTTTGTGTTTTGTGTGTGTGTGTTTATGTGTTTTGTTTACTGGTTAAGGACCGTGTCTAGTCATCTCTAGTCGGTATTGTGAGGTGGAACTACACCGCATATGCCCAGGTATGGGCCTGGAAGTCTGTGTAGGTCTAGGTTCTACATCTTTGCTAATTTATTGTCCTTCCCTGAGCTCCTCTTTGCTCCCTTAGGAAAATAAGAGGATTAGACAATGTGATGCTGAAGGCCACTGGAACTCAGTGCTACTATCCCACGGAGGGCAAACTTTGCTGACAGCTGCCAAAGTCTCAGGATCCTGTGCTGGGAAAAGAATGGGATACAAGATTTTGCAAGCAGGGAGAAGGAATCAGAGATGTGACTCTGACTTCTCTTGTGGTTGGTTCAGCTAGAGCTGAGAAGTGGAGGCTGACAAGACACTGACTTCAACTGATATCAGAAGACAATCAGCGCTCAGCATTGGTAGAAATTTCTGGCCAGGCCTAGTATACTTGTTAACTGAGGAAGCTTATTAAAAAGTGACCACTGGGCCAAGCACAGTGGCTCACGCCTGTAATCCCAGCACTTTGGGAGGCCAAGGCAGGCGGATCACCTGAGGCCAGGCGTTTGGTACCAGCCGGGCCAACATGGCGAAACCCCGTCTCTACTAAAAAAACAAAACATTAGCCTGGCAAGGTGGCAAGAACCTGTAATCCCAGTTATTCACGAGGCTGAGGCAGGAGAAGCATTTCCACCTGGGGATGGGAGGGTGCAGTGAGCCGAGATCATGCCACTGTATTCCAGCCTGGATGACAGAGTAAGACTCCTTCTCAAAAAAAAAAAAAAAAAAAAAAAAAAAAAAAAAAAAAAAAAAACCTGACCACATGCACAGGACACAACATATTGGAAAGAGTTTGTTTTAGTTAGTTAGTGCTTGTGGCAGGCACTCTCCCAAAGATATCCACATCCTAATCTCAGGATGCTGCCAATGCGTTGCCTTACGTGGCAAAAAGACCTTTTCAGACACAATTAAGTTCAGGATCCTGAGACAGGGAAGTTACCTCAACTATCCAAGTGGTCCCAATGTAATCATGAGTCCTTGAAAGTGGAGAGACTTTCCTAGTTGCAGAGAACAGGAGAGATGGCAGCATGAGAAGGACTTGTCTTACTGTCACTGGCTTTGACGATAGAAGAAGGGGCTGTGAGCCAAGGAACTGGGTAGCCTCTAGAAGCTGTACAAGGCAAAGAAACAGATTATTTTCTAGAGACTCAAAAATGAATGCAGCCTTGCTCACATCTTTATTTTAGTCCATTGAGACTGTGTGGGACTTCTAAGATCCAGGCGATCAGGAAATAAATTGGTTGTTCTAAGGTTCTAAGTTTGTGGTAATTTGTTACAGCAGCAATAGAAAACTCATACATGGCCACCAGCTGAAAGGATCTAGGGACGCTCCCATTTGGTCTTAAAACAATGTCACAAAGTGGGCAGAGGTATCTGCTTAAAAAGAAAAAGAAAAAAAAACTAAATAAATTTCTTATTTTGTAAATTTTCTTCCTTTCAAGGATCTTCACATTCACATTTTCTTATCCAAATTTGGTCTCATGAGGGAACCTAAAACATTCCTAATAGACTAGAAGTATCCATGTGACTGATGCCAGCTTCGAATATTCAATATGCCTTTCAGCATGGATCAAACCTTGAAATAAGATATGAACTTCCAAAATATTGTCTTCAAAGAGCAGCCAGTGGTGGAGAAAGAATAGGGTGGGGCAGTAGCTTTCCTCAGGATCTTGGAAACATTCCACACAGGCAGGTACAAAGTCTCCAGTCCTTCTGGCTACACCAGGACATCTTGCAAACTTTGTCCTAATCCCGTAAACTTTGTTACTCTGTCTAACCTATACATCTATACCATTAGCAATGGAAGAAGGAAAAATACAAATGGCTGTAGGGTAGAATAAAAGGAGTGGAAATAAGGGATAGAAAAAAGCTTTCTTTTTTTTTTTGGAGTCAGAATTTCGCTCTTGTTACCCAGGCTGGAGTGCAATAGCGCAATCTCGGCTCACCGCAACCTCCGCCTCCTGGGTTCAGGCAATTCTCCTGCCTCAGCCTCCTGAGTAGCTGGGATTACAGGCACGCACCACCATGCCCAGCTAATTTTTTGTATTTTTAGTAGAGACGGGGTTTCACCATGTTGACCAGGATGGTCTCGATCTCTTGACCTCGTGATCCACCCGCCTCGGTC
>NW_022436992.1:5836811-5879516 GCF_009761245.1 Sapajus apella | reverse complement strand
GGGTTCAGGCAATTCTCCTGCCTCAGCCTCCTGAGTAGCTGGGATTACAGGCACGCACCACCATGCCCAGCTAATTTTTTGTATTTTTAGTAGAGACGGGGTTTCACCATGTTGACCAGGATGGTCTCGATCTCTTGACCTCGTGATCCACCCGCCTCGGCCTCTCAAAGTGCTGGGATTACAGGCGTGAGCCACCGCGGCCGGCATTTTTTTTTTTTTTTCAGTGTTTAAATTTCCCAGAGATGTAGACATTCAAGGTTTAAAAAATTGAGAGGCATCTGTGATAACTATAAGCATCATTCTCACTATCTCTCCCTACCATCTGCCCCTCTTTTTCTCTGTTCTTCCTCTACAGATGCTGCTGGTTTACATTTCCCTCTGTTTTTCTGCCTATTCTCTGCCCTTTGCCTTGTAAAGTTCAATGGTAGCCAGAGGCCTTACTTGATTCTATTACTGCCCTCATTCTTGGGCCGGACCACATAACCCTTAAAAATTCAAACGTTTTCCTTAAAAAAGGAAAGGCCCCATTTAGAACAGACAGCCGTTTCCAGGGGAAGTATAGATGAGCAACACGCGTACTTGATTTATAAACCAAATCAGAAACCTGTGACAGCACTTTGTTATATAGTGTGAATAAAACTTAACAAATTACTATTTAGTTGACTATCTTCTACTGTGTACTATTTTTCATCACCATATCTTTCTTCACCTCCCTCCTCCTACATTATAAATTAGCACCATTTTCTGGCACTTTTCAGACACAACAGATGTAATGCTATCAACATTCTGATAATGCTGAAGTCACCACGAGCTCCAGGCATACTGTTTGCTGCCAGTGATCCCATGTTTTTATGATAAGTTTCTCTCTTTTCCTAATGCATTGGACCATACGAGATATATATTCCATAGCAATGTGCGTACTATAATACCAATTGCAGAATGGGCCATAAACCAAGATGAGCAAATGGAAACATCTGTTCACCTTCAAAAGTCATTAATGAATAGATAATTTTTTAAAGCAGCTGGAGCAAGCACCATAATTCACTGAGGTGTTTAGTATGCCATCCAGTGTAAGTTCTAGATGCATCAACTACCCATAGACTAGTACTGAGGCAGTAGTTCGGTAAGAGCTCTCCTTTTGCAGATTTCTGGTGACTTGGTTTGTGAGACTTTCTGGTGACCTTGGTTTTGCTGAAAGACTATCTCATGAAATTGCAGGAGACATAAAGAAGAAAAAAGTGTGGATGTGCAGAGAGACGATAATACGTAAACATAGATGTAGATACAATAAAAATCCAGATTTACTTAGCTCGTAAGAACTATAAAGAAGTATGTTTGGCATCAAAGAGGTATGAACCGTCAAAATCTTTTCTCTAAACCTCCCTACTGGAAATGTGCAAAATAATATTCACAAGCAGCAGGAAATGAGAAAAAGGATCATTATCAGGCTAAAATACAAAAGAACATGGTTAATGTGTTCAGACATTAAACTATGAGCTAACAATTAACAACCATGCTTATACCCCACCTGCCATGACATTCCACTCAATCCACCAAACACACCCAGAGACCATTTAGGAAAGTACCCAGGACACTGAACTCTGCTGCACTGGGGAGGGATATGCAGATATGCACGGTACAGTTCATGATATCAAGGCCATGATATCTGTCTGACAAGGGAAAAGCACATGGGCCATTAAAATCCAAACAAGAAATTAAGTAGCAATGCAGTCCTTCCATATATGAGCTGCTGCCATATATTACTCATTTTTAAAGGAGAGACCTGAGAAATAAAGTAAAATCAATGACGCAAGACATCTCTAGGAGTTGACAGTCTTTTAGAGTAATGTATAAAGGTTCCAAAATCTTTATTTCCAGGGTGAAGAGGATAATGATGGATACTGGTGGCTTTCCAATACCCATTGGGATGGGGGTGGGGTAGGGTGGGACTAAGGACGGGTGTGACAGAATTGGTCACAATCTGGTTTTGCCATCCACAAAGGGAGAAAGGAGATCATCAGCTGAAAGCTAATCTCCACAACAATTGGCTCACAGACATTTCATAAATGGGTTCAACATCAGCTCTTACACTCGTTTTTACTTATATGGCTTCTGTTGCCAGGAGCTGATGTAAGGGAGGATGCAACGGAAGTCATGACCATGGTGGCATAAATAAAGCATGTGTCAATCGAATAAGATGCAAAGAACCTCAGAGCTTCAGGAGCAATGCACTGCCCTGGGTTCTGCAGCCAATGGCAATGCACTTCTCATATTCTCAGTAAATTCTGTTTCAAGGGACAATGTTAGGCAGCCATTCACCAAAGGTTTTGAGACAGGATCATTTAACATGCCACTCTCTAACAAAAAGCATTTACTGAACAAATAGAATTGAGAAACATTCCATTCCATAGACACTTTCCAGTATAATTTGCAATGCAGTTAGCATGTTCGAGACTGTGATAAACCTGACATTTCACAATCTTTTAGAACATCAAACTCTCATAACATTACTACCTGCCACAGTTTCTAAAATGTCTCCCAATGATCCCCACCTCCTGGTATTCATGCTTTTTGGTAATTCCTTTTCCTAAGTGTGGGCAGGAGTTAGTAATTAGCTTCTAGTCAGCTGAACGGCAAAAGTGATAGGATGTCACTTCTGAGTTAATGTTACAAAGGACAGTGACTTCCATCTTGTTAGTACTCCTGCCCTCTGACTTGCTCAGTCTGATGAACCTATGTACCATGTTGCAAGCTGACCTACAGAGCAGCCCATTTGGCAAGGAACTGAGGGTGGCTTCTGGCCAACAGCCAGCAAGAGACAAAATTGTGCCAACAACCACACAAATGAACTTGTCGTGGATCCTTTCTGAGTGAAGCTTTAAGATTCCTGTAGCCTCCAGCTGAGTTGCAGCCTTGTGAGACACCCTACATGAAAGGATACAGCTGAGCCATACCTAAATTCATAACTCAGAACCAGCAGATAATAATCATTGTTGTTTTAAACCATTGAATTTTGGGATAATTTATCATACAGCAAATAGCAATGCTAATATACTAGCATATAGAGGAACTATGCTATGGGAAACTGACTTTAGAATATGCTGATAGGATGTTTCAGCATAGGATGTTTCTTGCACATCTTTTAAATACGTGAGATAAAGCAAATCATTGGACATTTTAAATATTGCATTAGTGAAGAAATCACATAAGCCTTTAAACAATATGAACCCAATTGCTACTAAATTACAATGACTGAACCAAGGTTTGTCTTTTCACTGTCTATTAGGAGAGGCATATAAAACAAACTATAGAAAAGATAGGCACACATTCTTCAAGCACTCTAGATATACCCCAATCCGTTGGCCAATAGCCAGCAAGAGGCAAAATCGTGCCAACAACCACATAAATGAACTTGTAGTGGATCCTTTCTGAGTGAAGCTTTAAGATTCCTGTAGCCCCCAGCTGACTTGCAGCCTTGTGAGACACCTTACAAGAGAGGATACAGCTGAGCCATCCCTAAATTCATTCGTGCTCACTGCACACTAAATCTTATTTATTTCAAGCAGGTTCTTCAAAATGCCTCTCCTTGACCACACATTTTCAGACCAGTTTAAGTCTTGGTATGAAACTCACAGTATTAAAATTATATTTCATTAATACTACTGTTGCTTCTAATAGGCCCCTGATTCAAGCAAGCTTCAAATCATCAAAACTGTTCTGCCACTATAAAACTATGAGTCTATCACTTACAGTCTTAGCACTGTGAAGCAATATGAGAATGCCGTCAAAGCCCTAAGCACTGTGATGGTGCATAAGGCAAGCTTAATGTTAGTATTATCATCATTATTCCTTTATCATACTTAATGAATATATAAATGTACAAACAAAAATAAGTATGCATTTGTCTGTCAATGACATGCTAAGATTAATAAGATTGATTTCCTAATAGATATACAGAATGTATAAATGCAAATGAGCACTGTCTCCTTCAAATGAATCACACTGAAGAACTCACACTTTTCTGATGATGCTGTCATCAGTTAGGGGTTTTTTTTTCATAATTTCCTTTTGAATTATTTTTAAAAGATAACATTTTTGTGGTTATTATTATTATTATAGCCTACATGGCAAAATCCCATTTTATTATCCATCTCATTCAACATAATACGTTCAGAATGACTTTTAGTTGTTGAAAAAACAAGTCACAAGCTCACAAGTTGATGACATATTATGATTTAAGAGCTCCCCAGAGATGCCCCATACAATGCTCACATACACACACCCAAGAGCACACATTTCTACTTCTTATGTTTAATTGCAAGGTTAATCTAAAACAAACATGAAGTCAAAGTTGTATTGATGTCTGAAAAGTTAAGTGAAGCAAAAAACTAAACAACAATCATATCTTCTTATAAATATCAAGTGATTTCCTCGTCTAAATGCACAGGGAGTTAAAGCCATAAATTATTTTGCATCTGAATGAAAGTATACAATGTGCTTTGGTAGATTAAATATTACTAACAACATCTGGCTGCAGTGAGCAACAGAGAAGGTTTATTGCATTAAATCAAACTTATTTGTCTGGGGCAGCATTGAAAAGAAGGTGGGCTTTCAAGTTTACCTTCCCTCAAAGCACAGATAAAGACCATTAAAAGAAAATGTCATCCATAGAACTCTGAATGTATCAAAGAGGAAAATTAGGAAAATATTCTTTTTATACAGCATTTTGTGGCTTTGGCTTGCTTGCTTTCTACTTGTCAAAACCAGCTATGACTGGCTGTAGCAAAAAGAGCACTAAGTATTGAATCAGAAAAGAAGACCCAAGTTGTGGCATTTATTTGCTATCCTTTATTGGGCCTCCATTTCCACATCTGTAAAACGAGAAGGTTCCAGTCATTCTAATCAAGATCAATATCACTCCTGACTGACATGTGGAGAAGTGCATGTGCTCGTGAGGGAGAGGTTGGTATTTTCATATAAGTGGTGTCTGGGGAGATCTATTGACATTTAGTGGTGTGAAGCAGGCAGAATTTCCGGAAATAATACCAGGAATAATACCAGGAATACCATTCAGGTTGCATTCTACGTAAACACTATTGACAAGCATTTTGCAGTATGATAATGCTCCTGCACAGCAAACTGTCCTAACCAAAGTGATCATGCTTCTTCTCCCTTTGAAAAACTGGTTTTCTAAGACACCTTCCAATGGCACATTCAATGGTGCTAAGATGTAATGCCTTTGCGTCAACACCTTGCCCTGGTTAACCCTAGGAGTAATGGTATGTTAAAGTTTTTTTCATTTGCTGTGGCACAGATAGCTCCTTACCACCATAGGGCTTTTTCTCTCACTACTGCTTCTGCCTGGAAACCTCTGTCCTCAGCTGCACATAGCTGGCTCTTTCACCATAAAAATCTAGCTCAAATGCAATACCTCAGAGATGCCTACTTGGCCAATCCAACTCTTTTCCTAAGGCCATTTTCAATCGAATCCTTATTTTCTATCACACCACCCTATCTGATCTTCTTCAGTGAGCCTATTGTGATCTGCAATTTTTCTCATATATCTGTGGGTGTTTTTTGTTTTGTTTTGTTTTGTCCTTCTCCATCAGAATGAGCATGGCATGTGTGATGGTTAATATTGAGTATCAACTTGATTGGACTGATAAATGCAAAGTATTGTTCCTCAGTGTGTCTATGAGGGTGTTACCAAAGGAGATTAATACTTGAGTCAGTGGGCTGGGAGACACAGATCCATCATTTAATAAGCTGCCAGCACAGCTAGGATAAAAGCACTCAGAGGAATACGGAAGGACCAGGCTGGCTGAGTCTTCTGCCTCCAACTTTCTCCTGTGCTGGATGCTTCCTGCCCTCAAACATTGAACTCCAAGTTCTTCAGCTGTTGGACTCTTGGACCTATACCTAAACCAGTAGTTTGCCAAGGACTCTTGGACCTATGGCCACAGGCTAAAAGCTACACTTCTGCTTCCCTACTTTTGAGGTTTTGTGACCTGTATTGGATTCCTTGCTCCTTAGCTTGCAGATGGCCTATTGCTGGAATTTACCTTGTGATTGTGTGAGTCAATACTCCTTAATAAACTCCCTTTCATATATCCATTTATCCTGGTAGTCCTGTATCTCTAGAGAACGCAGAGTAATACAGATTTTGGTACCAGGAGCGGTTCTAGAGGAACAGAATTGTAAGGATGTAATTCTTTAGTTGATTTTGGGGTTTCTGGAGTTGGCTGCTTAATATGATTAGACAAAAAATGCTCAGGATTCTAATTCTAATAGTATGGAGAACACTGATAGTCCTTGGAATGAACTGTTTAGAGAGTTATGCAAAATAAATACATTTGATGCTTCTGGATTCATCGTTTGTGAGAGGCAAGGAATATAGTGACTCTATGCATAATACCTTTAACCATATGTGGAGACCCAAGGAAAATAATGAAATTGGTTCGTTGCTCCTAAGTTCACTAGACAAAGCGATGAACTCTGGGGATTCTATTTCCCAGCTTCAGAAGCACATATTGAGCCTCAAATCTTCTAGGATTGCCCTGAGTCTTATCTCCTGTAGAGAAAGAGCTGAAATTGTGGAAAATCAGATGCAAGCTCTTGAAATGTGAGTGGCTAACCTGAAACAAAAAGTGCACACATATCCTCGCCAGGTGTCTACTGTTAAAGTGAGGGCATTGGCTGAAAAAGAATGGAGCCCCACAACTTGGAATAGGGATGTGTGGGAGGACCCTGATTAGGCTGGGGGCACTGAACTCCTACATTCTGATGAGCCTCTTTTGCCAGAGGAAACAGCCTTCCCACCAGTGGTGGCAACATCCCTTTCCCCACTGACACTGCCATCAGCTTTTCCTCCTTTGTCTGAGATTAATGCTGCACTGCCTGAGACAACAGTGATGGCCTCCAACGAGGCAGTTGCTAGGCAAGACAATGCTGATCCTCCTCAGGACCCACTCCAAACCTCATTTGCTTCTAGTATAACTAAAGTTCTGGCAAAGCCCTAGAGGTGAGGTTGAGAGTGTAACACACAATGAGGTGCACTATACTACAAAAGAACTGCTTGAGTTTTCCAATACATATAAGCAGAAATCTGGATAACAGGCATGGGAATGGATACTAAGGGTATGAGATAATGATAAAATGAACATAAAGTTGGATCAGGCTGAATTTATTGATTTAGGTCCACTAAGCAGGGATTCTGAATTTAATGTTGTAGCTCGGGGAGTTAAAAAATGTTCTAATAGTTTATTTGCTTGGTTAACCGAAATATGGATCAAAAGATGGTTGGTCCACTGTGAGCAAGCTGGAAATGCCTGTTCTCCATTGTTTTAACGTAGAGGAAGGGATCCAAAAGCTTAGGGAGATTGGGATGCTCTGATTGTTCTCTGTATGCCAGATTTTACAATAGGAACCACAGTCACTCAACTACAAAATATTAATACAATGGGAAAAATTAGACCCCGAGGTGGCAGAGGCCAAGTGGCAGCACTCAACTGTCAATGGCAAGATGGACATAGTTACTGTAATGGACAGCAGAGGCAAAGCAGCAATCAGAATAGTCTGACCTGTGTAGAGCTCTGGCATTGGCTAATTAATCACGGTGTTCCCAAAAGTGAAATTGACAGGAAGCCTACTGCATTCTTATTTAATTTATACAAGCAGAAAACTTCCAGGTTGAGTGGACAAAAAACTGATTTGAATTATAAAACAGAGAATCATGGCCCCTCAATCAATTTCCAGTATTGAACCAGTTTACAGGCCCAAAACCCCTTGAATGAAGGGGATGCTGAGTCCCCTTGAGAAAAGACCCCACCACACTTTTGATAATGTATGATCCTGGTGATGGCAAGGGCAGGCAAACTCATATCTGGAGTAAATCTTTTCTGGTGCCCCTTCCATGATAGAATTAGTCCAATACACTCAACTTGCCACCAAGTAGCTGGTTGATTACCCCAAGGAATGTTGCCATATTGAGGGCTCAGTGTTTGTCTCTGCTGCTGGCAAACTGGGCACTTAGCAGTGGCCATAGCCCATTATGCATTCTGGCACTGGGGAAATGACCACAGGATGAGTCTGGGGACCCACTAGACCACTGTAAGTCGAACCTGAGCTAAAACTTCATTAATTACCTGGCCATCATAAGACCCTACTTTAACTGGAGGACCATAATGATGTTTTGGGTCCCTGGGAATCAACGTCAGCTCAGA
The DNA here is from genome assembly GCF_009761245.1 of Sapajus apella. Classification (NCBI taxonomy): domain Eukaryota; kingdom Metazoa; phylum Chordata; class Mammalia; order Primates; family Cebidae; genus Sapajus; species Sapajus apella. Next base: position 5,871,294 of record NW_022436992.1, on the reverse strand, counting down.
ACCTGTAGCCAGATCCAGTAGTCCCCAAAAGTTCTGATCATTTCCCATTTTCCAATGGACAGTTACTCTGGTAAAAGGCTGGAGATCTCCTTGGGGAAAGAAGGAAGAAATATTAACAGCTTAAACTGTCAAAAGTGTAGTGGGGTCTTTCCTCAAGAGGACTTAGCCTCCGCTTCATTCAAGGGGTTTGGGGTCTGTAAACCGGTTCAAGTCTGGAAATTGATTGAGAAGCCATGATTTTGTTTTTATAATTCAAATTAGTTTTTTGTCCACTCAGCCTGGAAGTTTTCTGCTTATATGAATTAAATAAGAATGCAGTTGGCCTCCTGTCAATTTCACTTCTGGAACACAGTGATTAATTAGCCAATGCCAGAACACTACATGAGTCAGAATATTCTGATTCCTGCTTTGTCTCTGCAAAGGTCAGCCTTGGTGAGTGGAAGTCCATGTTGCTGAGTCCATGCGTAACCTCCAACTCTGCTTCCATGGCCACTTTGTTCATGGGCCCATTGGTAATGAGAGGGTGGCTGGGGAAAGAGGCTGAGTGGTGTCCGTAGAACAAGTCATCCTTTGTACTTGATTATTAAAATCTTCCTATGCTGAGGTCTTACTCCAGATATGGGTTTGCCTATCCCGCAAGCAATGCTTCTGCCAAGACTACCATCCATGAGCTCACGAAATGCTTCATCTACTCTCATGTATTCCACATAGCATTGGCTCTGACCAAGGCGCTCACTTAGAACTAAAGAGGTGCAGCAATGGGCTCATGCTCATGGGATCCACTGGTCTTACCATGTTCCCCATCACCCTAAAGCAGTCGGATTGACAGAATGGTAAAATGGCCTTTTGAAGTCAAATTAAAATGCCACCTAGGTGACAATACTTTGCAGGGCTGGGGCAACATTCTCCAGAGGCTGTGTATGCTCTGAATCAGCATCCAATATATGGTACTGTTTCTCCCATAGCCAGGATTCATGGATCCAGGAATCAAGGGGTGGAAATGGAAGTGGCACCACTCACCATCACCAGGAGACTCAACAATGATTCTATTAAACTGGAAATTAAGATTGCCACCAGGCCACTTTGGGCTCCTCCTACCTCTAAGTCAATAGGCTACGAAGGAAGGAAGGAAGTTATAGTGTTGGCTGGGGTTATTGACACAGATTATCAGGATAAAATTAGTTTACTGTTCCACAGTGGAGGTAGGAAACTGTATGCATGGAATACAAGAGATCCCTTAGGGTGTCTCTCAGTATATTACCATGCCCTGTGATTAAGGTCAATGGGAAACTTCAACAACACAATCTAGGCAGGACTACAAATGACCCAGACCCTACAGGAATGAAGGTTTGGGTCACTCCACCACATAAAAAAACATAAAAAAACCATGACCTGCTGAGGTGCTTGCTGAAGGCAAAAGGAATACAGAATGGGTAGAATAAGATAGTCATCAATACCAGCTATATGACACATGACCAGGTGCAGAAACAAGGATAGTAATTGTCATGAGTATTTCCTTATTTTATGAACATGTTTGAGCAGGTATACACTTGTAGTAAGAAAATATCGTCATTTTATTTCTTTTGCCTTTGTCATGTGACAAGATTTATTGACTTCATATCAGCATTTAAGTGTTGTTAACTTTACCTAATAGCATTTGGACTGGGGACTGGTGTGTTTCTGGTATTAAGAAGGATAGCTTTATTATGGTAGGCATAATTATGACCTTATTATTGTCTTTATTTGAAGATTATGTATGATTTCAAAAGATGTGTATGTGTTTAAGTTAACAAGGCATGGACTTGTGATGGTTAATATTAAGTGTCAACTTGATTAGATGCAAAGTATTGTTCCTGGATGTATCTGTGAAGGTGTTGCCAAAGGGGATTAACGTTTGAGTCAGTGGACTAGGAAAGGCAGACCCACCCTCAATCTGGGTAGATACCATCTAATTAGCTGCCAGCATGGCTAGGATAAAAGGAGGCAGAGGGATGTGAAGGACTAGACTGGCTGAGTCTTCTGCTTCCACCTTTCTCCTGTGCTGGATGCTTGCTGCCCTCGAACATTGGACTCCAAGTTCTTCAGCCTTTGAACTCTTAGACCTACACCTAACCCAGTGGTTTGCCAGAAGCTCTCGGGCCTTCGGTCACAGACTGAAGGCTCCACTGTTGGCGTTCTACCTTTGAGGTTTTAGGACTCAGCCTGTCTTCCTTCTCCTCAGCTTGCAGAAAGCCTACTGTGGGACTTCACCTTGTGATCATGTGAGTCAGTACTCCTTAATAAACGCTTTCATATATGCATTTATCCTATTAGTACTGTCCTTCTAGACAACCCAGACTAACACAGCATGAGAGAGCAGGAATCTTATTTGGAAGCACAGTTCCAAATATAGAAGCAAACACATGTAGGTGCTCACTAAATATTTGTTGAAGGAGAGAGTAAATTTCAGCAAGGAATTTTAGGACGTGAATTCCAATATTTAGATTCATTATTTTGCCTAAATAAAAGGCACTGGGCTAGACACTGAGAATACAATAGTGAGGAATTATTAATGCATATCCTGCCGAAGTAGATCCTAGAGTCTAGAAATAGATAGGCATTGACTAAACAATTAAATGAATAAATATAACATTTGACTCTGAAAAGTGCTATTAGGGAGAAGCAGTTCCTAAGATGTCATGGGAACTGATAACAGGGGCATTTGAGCTGGATAGAGTGATCAGGGAAGGGTTGAGGTGGGATCTGAAGAGTATTCCAGGCACAGGAAAGAGCATATGCAAAAGCTCTATATCCTCAAAGAGTGGGTTGAAAAAAGCCAGTGTAGCTGATCCAGAAAAGTCAAGAGAAAGTCAGAGGTGAAGTCAGTCTTGAGAGGTGGAGAAGAGCTAGACCATGCAGGGCTTTGAAAGTCACGTCAAGGGTTTTGTCTTTGTCCTAAAAGCAATGAAGAATCACTGAAGAAGGTGAAGCGATTGATCAGCTGGGAGACTGTTATGGTGATCCAGGTCATATGTGATATAGTACACATGTGGGTGCTGCTAATGCAGACAGAAAGATGTGAACAAAATCAAGAGATATTTAGAGGGTAAAATCCAAGAACTTTGACATGGAAGTGATATGGAAGATAAAGGAGAGAGATAATATAAAAATAAGTTGCCATTCTTTGAGAGACAGAAAGAACAGCAGACTAGGGGTGAATGCGGTGTTAATAAATGAGCTTGATTTGAATATGTTGAGTTTGGGATGCTTTTGCGACCTTCAAGATTGGCTTCAAGGAGACTATTGTTAGGAACTCAGAATAGCAACCTGATCAGAGGAATGTGTTCATGAGTAACTGAAGCCATGGGCAAGAATGAGATGGCCTAGGATTGTGTAAATAAGCTCAATGATGGCAGAAATGGCCCAGAGTCCCGGAAAATCAGCCCAAGGAAGGTGGCCCCAGAGGATGACGTCTTTGGTAACTAGGAGTCAGGGTGAGTGCCTGGCACTGCTATGCTGTGGGTATCATATCACAAAGGTATACATAGGTGGGCACCATCATCAAGGTTTGTTCAGTTCCCAATTTTAGTAACAACTTACCTTTTTTATATTATCTCTCCAAATAATATTTATTATGAGGCAATCCTCATAATATTATTTGGAAAATAATATTATGGAAAAAACAGCATATGTATGGGAATTAGAGAAAGGCTAGGGAGAACAAACTACTTATATATTGGATAAGGCATTATGAATTCCACATTTTTTATTTCTCTTATTCTCTGAGACCATCTTTGATATTAGCATTGAGAAAATGACTTTACATTAGCATAGTGCATGTGCCAGTTATCAATCTATTGCCTCTCAGCTACAAAGTGTATCCTTCATTACTCATCATGCAATAGTGGAATGGATCCTTTAGCATTGCTTTGTTGCAACAGGCATGACATTAAACTATGTTAGTAGAGGGTGCTGGAGTGGGAGCGAAGGAGGTCTTTTGCTCCTGGTTCTGGTGTACTTCTCTGCTCTTTGCATCTTCCTACTGCCAGCTACTAGTGGTACAGCGTAGGGGCATCCAATGTTGTGCGCATTCCCCAGATGAGCTCAGGGCTCTGGCTCCGGGCCAGTGTTCATGTAACTGCAGACCTGATGTAGACACCCCACACCCTAGGCCTTACCTTGACAGGCAGCAGGTTCTCTGCACATTGGTTCCCTCTGATCCCACTCACCAGCATTGCATAGCCTATACCCTGGCACATACAGGGTAACCCATAATATGTGTTCTCTATACCTTTATAATTACTCTTCTCTAATAGATACTAGTTTCTCTGTTCAGATGAATTGCATGTCTGTCTCCTGACTGGATTCTAACTGATACAGTCACACTTTCCATTATTAACTATTTAATAACTGTGATGGTCTTTACAATATTCTTTTGAAATAAATATTCCCATTTTAGACATGAAAGTACTTTGGCCCATTTTTTTTAACTCATCCAATAAATGTTTACTGAGTGCTGAATATGAGCCTGGCACACGGCTGTGCACTAAAAGTAAAATGGCTAGGGTAGAGCCAGAATCCAGGATCCCAAGGCCAGGATGCTTTCCATTATACATTTAAGGTGGTAGTAAGTGTGTTGATGGCACACTAATTTTTGAAAAATGTTAAGGCATGGCTTCTCAAATTTTAATGTGCATATAAATTACCTATTTAAGTACAGCTTCTGATTCGGTGGTTTTTATGGGTTGAATTGTATTCCTTTCTCCCCAAATTTATATGTTAAAGTACTCACCCCCAGGACCTCAGAATGTGACCTTGTTTGAAGATGGCATCATTGCAGATGGTTAGGTTAAGGTGAGGTCACACTGGAGTAGAGGGGGCCCTTAGTCCAGTATGGCCAGTGTTTTGATAAATAATGGCATGTGAGAAGACACCTGCACACAGGCAGTGCACCATGTGAACTTGAAGGCAGAGATCAGGGTGATGCATCAATAAGCCAAGGAACGAACGTAAAGACTGCTGGTGAACCACCAGAAACTGGAAGAGATGCATGGAACATATGCTCCCTCAGAGATAACAGATGGAACCAGCCCAGCCAACACCTTGATCTCAGACTTTTGGCCTCTAAAGCTATGAGACAATACATTTAGGTTGTTTAAGTCACCCAGTTCATGACACTCTGTTAACGGCAGCCCTAGGAAACTAACGCACTGGGCTTGAGGTGTAGCCTGAGATTCTGGATTTCTAACAAACTCCCAGGTGATGCTAATGCTGTTGGTCTTTAGATCACATTTTGAGTGGAATGAGGAGTGAGTATATCAGAGAGGACACCATACCTTCTACCTTGCTTCCTTTTATGGAACAGTGTCCTTCCTACAGTATTGGCTAAAAGAACTAACCCCATAATCTGCCTAGTAACCTAGATGCTGTATAGCCTGTCTCAAAACAATGAAATAATTTTCCAGTTGGCATAGAGGAAGAAATTACACATTGTTAAAAGGAAGAGGCTGGGCGCGGTGGCTCACACCTGTAATCCCAGCACTTTGGGAGCCCAAGGCGGGCAGATCGCGAAGTCAGGAGATCAAGACCATCCTGGTCAACATGGTGAAACCCTGTCTCTATTAAAATACAAAACTTAGCCGAGCATGGTGGCGTGTGCCTGTAGTCCCACCTACTCAGGAGGGGAATTACTTGTACCCGGGAGGCAGAGGTGGCAGTGAGCCAAGATTGTGCCACTGCCACTCCAATCTGGTGAAAGAACAAGACTCTGTCTCAAATAAATAAATAAATAAATAAATAAAAGAGTAAGGCCCAAAGCAGTTCATCCACAAATGTAAATTAAGAGGAATAAGCAGAACAAACCAGTTAGCTGGGCTGGAAAAACACATGTGCAGGTATAGCCAAATCATTTTAGTGCAGGAGGTAAAAGATCAACAAAGTCCAACTGAAAGGGGTCCCCAACTAGCCATAAACATGGAAACCGCTCTTTGTCATGACCTTGGTGAGGTCTGATCCTGCTATGCCTGCCTTTTAACTTCTGTGATTTCTCCCCTGCTGCTTTACATGCACCCTCATAATACTTCCTCTTTGCTTTCCCTCATTATTTATAACCAAAGTGTTCTAACTATTAAAATACACAAAGCATTTTAGTAAAGATGAACACATCGTCCTCTGCAATGGATCTCCCGTAGCAGAGATGTTAAATTGTCTCCTGCTAGCCTTACGTTTCTTTCTTCCTTTTATGAATTTTACCAGGGCATATGGCCTCCTTGCTGGTGATTTTGTTTCCCAGCTTCCCCACAGCTACGTGTGGCCATGTGACCGACTTTGGGACAATGGAATGTGTGTTGAGGTGATGTGTGCAAATTCAGCATCATATCCATAAGGCAGAGCTTTCCCTGGGCATTCTTTTTTTCATCACTACAGCCTGGGAATCAGCAACAAGAGCAGCAGCTGTTAAGACTCAGAAATGGAAGCTGCGTGGGGGAAAGTGTATGAGACTCACTAGCCTAGGTGCCTTGAGCATTGACGCCTCCCCATCCTAGATCGCTCTTACCATTGGGTTGTCACATATTTGGGGATTTGTTGCAATATTTTAACAGGTACCCTAAGAAATACACTGTCTAAGAAACTATCCACAGATGTTTACTTTTGTAGAACATTGCTGTCCAGTTCCAATTCTAAGCCTTGGCCTGCCAGCTCCATTCTGCTTTATTGGAGATTGGTGGGACTTAGCAGTACTAAGGTATCTGTGTCTATGCACACACCAGGAGATCAGCAGCTTCATTTATCGTCAGGGCTGTACAGCAACCTCCAGCCACTGCATGAGCCTTAGGGGCACGCTTTTTCAGGAAGCACGATAGTGCCCGAACTGAGATGGGCTCTTGTCTTCATTTGGAGCCAATATTATTCCATCCATGTATATATGCAGGCTAAAATGCTGAAACAGAGATCAGCCCTGAACAAAAGCAAAAACAAATGCTGGATGACTTAAGGTGAATTTTAAATAATAATTAAAAAAAAAAGTATCTTTTTTTCAGAGCCAGTATTTACACAGCCACATCTTATGCTAAGCAACAACTTATATTGAGAGCAATACCCAAGAATTCCCAGCACTCAACTACAGTACCTATTATTAAACATTTCTCCCTGTTTAGGAAGATACTATGCGTCTATTTTATTATTTTTATTTTACTTTAAGTTCTGGGGAACATGTGCAGATCTCGTAGGATTGTTACATAGGTGTACACCTGCCATGGTGGTTTGCTACCTCCATCCCCCCACTCACCTACATTAGATATTTCTCCTAATGTTATCCCTCCCCAATCTCCCCACCCCTTACTATTCCCCTGACAGCTCCCCACCCCCCAACAGGCCCCAGTGTGTGGTGTTTCCCTCCCTGTGTCCAGGGAAACTGATACACTGAAAAGTTGTACCCTTTCAGTGTAGAGAGCAGTTAAATATAAAAGCAATCCCAGCATAACACCTCAGACATACTTACAAGACACCAAAGGGATAAATCTAAATATTATTTTCTAAAACATGGTGTAAAACTTTTTGATAAAATTAACCTTATGTATTTATTTCAATTATAATGATTCCTCTTATTTCACTCTCTGAGCTGTTTCATTTTGTCAAACATCCAATAGACGTTTCTTCAACATTCATTCGTTTGTTCATTCATTTCATTTATTCTTATAGTTTATTTATATATTCAACCACTACACGTGTGGCTTGCCTGTCAAATATAAAATGGGCCAACAACAAGCAAATGGCTAGTTATATAACTTATCATTTGCTAATTATTTCATCTGACAAGCATTAACTAAGCACTGACTATGTGTGGTCCAGTACACCCAGGAAAGGGTATTGAACAAGGAGCATACAGTCCTGTTTTTGAAACGCTAAACTAGGTTGTAATAGGGGATGGTTAACCTCATGAGAACTGGAGTCAATCCTGCCTCAATTTACCAGCACATACTGAGTGCCACTGGCTGAGTGTACCCATTCCAAATGACCAGGCTCCATCTCCATATCAAGTTCTACTGGTCTCACTGTAGAAAACCTAGATCAGGGATGGCTGGGTGAAGAAGAAGAAACTCTGTCAATGAAAGAAATATGAACAGCCTTCTTCTCATATAAACTCAAAGTACCTGGCCTCCTGATAGCAGGCTAGTTGTCATTTTGATATATGAAGGATGTACTCTTCTGTCTCTCTCTCTCTCTCTCTCTCTCTCTCTCTCTCTCACACACACACACACACACACACACACACACACACACAGAGAGAGAGAGAGAGAGAAAGAGAGAGAGAGAGAGAGAGAGACAGAGAGAGGGAGAGAGACGCAGGCAGAGAGAGAGAGGCAGGCAGAACTGAGTTGGAAAATGTACTGTTAAAAGAAAAACCAAAAAAAATTCAATTATTTAGTCCAGAAAATGTAAATAAGAGGGATAAAGGAAAATTGTTATTATTTTTAAATGAATTGTCCTTACTTGATAAATGGAAGCAATTGTTTACTGAGTTCTTTCTACCTCTAGGCACTGTGCCAGCGCCGTTCCATGTTTCCTTGTTTCCTCATTTAGTTCTCGCTGTCACCATGCCAGATAGGTACGGCTGACTCTGATTATAAATATAAACATAAATAATAAACAAGCCAAAGTTTAGAAAGGTCAAGGATGTCACCTAAAGTCATGCAAGTGGCAAGTGGCAGAGCTAAGGCTAGAAATCATGTCTATCTGGCACCAAAACCTACCTATTTTGTATACTGTTACAACACGTAAGAGCAGGAGCAGCTCACAACCCGAATGACAGGGAGCTAACGAGAGGGATCCAGAGGTGAAGTCTCGGGGCTCTGTGAATAACAAGAAGGTGCCACCAAGCTAAGAAGCATCCGTCAGGCCAACACCTCCTGCCCACAGAGTTTAGGCCACAGAAACAGATACAGCAGGGGTGATCACAGGCCAGATGCTGACATTTCCAGAGCTCACCAAAGAGTAAATATGGGGACCCAAATACCATATCTTAAATATTTAAGTGTTATAAGTCAAGCAAACAAACTTAAATATTTTCCATTCTTCTTTTGTACCAAGTGTACCTTTGTAACAACTGGGAAGGCCAGATTCTGATTGGATTTCTCCAACCTCTCTAAGTGGTTAATCTGTGGCCTCAGCCACCACTGCCATCCCAAGGCCTGCCCCCTTTCCCCTCCTATCCCAGCCCCATCATGAGGGACTTCATGCTCATAACTCTGGACATCCAGTTAAAATCAATGTCCAGGCTCGAGCCACACAATCTACAAATAACAGCATTTAGAGGGATCCATCCACAGCATCACTGTTTTCTGCCCCCAGACAAGAGGCCTCACAAACCCTGGAAACTAGCTCAGAGCTATCTGGATGGTCAATTTTAAGGCCTTTGTACACATAGTGTGGTGCAGGATAAGGGCACGGGCTTCCAAGGTCAGCCCCTTTACCTATGGATTCCTTACCCATGGAGCAGAGCACAGCCAGGGGAGGCCAAAGTGGGGGCCTCTAAATCGCATGGCTTAGGATCTGCACTCCTCTTGCCAGCTCAAAGGGCAGTCCTGTGGAGTCACATATTTATTTTGCAAAGGGAGAAGAAATATTGGTTTGTGGGAATCAACTGGGTCAGCAAAGTTCTAATTCCTAAGTTATCATCCCCTACTATACATTCAAATCACCAAAGAAAGTCTAAGAATATATGTATACCTGAAAAAAAAAATACATATACCTTGTCCCACCTGTAGAGAATCAGATTTAATTGATATGGAAAGCACCTTGGGTATCAAAAATGTTGTAAAGCTGCCCGATGGGATGTTGGTGTGCAGCCAAGATTGCATGCTACTATTAATTACATAAAATAATCTGTATTATGGCCTGGAAACAACTTCTCCCACTCTAACCATGTGTGTGTGTGTGAAACTTTGATGATCACTAGGGGTGGGAGTGAGAATGCTAGGAAGGTGATCAGAAGGAGGAGGGGAGGCAGGGGCCCAGGCCAGAGGTAAGACACTGAGATGAGATTGTGCCCACTCATATGACACCAGAGCATTTCTCCAGGAGTAATGAAATGTGATTTCTTTGGGCAGGTGGGGGCTGGAATTAGTTTATTTGGTTTTTATAGATGTTTTCTTTCTTTCGAATTCTCCCCACATCCCTGCACCTCAATGCCTGTCACCTATTTCAAACTAGTGGCTTTGATAGTCTTGTTTCTACTTAGGGTCAGAGAATCTTCCAGGATTGTGTCCTTGAACTTCCCTTTTCTGAGAGCTGTGAGGCTGAAAGGGGAAAGGAAGGGAGTGCAGAGAACAAACACCTCCGATCTCTTCTGGTACTGCACCCAGCCACACCCCTCCCCTGGGGGTACCTCTCTGATACCTGTCCAGGAGATGAAATAAACAGACACACAGCCATTCCCTGCTTCTCCCCTAAAGCTCTGATTTTGTGTCCTTAGGGTAAACTGCAAAGAATAAAAAGTGGGAAAAAATGTTTCAGTAAAGTGAGCACACAAATACACAATGATTAAATGCTTCCCTCACAAACAGCCGCAGAGCCCTGCTTTATCTCTATCAATATTATCAAAGCACACCTCCCCTAAGGCTCTACTGGAAATTTCAGTTACAATTGCTTATTAGCTACTTTCTTTTCAGGCATTTTCCCCTCTAAGAGTGAAATGCAAAACGCTAGCTGAATGCATTAATGAAACCATGAAAAAAATTCCATGCCTTGCAACTCATTCCTGATAACCATTCAAGACAAATTCTAAATATGGCCAGAGAAAAATATCTGAATGTAGTTATCTCTTAAGCTAAAGATCTAGGCAGATGTTTTGCTTAAGCCAATTTCCGTTAGAACAATGATCTTTAAATTTGGGTACATACAGTTCCCTCAGGTCCACATTCAAGGACAATTATGAAGGAAACAAATTCCATGTTTTCACTCTATTTACTCTCTCAAATTGCACAAGAATGTGTAATGTATCCCATTGCAAAAGTCCTTCCATTTTACCCAAGATGACATAACTGTTAGCCAACATAAATATCATTACTGCATTGCCCTGAGAACGGACATACTTACAAGACACCAAAGGGATAAATCTAAATATTATTTTCTAAAGCATGGTGTAAAACTTTTTGATAAAATAACCTTATGTATCTATTTCAATTATAATGATTCCTCTTATTTCACTCTCTGAGCTGTTTCACATTGTCAAGCTTCTAACAACAAGAAAAAATATATTTGAACTTTAATTAAAATGTTTTGATATAAACAAAATGTATGAGATAGACTTCTAGGAATATATAGTATTAGGTTGGTGCAAAAGTAATTGTGGTTTTTGCCATTAACAGTAATGGCAATTAATAATATATGTACTTTTTCCCCTATTCCTCCTGCTAAGTACCAGCAAAATTTGTGGCTATTATATATAAATCAAGTGTAAGAAGACTGAAAGGCAAAAGGTCAGGCCAGCTAGGGACTACAGGATCTGAAGAAGGACAGTGGTGAGTCCCCTGGGTTTTCTTTCTGTCTAATATTTCACACTTGGAGCTGATGGCAGACAAAAAAGACCCAACCTAATAGAAAAACAAACTGCTTCCTAATTCTGACACAAAATGTGTGTGTTTTCCTCACCAAACAATTTTCCAACTTTCTAGACACCAACTGGGTGTCCCACAATTCAACTACGACACCCACTTCCCAGAGTTAATACAAATCCCACAAGTAAATGGCTCATTCCCACAAGGCTGCACCTGTCTCAACTTCAGACACAGAACACAAGCCCCAGATTGTGACCTGTACATCTGATCAACTGGCTGTTAGTCAGGGGTTCCCATGACCTTCCTCAGGTTTGACAATTTGCTAGAATAACTCTTGAAATGCAGAAAAGCATATACCTAAGGATACAGCTCAGAAACAGCCAACAGCCAAATGGAAGAGATGAACAGGCTAAGGTATGGGTGTTAGGAGGTGACATGAAACTTCCAAGCTCTCTCCAAGCACACCACCCTCCCAAGCCCTCCATGTGTTCGCCAACCCAGCAGCTCTCTGACCCCATCCCTTAGGGTTTTACTGGAAGCTTCACTGCATAGGCATGGTTGATCAAATTATTGGCCTTTGCTGATTGAGTCAATCTCCAGTCCTTCTCCTCTCCCTGAGGGTCTGGGTGGTGGCAGAGTGGAGTGGGGGTGAAAATTCCAACTCTTTAATCATAAGATTGGTTCCTCTGACAATATGCCCCCATTCTCTAAAAGTAATTCTTTAGCATAAACAGAACTCATGTATGGTTGAAAACGAGCTTATTATGAATAACTAAAGATGATCCTCTCACTCCTACCACTCAGAAAATGTCAAAGGTTTTTGGAGCTCTGTGCCAGGAACTAGGCTCAAAGATCAAATATATACTTCTTAATATATCACAATATCATGACATCAAAGCTTGCTTTCTTTAACCAAAGGATCACAAAAGGGAAACCCTGTTAATATAGAAAAATTTTAGTTAATAGCCACTTCGCTTTAGGTAAACACCATTGAAATACTGTGCCTCCAACCTCATATAGGCCAGCAAAGGCCAAGTGAGGAGCTGAGAGTTTCACCTTTAAGAAACTATAATGACATGTTCCAACATTCATATCAGGGTAGCATCAGAGAAAGTAGAAAGCCAAGACTGTGATCCACACAATAAGAAAACCTGCTAGGGGTATTAGTGGAGAATATGTGGGGAGCTTGAAATACATCACTCTACTCAGCTGACATGGTGTCAGAAGAGGCCTGTGGAGAGTCAGGTCTTCACCATCAGCCAGTGATAATCAGGTCATCCCCACTAAGATGGGTGGGAGTCTGTAATCCCAGCTACTCGGAAGGCTGAGGCAGGGAGAATCGCTTGAACCTGGAAGGCAGAGGTTGCAGTGAGCCGAGACCACACCATTGCACTCCAGCCTTCGTGACAGAGAGATGCTGTGTCTCAAAAAAAAAAAAAAAAAAAAAAAAAAAAAACCGAAAGAAGAAAATTCACACAATTATATCAATTGATGCAGAAAAAGCAATTGGCAAAAGTCAGCAACCATTCATGATTAAAAAATAAACTATCTGAAAAATAGGAATAGAGGGGAACTTTTTCAACCTGATCTAAAATGTGTACCAAAAAAAAAAAAAAAAAAAAACTAGCCAACATTGTAATGTTGAAAGATTGAATGATTTTCCCATAAGATTGAAAACTGAGGATGTCTATTCTCACCAATTCTATTCAACAGTTTTCTAGCCCGTTCAATAGGGCAAGAAAAGGAAATAAAAGGCATAGAGATTAGAAAAGACAGAAAAAAGCCTACTGCAGATAATATGATTGTCTACCTAGAAATTCCTAAGGTATCTACGAAAATCTCCCAGAACTGATAAGGGAATTTAGCAAGGTTGCAGGATACAATATACACAAAACATAAATCTATTTCTTATGCTAGTAATAAACACCTGACATGGAAATTAAAAATAGAATATCACAATCACTCAAAAAAGAAGATCTTTAGATGTAAATCCAATTAAACATACACAGAATTTGTTTGCTGAAAATTATGCAATGTTGATAAAAGAAATTAAACACCTATTAGAGAGACATACAGTGTTCATTGGTTGGAAGATTCAATGTAATAAAGATATTAATTCTATTCAAATTATTATGCTGGTTAAAATGATTTCTATCAGAATCCAAGCAAAACTTTTGTATATATAAATAACATTATTCTAAAATGTATATGAGAAGGCAAAAGAACTAGAATACTGAAAATAATTTTAAAAGAGAAGATTAAAGTGGGAAGAATCTATTTAATCCAATATTGAGATTTTATAGTTATAATAATCAAGAGTATCATATTGGTAAAAAAGTCAACACACAGTACAATGGAACAGAACAGAGAACCCAGAAATGGACACATACAAATATGTTCGTTTGATTTTTGGCAAAAGTACAAAATAAATTAAATGGAGAATAGGTAGCTTTTTACACAAATGGTGCTAGAGCAATTGGACCTCCATAGGCAAAAAGGTAAAGCCTGACCGATATGTCTTAACAGAGATATACAGTTAAGACACAAAAAGATAATCAACATCATTAATCATTAGGAAAATACAAAATAAAACCACACTGAGATATCACTATATACCTATCAGAGTGGCTAACTTTGTTTTTAAGTTGTGAAAACACCAAATGCTGGTGAGAATTCAGAGAAACAGGATTACTTCATACATTGTGATGAGAATGTTAAATGTTACAGCCAATCTGAAAAGCAGTGTGGTGATTTATTAAAAAACTAAACAGTGTGTGGTGGCAGAAGACATAGGGAACATACCTTCTTCTCAATTTTGCTGTGAACCTAAAACTGCTCTAAAAAAATAAAATTTATTTAGAAACAAACAAACAAAACTAAAAACTAAACATGCAAATTGTGTTTCTGGGCATTTATCCCGGAGAACTGAAGTCTTGTATTCACACAAAAACTAGATACACATATTTTTAGTGGCTTTACTCATGATAGTCCAAACCTGGAAACAACCCACATGTCCTTCAATGGGTGAATGGTCCAACTGAACAACCTGCATGAATCTACAGAGAATAATGATAAGTAAGGAACCCCAATCCCCAAATGTCACAGACTATATTGTTCCATTTGTATGACATTCCTAAAATGACAAAACTATAGCAAAACAGACTTGTAGTTGCCAAAGGGTTAAGGAGGGAGTGGGGCTGGCAGGGAAGTTGGTGCTGCTGCTGAAGAACCACATGAGTGATACTTGTAGTGATAGACATAGTCTGCATCTCACTGTATCAATGACAACATCTTGGTTGGGATATTGTGCTACAGTTTTACAAAATGTTACCATTGTGGGGAACTAGGGAAAGAGCACACAGGTCTCTTTACATTATTTATGACATGTGAAACGCATGTGAATAGATGATTACCTCTAATTTTTTCTGTTTAAATGTATGAGACCGTACATGGTATTTCAAAACTCTTTTGGGGGTGTGCTTGAGTCAAAATGCTTGAAGACCACTGATCCAGAAGATTGATGGACAGAGGCCAAGAAGGAGCACAGACCTCGGGGCAACCCTGCTCTCTGATGATCTCTTTGGTTCATAATTAATCGGGTGGAAGAGGCTGTTTCTGACATTTGTATTCAAAAGCACCACACTGAAGTGATGCAGGGTGGCGAGGTTGAGTTTTTTTAAAAATTAAGTTGCTTTTTACCTAACTGATCAGTTTCATATTTGAAATCTCATGACAGGCTCAGCAAGCTACATAGTATAGAAATAAAAACAACGTGATGTCGAAAAAGCTTGAATTTCCATGGATGGGAAAGGGAATCGTTAAACTTCCTGCCAGTCGGTATGCTTGATCTTCAATTGCGTAGCGCTGCCCCCATCTGAGGCAAGCATAGCCTCCACCCATCACCTTTCGCAGTTGCAGAACTGAGGTGTGGAATCCCAGTAAACTGCAGGAATCGGTACCTGCGACGCAAATGTGTCAAAAAAGAGCACATATCACAGACATACAATACCTTTTTAACATGTCTGTTTTTTCTCTGTGGCTGCATTAAACATTCTCAGACTCACCACATGTTAGCAAATTAGAATAACTACCTTCCCTTGACCTAATTCTGACAGTGTACACAGTCCCAGAACAGCTGAGAAAAAAATAGAAACCATTCATTTGCCCAAGCTCCACTTGATACGGTTTTGATAAACAAACAAAAAATAGTCACGAATCTTCACTCAACTGATGATCAGATCTGATGCAACATTTACACACATCTAAAAGGCAGTCAACTGGGATTTTTCCAGCTGTTGTGCAATCATGTCAAAGGCCCAGTGTTGAGAATAAAGGAACTAAGTTCCCCTTGAAGTTCAGGACCTGTAGAACCCATGAGGTAACACCATTCCTGCTGGGCTTACTGAGAATTGTCAAAGAACCCTTTCTCTCACGAACCATGCCCTCGCTTTCCTGTTCAACACAAGTGACAGAGTGGTGAGAAAGGTAGAAGCATTTTTGGAAACTATAGTCTTCATGAAATGCAGTTTTTCCTTATTCATCTCCTCTTATGAAAGATGGAAGAACATATTTTCCTATCCTGAGATGAAGAGGATAACCTGAAAAGATTGAGGAAGTTTGCAACAAGGAAAGAAAAAAGAAGGCTAACATTGCAGGGCGATGCTTCAGTGCATTCCTGAATTGCGGTGGACATACATTGGTTGTAGCGCATATCTTAGCCGGTGAACTAGCTGATCTGCACTATACCACCAGAGTGGGAAAACCAGATATAGGGACAGAGGATCTCATGCGGAGGGGACGACCAAGAAGTACCAGTTCTCCTCCCTTCTCTTGAGTTCCTCCTTTTGGAGAAGATAAAACATCAGATGTTGCTCGGATTTAAAGGCCTGAGAAGGTAAATTTGAGGGCCTCTGTATTTCTAATACAGTTCTAGTTTGAAGATTAAGAGAAAGTAAGTATGGTTCTACCAACTGAAGGATGTGGCCAAAGGGATCACAATTAGGTAGCTGTTCACAGATATGCCCCTCATCACAATGCATGTAGTACCCACCACCTATCTGTGCTGAGTCTGTAGACAGTGATGCTGAATAGCAGTCATGGCTAACCAGGAGTAAAGCTCAGCTGTGCCAAGTGAGGAGACACTAATCTATTCCTTCTCCATTTCTCCAGTCCACTAGCACGGGAATTAAAAAGGGACATGATATGTGAGCACCAAGCCAACCTACCTTTTTCTCCTTTCTCCAAAGCATAGATTGCTACATAGAGCACCAGCCCAGGCACAGAAGAGAGATTATCTTCAAAGCACAGTGAACCTCAGAAGTCCAAATTTGTATTTGTAAGTAAATGCAAGCAACTGAAAAATGATAGACTCTCAGCAAATTTTAAGAGAGCTACTGCAAAGTAGAATAGAGAATTCATCATACCAAGTTCTGGGCAGTTATTAGAAACCATTAAACCATTGTATTTCTGTCCTGAAGATTTGAACATCTTCAACTATGTTGGTAGTACAAAGTGTGTAGTGGATGGGAAGCACAATGAGTTTCGAATGGTTGGCTAGAGTTGGAAGATTACCCAAAGTCTCTTCTAGAGTGAAAGGCAAACCATCGAGAGGAATGGCTTCCCAGAGGATATATATGTTGGGATTGGGTTTAGAGCCTTGTAACTCAAAATGTGATCCAGGACCAATAGCATCCACATCACCTTGGAGCTTGTTAGAAATGTACAACCTTGGTCTCACCCCACATCTACTGAATCAGAATCTGCATTTACACGAGCCCCAGGTGATTCATATGCATGCTAATATTTGGACAATAATGGCCTAGAGCACTGGATAAGAGAAGACTTGTGGAAAGGCCTCAGGCAGACATGGATGCTGAAAGTTCCAGAAACCCAAGATGAATCATCTCTACTTCCAAGAAGTGCTTTGAGGAAATAGTTGATGTGAATACAATGGCTGGCAAACCCTGGATTTGAATCTAAGTGGACAGGAAAGATATCCAACACCAATACAATTTTAATTTAGAGAGGGTCAAAATAGCCCAGGAGACTATAGCTACAGCAGAAGGGTAGAGGGCAAAGATATACAAGAACAAGACGAAGGTGTCACACAGTTGCAATAAAGGCAGCTCAGGGCTTGCCAGTTTGCCTCAGTGCTTCCTGATATCCATTTTCTGATTTCAGTACGCTACAGGTCACCATTAAAAAAGAAAAGAAAAGAAAACCAAGAAGTCACTGGCAGCAAGTAATTGGGGAGGGAGGTGGGAAGAAAAGGAAGGACTACCAAGATATAAAGTGGATGATTTTGTAGCAGAAGCAGTGTTTCTCATCAACTATTCCATTTGTTTTCCTGTATTTCCCAACCTTAACTGAAGTTAGGCTGGATCATGTGGTGAGTTACACACAATGAATTACAAGCAAAAGTGACTTACAATCCCTCTGATATTAAAGAGCTAGAGAACTATCACTCTTGTTCTCAGCCACAGTGTCTGGAAAAGTTCTACATCAGCAGTCCTCAAACTGTGATCCAAGGACGCCTGAGATTTCTTAAGACCATTATAGGGGTCCAGGAGAGTGTTTCTTTTCTAATCACATTTCTGCAAAAGCCGAGGTTTTCTCTATAGACTTCAACCAAAAAAGCAGGTGGCAATAGATTAAATACAGAGGCAGATATGGGACTCCGCCTGTCCTTAACTAAGCTAGACATTAAAGAGACCAGGAAATGCAAAACAGAGTTCCTGTTTTGTTTGGTTTTAAAAAGTTCAGCCATTTTCCATAAAGTGTTATTTATCTTAACATGTATTGGCTCTATACTTACTTTTAAATGAGTAAATGAATATTTTAAATCTCAGTTTTAGTGCAATAATACAGTAAATATCTATAGATATAACTCATATGAACAAATGTCTTCTATGCATTTTTTAAGAATGTAAAGGAATCTAGGAAATTAAAAAGTTTGAGAATGGCATTATTAAAGGTGGAGGCTCCACCAGCCTGGAAATCTGGGCTGATAAGTGGAGGAGAGACACAGGACTCACGTCTGCAGGTGCTTCCACTCAGCAAGTATCAGGAGTGAGAAATAACTCTTTGCAGTATTACACCATGGGACTGGGGATTGGGTACTTTCTCAACACAATCTTGTCTACCCTGACAAACACAAAATACCCATAGAGGCCCAGAACACTTTATGAGGCCAAAAGACCTAATAGAGTATGACTTTCTGTCCCTAAGAAAACTGCCTTACTGTCATATGTTTTCGGGCTCCCTAGCCTTCATAATCACATTCAATACTTGGAATATATTTCTTAGCTCGGTTTATTCCCGGAACTTGGCTTCAGGCACTGCAGAAACCCACCGTGATAAGCTATCGCCCCAGACGCAGCAGCTCTTCAAAAAACATCATCTTACTTTTCGGGGCACCACCTGAAAATATCTCTTCTAATTAAACCAACAGGAGAGTCGCCTTTCCAATAGCTAGAGGCCCTTCTGAGATGCCATTTTATATTTTTCTAAAATACCAACAGGAAAAAGAAAATCCTTAACAGCCAAAAAGCCACAAGCCTTCTCTAGGGAAAAATAATCAAACCAAATAAACTGCACAACTAAATGTGGTGGAAGTATCTAAATAATAATTATAACAGTAAATTTCAGGTCATAGCTAATATTTATTAAGCGCTAATGTAGTATCACTCATGATCCTATTAAATAGATCTTTCTTCATTTACATTTTTCTAACAAGTCTATGAGACAGACACTAGTATTTTCTCCATGTGATAGATATGAAAACTGAAGCCCAGAGAGGGTGAGTAACTTGTCCAAGGTTGCAGGGCTTGGAATTGGTGAGTCGGAAAGAAAATTTCTGTTCCTATAACGCTATAGTCACTCTCATATTTCAGGGAGACCCAAGCAATTTGAACGTAATACTACTATTCACTCCTGAAATGCTCTGTACATCTCAACCAACTTTACAAAATGATTCAAAGTTTTCCCTGCAGAAGCAGAAGGGAGGCGACTGCTGGTTTTTTGTTGTTGTTGTTGTTGAATACTGTTGTTGTTGTTGTTGAATACTGTTGTTGTTGCGTTTGTTTTAATTAGTTATATCATTCTCCATGTTCCCAGCTTCATCTGCTCTTTATACCCTTGGTGGAAAGCCTCATCTATGTGATGCCTGTTATACTAATTAGCTAATCAACAGGAATGGAGGTCAGGAAAAGAAGAAGCGGTGAGGAAGTAGGGGGAGCTAATCTGATGCAAAGAGAAAACAAGCAGTTGTTATTTCCAGGAAAAGCCAGATCCTTCCTTTCAAAGGAGGCCAACACGTGGCACAATCACTACTACTTTTTGAGCTCCACTAGGTGCATTTTTGTCAATGTGAGGCACTAGGTTTTCTGGAACAGTAACATTGCAGGAGGGATGAGCTGAACCTAATGAAAACCACTGAGCATCTTCTTTCTTAGCCTTGAAGTAATGTCACTCAGGCAAGGCAGGATGACGAATACTGAGAACGGACAAGAACACAGGCTGCTCCCAGGATGAAAAGACCCTTCAGTAAGCCCCTGGAGACACTGACAGATGGAAACAATGGCACCTTCAGCCTTGGGTAAGAGCAGCCTTAGCACGGATGTTGAAGCAGAGGGGTGGTGCCTTTCCTGGCACACGCATCAGTGGCAATGCTTTCCGTGGCACCAGTGACCTGGCTGCTAAATTTGGCACTGGATGTTGCTGCAAATTTCACCACAGTGATCTGAGGGAACAAGAGGAAAAGGTCAAAGATCCATATAGCTGTCAAACTGGCTAATTTTAGAAACACAACTTAGATCTCTGAGGACTTCCAAAGCTATTTGGGAAGAATACAAAAGGCTTAAGTTCTCAAGGGAAGGTGCCAGAAAATGAAGATAAATCCAGTTATTTTGGGTTTATTGTTACCCAAATCTTAAAAATCATGTCCAAAGATTTCTGAACTCTAGAGGGAAAGGGCCTAACGCCTAAGCTGTGGCTTGTAGAGATACAAATTCCTCATGTCCCTGTCCACATACCAACATTTAATAAACAACAGAATATTTGTGTTAGTGAGAAAATTTTTCTCAATCTTTGTTTATTTTTAAGTACAATAAAGGCAAGGCAGTGATATTATGTTCATTGGCATCTCTTTGCTATCTCTTGTCCCTTTTTGTTAACTTTCTATTTTTTTTTTTGAGTCAGAGTCTCGCTCTGTTGTCAGGTACCAGGCTGGAGTGCAGTGGCGCAATCTCGGCTCACTGCAACCTCTGCCTCCTGGGTTCAAGCAATTCTCCTACCTCAGCCTCCCGAGTAGCTGGGACTACAGGCACACACCACCACACCCAGCTATTTTTTGTATTTTTAGTAGAGACAGGGTTTCACCATGTTGGCCAGGATGGCCTCGATCTCTTGAACTTGTGATCTGCTCACCTCGGCCTCCCAGTGTGCTGGGATTACAGGCGTGAGCCACCGTGCCCGGCCTTTGTTAACTTTAGATGTGCTGACTGCATAGAGTTGCTGGAGAATATTGAGCACTTTGTTCCTAATCATTTGGAGCTTTTAATAATAAAAAAAATGTTCTGAATGAAAAAGTTAAAAAAACTTCTCATCAAACATTTATGGGATCCTGCAGCTTGGCATCAGAGTGCATGCTTGGAGGTTAATGTAATTATAATGAGAACGAACCCCTGCTCTGTAGTAGTGAGAGTGTTCTACTGCTTCTCTTTCAGGCTTGGTTTCCATAGCTATACAACGAAGTTACAGAGAACACGCATATACACATGAGCACACATGCACAGTCTCACACAGGGAATGCAAATGGGGGGATAAAAAAAACATCAGGCGGCATTGGTTCTCCTCCAGGATCTGTAACAAGCCTAGGCCACCTGCCCTCTTCCATCCACTTAGAGGTTCTGGGTCTCCGCTGAAAAGACTCACAGATGGTGAAGTTTTGAAAGGATATTGGGATCAAGCAGTCCTAAATGAATCTTATGAAACCACAGTCTAGAAAGACAAAAAACATCTATATATCCCAGTTATCTTTACCAATTGCTCATTGCCTTTTATAGTGCCCTGCATTTTTCCTCTCTCCCCTTTAATGGATAGCCTGCATTTTCCAGGAGCGAGACAGCCACCTGGCCACACGGTCATTTGGCCTAGACCCCTGGACCCTTGCCTGATGCCCATGGCGATGCAGCCACAGAAGAACAGGGGGAAGCACTGCGGCAGTGGTGGCAGCGTCAGTAATTTTGGTGATGGCAGCAGAAATGTTGGTGAAGCAGCAGGAGGATGGAAAGAGTGGTGTTGGCAGCAGAAGAGGCAGCACTGGCAGCAGCAGCTGGACCCCAGACATTAGGCATGGCAACCCTTGCCAGAAACATTGGATAATGCCAGCCATTACACAGAAATCAGGACCAGCAGGAACCATGGGGACTTCAGTGAAGCTCAGCTAACAGTGGAGGAGGCTGTTCAGAGATGCTGGTGGCATGACTCTGTGGGTGTAGGGTGAGAAGGAGCAAGACAATGGCAGAGATCTTGTACTGCCAAGTCAAGTGTTTTCTATAAAACACTTGAAGTATAAGAAACATTAGGGAATGCTCAGAGACACCTGAGAAGAAATGTGTGGAGCCATTAGAGTTCTGAAAGTGCTGTGTGAGTAGAGGCTATCTATTTTGTGGCTCTTACTGTATATTTCATAATCATTGTATAGCTATGGAAATCAAGCCTCAAAGAGAAGCAATAGCTTGTTCATTAGTGTTAGAACTCCATGTCAGAAGGACCCTACACTCCACACCAGACTGTAGCTCAAGAGAAATGGTGTCCATCTACTTGGGACAGCTAAACTCCATTTCTAGGTGGTTTGGTATAAACTTGAATCCAGATAAGACAGAAGGAAAAATCTCAATATCACTGTTGCGAGGAAGGAAGGACAGTATGTTGGCTTCGAGGGGAAATATAAATAGACCAAACAGGAAGGAAACATAGGCTTCTGAGCTGCTTGAAGGCGCAGAGCCCGGGAGGAAACTGCCCAGCAACGAGGCCTGGAAAGTGGAGCACAGATGCGAATGGGAAGATTAAAGTAGGTTCATAGAGAAATGCCCCCACCTACTTCTTCATTTTTGCCCAGGGATGGCCCTCTGTGGATTCTAGACAGCTAACTTCATGAGCAACAGGCTGAGTTTTCAGCTATGCCTGAGGAGAAAGGGATGGGAGACTGGTCCCTTTGCACACCCAGCAGTCTACCTGCCCGCGATCACACCTCACGTTAAAAAATAAATGGTCCATGATCTGCATGAAAATAAAAGGGTGACATATTTTTCCAAGTTGAAAAAAATGTACTCTGTCAGTGTAAAGACTATTTTCAGAAGCCGCACAGGGAAAACAGGTGAAGTTTTTGTTCCAGCACTGCATACTGCTTTAAGCAGGTAATTACAGGGAACTGTGCTCTGAACCAGCACCAGTGTTCATTTAAATGCAACAATCATACCATGTGAGTTTTCTCCCCAAATGACCCCCTAAGAGACTGTAAGCCCTTCTCCAAATCACATGCATCCCCAAATCTAAAAATCCTCAAAGTTGTACCTTGGAATTGAAAACATGAAAAAGAGATTTCACGTCTCCTAAAGAATGCACATTCCTTGGTGTGGCATTCCAGGCTTTTCCCAATCTGACCCCAGTGATCTGCCCCAGAAGCCTCAGTGTCCATGACTTCCTGAGTGAGAGGATGTGAGACCATAGTGTAGAAATTGTGCGGCATGCCAGGTCCTCAAGGCTAAAGAAGAGAGATGAGGCCAGTGAGACTGAGTCCCTGTGGCCAGGGAGCTAAAATCAGGGTCCCCCAGGGTCCCTGAGAGAACGTAGAGAGTTAGAGATGGAATTGTGGAGTCAGGAAGAGGAGCCTCAGAGGAGGTAATAAACAGAGAAGAGAGAAAGGGAAAGAGAGAGAGGAAGTGAGTCTGGGCTCACGAAGATGCAATGCCAAGCTGTAAAAGCCAAATGAAAGCACCACCATAGCCAGCTCCTCAGAAATTTCTCTTGCCCCTCGCAGTAATGCAGGCGTGGCCATCTCAGAAAAAGACTTTCCACAGTGTGGCACCAAATCACCTTACCATACTAATCAGACGCTGAGAAGATGTGAAGAGGGCCTCTGGAGCATGGGGATGACCAGCACAACACCCAAGAAGCCAACAGGTATAGGCGGGGGCGCAGGAGATAATGAACACGCCTGGGATGGATGCTTTGGCGTTCACTCTCCATTCTTCAGGCATATGTTTTTTTTTCTTTAAACAAGATCTTGATTGTGGCTTAAAATTGTAACTAATCATTTGCATCTTGGGTTATTGTCTAATAAACTTTCAAAAAGTGAATACTGTGTGTGTGTATATGTGTGTGTGTCCGTGTGTGTGTGTGTGTGTGTGTGTTATCCAATCTAATTGAGTATTCCTTGAATCTAGGGTTGAAGACCTTTAAGAAACGTAATCAACATGACTTTGAAAAGGAACTAGCAGTTTGAAATTCCAGTGCCTACACAGGCAATCTCCTTAGTGAATGCTGCCAGGCCTACAGTTACATAGGTATGCTACACAAATAGTGCATATTCAGGGTTATTTCCATGGTCTAATGCCTGGGGCACTACAAGGGCTGGGAACTCATTATTAGAAAAGCCCTCACATAGAGAAAGAAGAAACTGTAATTGGCTGTGGTGAACAGAGAAGGTGACATTTGGGTTGAGGCTTGCTAAATGGATATATGATGTGTGTGTGTGTGCATGTGTATTTATATGCCCATCTATTGAGAAATATCTTGGAGTATAAACAGTACGTTTTCTAGAGGCAGCATTTCTACAGACTTCTCATAACAGGATCAAAATCATGTATTTTATAAGTCAACCCAGAACTTTGGAAAGCTGAGTGGAGAGGATTGCTTGAGGTCAGGAGTTCAAGACCAGCCTGGGCAGTAAAGTAGGGCCCTGTCTTGGCAAAAACAAAAAACAAACAAAAAAACAACCTTTTTTTTTTTTTTGAGACAGAGTTTTACTCTTGTTACCCAGGCTGGAGTGCAATGGCACGATCTCGGCTCACCGCAACCTCCGCCTCCTGGGTTCAGGCAATTCTCCTGCCTCAGCCTCCCAAGTAACTAGGACTACAGGCACGCGCCACCATGCCCAGCTAATGTTTTTCTTGTATTTTTAGTAGAGATGGGGTTTCACCATGTTGACCAGGATGGTCTCGATCTCCTGACCTCGTGATCCACCCGCCTCGGCCTCCCAAAGTGCTGGGATTACAGGCTTGAGCCACCGCGCCCGGCCAAAAACAACCTTTTAAACAAAATTAACTGGGTACACTGGAATGCACCTGTAGTCACAGTTACTCAGGAGGATGAGTCAGGAGGATTCCTTGAGCTCAGGAGTTTGAAGCTGCAGTGAGCTATGATCAAACCACGCCACTGCACTCTAGCCTGGATAATAGAGCAAGAGCCTGTCTAAAAAAATTACACACACACACACACACACACACACACATACATATGTAATAAGTCAGAAAGTTGAAGTTTTTCTGAGTTTTATTTTTTTAATTTGATAAATTCCAATTTGGTCAGCAGTGATAATGACGCATCAGGTGAAAAAAATTTCCACCCACTGAACAGAGGAGTGGAGCACACAAGGCTGTGACAAAGAGGAGGATCTACAGCTGGAAGGAAGTCAATTTAGGGCACAGAGGAGGCCAATAGGTCAACCTTCTCTTCTCATCCAGAGAAGAGTCTGCTTTTATTTTGAAGAGGAAGACAGTTTTCCTTATGGAACCTAAGGAAAACTACACTCTACATGGCATACCTTCATAAGCTTTCAAAGCCCCAGAGAAATAAAATGAAATTCAGCAAATAGCTTGGCTATCCATGCTCAACCAGAATCAAATCTCATAAAATAAAGGCCTGCAGCTGGGACAGGTGGCCTTGGTGGTAAGGCCCATACTTTGCTCCTGGTGCTGCTCCTCTGCTCTCTTGTGTGCACTACCCCACAAGACTTATGAGCTCCTGCCTCAGTTTGCCCCTGCAGCCCTAGAGCCTTTAGGTAGCTATTTGCAAGGAATGGGACATGCCTTCTGCATCAGTGATCACTTAGCATTTGTATTCTTTGCGATTCTATTGCCCACCTCACTTTTGACTTGTAAATATCCAGTTCCTTGTGTTTCACATGATGTTTTACCTTCCCAATTTCCCTGTCCTCAGCAGTCTTTGCTATTGATGTTACTTTTGTAACTCCCTGAATCCAGACAAAACTGGCTAACTTTAAGCCTGTACTGAAAGAAATCTGCCAATTCCTCTAAAAAGAAATCCCCAAACATCTCAAGAGAGAAAGATTCTACTAACTACACTGAAAATAGACACATTTAGATATTTGCAATGGAAGAAAGAGTGAAGAAAAAATGAAAGCCTATATTATAAATTGAGCTATGTACATTAACCAGAAAATCCAAATCCTTGGCTCTAAAAAATGACATTAAAAAGTTAAGCAGTACTTATTCTTATCTAAAGTGTCATTCTTGTGCAGTGTAACTGCTAGACATTTAATACAGACAGATGAGCCACACTGACTCCATGAAGACAAAACTTTCCCCTGTACATCCGCTCTAAAAGCTTTTAAAACCACACTGTCAGGAGCAATTTGATGGCATATCAATTGTGTTTCTCTACTGAACCACAGTACTGCATGTGACAAATGAACATCGTAACAAGATTGGGTGGGTAGGTGGAGGCTGAGAAGTCCACCCCGTGGTATAAATGACTCTAACACAAAACACTGCTGATAAAACAGGAGAGGAAACGCATTACTGCTACAAAGGGGTGAGGTGGACCATTAAATATTTCATATAAGAAAAGCATATACAGCATCTCAACAGGACTCTTCTGAAATTTAGTGATTCAAAAGCCCAAAAAAATGACTTACAAGGGGCACTTTGTTGGAAAATTTGACAGAGAGTCCTACTGGAGTTCATCGTGGGTGATGAGTGTTTTCTTCTCATCTTGGTGCCCCTCAGCTGGGACCATAATAGTTCCGAAGAAGAGCATTTGCATCCATTCCCCATTTTGATCTTCAGTCTTTATCCCACATTGATTAACATCCCTGTAATTCGGAAGAGGGCTGTAATCCCAGCACTTTGGGAGGCTGAGGAGGGCGGATCATTTGAGGTCAGGAGTTCGAGACCAGCCTGGCTAACATGGTGAAACCCCGACTCCACTAAAAATACAAAAATTAGGCTGGGCATGGTGGCTCATGCCTGTAATCTCAGCACTTTGGGAGGCTGAGGCCGGTAGGCCACCTGAGGTCAGGAGTTTGAGACCAGCTTGACCAACATAG
The DNA here is from genome assembly GCF_009761245.1 of Sapajus apella. Lineage (NCBI taxonomy): Eukaryota > Metazoa > Chordata > Mammalia > Primates > Cebidae > Sapajus > Sapajus apella. Next base: position 5,844,405 of record NW_022436992.1, on the reverse strand, counting down.
TGAAATCTCAACCCTAGTAAAAATTAAAAAATTAGCCAGATGTGATGTTGTGTGCCTGTAATCCCAGTACTCGGGAGGCTGCGGCAGGAGAATCACTTGAATCCGGGAGGTGGAGATTACAGTGAACTGAGATCACACCACTGCATTCCAGCCTGGGTGACAGAGAGAGCCTCTGTCTCAAAAAAAAAAAAAAAAAATTAACAAGTAAATACAAAATACAAAAATTAGCAGGGCATCGTAGTGGAAACCTATAATCCCAGTGACTTCAGAGGCTGAGGCATGAGAATCGCCTGAACCTGGTAGGCAGAGTTTTTAGTGAGATGAGATCATGCCACTGTACTCCAACCTGAGCGAGAGAGGGAGACTCTGCCTCAAAAAAAAAAAGAAAGAAAGAAAAAGAAAAAGAAAACAGAGGGGACTTCCCACTTCAAAAGACAATAGTAGAAATTGAATTTATAACTAAAACAAGAATCAATCTTAGTTAACCAGTTAAAGTGGGAGTTTCGTAGTCCAAATCTAGACTCAAATAAGAGCAAGAAAGAGTAAGTGGGTAAGTTTTGGGGATTGGTCTGTTTCTTTCCCAAAGGCAAGGCAATTCGTCAAGGATAGAGAGAAATATGGAGAAGCTAAATCCATGCCAGGGACAGTCAACTGGGCCATTAGGGACTGAACTTCCTAATCAGCAGAAAGTTGAAGAGAGTTCAAAGGAAAGAAATTTTGTGAAGTAACTGTCTGGGTTGTTTATGGAATCTATTGATGAGTAATAATCCAAAGAACAAATGCGGCTTAAAACAAAAACATCATGTATTTGGTTACAATTCTGCAATTTGGGCAGAGCTCAGCAGGGACAGCTAATCTATGCTCTACATGGTATTGGTTAGGGCTGCAGGACAACTGGAAAATCCAAACTAGCCTCACCTCCATGGCTGCCAGTGAAGGCTCTTTGTTGTTTGAGGAGCCGGCAAGCACTGTGCATGAGGTTTTCACAGCACTGCAGTGATATTCTAAGAGAAAGTACTGCAAATGGCTGCAAGCAGCCACCGCAGATCTCCTACAGCATGGCTATGGATATTACAGAGTATACTCCTGCCACATTCTACGGGTCAAACCTAGGAGATTCCAGAGGGGGGAAAATAGACTCTACCACTCAATGGCAGAAGTGGTAAAAATATTACATGAGACATCTTTAGACATCTATAATCTGCCCCAGCAACTAAGACCAAGTTACCAGTGTGTGTGCGGCAAACGGAAAATTCTGAAAAGAAAAATGAAACCTTTTCTGTAAAATCATATACACATTAGATTGCTAGTGATGGATACTATAAATCTTGGTGGGAACCACCCTAAACAGTACTCTCTGGTAGGCCTTGATCTGCTAGGAAAATGCTCCCAGGGCTTCTGAAACAAGATGTCCCAACTTCCAAAATGGCTCATGGTCAAGTGAAGGACACATACCATATTCTTCTTAATCTACCTCACAAAGAGTAGGCACTAATTAAATTCCTGTTAATTGAATCGTGAATTTCCAGACCTCCTGTGTATTCCATATGGAGTAGGCACATGGCAGTTAAATAGAAATGCTTTGGGGAGGCAGCATGGTACTGCAAATGAATAGCTTTTAAAACCCCCGACAGTGGCCAGTGGCTAGTGCTGGAGGTCATGGAGAAAGCTAATCAAAGGAAGAAGGGGAAACAGGCATAATATGCCTGGTAACCACTGGACTCTCAATAAATATTTGTTGAATGAATGGATGAATGACCGGGGAGAAAAATGCTTTGAGTTTAGATAAGAAGACCCTTCCAGGGAGAATTCAACCCAGAAAATGCCTTTTGCTGCCACCTACAGCCTCATGGGTCTATAAATACCCTGCCAGCCTGCAGATTTTATATAGATCATTTATTTCAAACAGGGCACATAGGCTAGTAACTAAGGAGGTTTTCTTATGTCAACACTTTATACTGTATGCATTTACAATTTCGAGATTTTCTTCATTCCTGTATCCACAGCTTCTAGAATAGTGATTGACAGAAAGCAATGGTTCTCAACCAAGGATTATTTTTCCTTCCAGAGGACATTTGGCAATGTCTGGAGGCATTTTCGGTTGTGACAGCAGGGGTTGGGGGGGCTGAGGTGTTACTTGCATCTAGTGGGTAGAGGTGAGGGATACTGCTATGCATCCCACAACACACAGGAGAGTCTTCCACAACAGAGGATTACTCAGCCCCAAATGTCAATTGTGATGAGAGTAACAAACCCTGCCGTAGAGTAAGTATTCCAAAAATATTTTCAGGATGAGAAATGATGAATGAGAAACCAAGGAAGAACAATAGTAATGCAGTTAATGAAGATTGTGTGGTTAAGGCAAAATATCTCAGGTCTATTGATCAACTACAGACAGACAAATAGACCTGGATTAATAAGAAGTGACTTGGGTGAAAGTGAAAAATAACAGCAGACACCAGCTGAAATGAATGAGGACAAATAAAGGGAAAGAGACAGTTCAGGCCTCTGACAGGCCTCTGAGTGTTCTAGTGACGACTTAGGAATAAGTGATTGGTGAGCAGCTTCAGAAATATACTGCCGTGAAACTGCATTATTGATAAGTGGTTGCATTCTTACATTGGTACTTGAGTTAGTCATTAGTAATTTAAAGAAAACTCATTTCGTATTAACTAATCTATTTAAATTTTCATAAACTCACAAGTTCTATAGCTTTCTTCTGGTATTGTTAAGGAGGAGGCTGTATTTTGTAACCAGGTGAATCTCTGGGAAATCTTGGGGCCTCCGCTGGAAGCCCAGTTAGGAATCTTTTGTCTCTTACAGTTGCATGTTGCCAACGTCTTACTTAGGGCTTAAAAGTTTCATTTTCTTTTTGGATAGGACTATAACCTGCAGCATTAACATCACTGCTGTCACAAGCTTCCCACTATATATATATATATTTTTTGAGACAGAGTTTTGCTCTTGTTGCCCAGGCTAGAGTGCAATGGTGTGATCTTGGCTCACGGCAACCTCCGCCTCCCAGGTTCAAGCAATTCTCCTGCCTCAGCCTCCTAAGTAGCTGGGATTATAGGCATGTGCCATCACGCCCAGGTAATTTTGTATTTTTAGTAGAGACAGAGTTTCCCCATGTTGGTCAGGCTGGTCTTGAACTCCTGACCTCAGGTGATCCACCTGCGTCGGCCTCTCAAAGTGCGGGGATTACAGATGTGAGTCGCCGCACCTAGCCTCCTACTAGTTTTATAAGTATGAAACACTTGCATTAGAGCTAAAAGAGTGCATGGGGCAAAAATGACAAAAACATAAAGCAGCAGCATCAGCCAATATAATGAACATAGAGGATCAGAAGCCTTTTGGACTTGTTCTCCTCATTAATTGGGAGAAAGACTTTGAGCTTCCAAAACTTCAAAATTGTTAATGACAACTACACTAAACATGAGATCCGACTGCTTTAAGTACCCTGTCGATATATTTTAAAATCTAAATTGTCTCTGTCAATGTGAAATGTCAATTAATGTTTTGACAAATAAGTTGCCACACTTACTGGGTCTTGGAACTGATTTTTCCACTCAAGTATTTGGAAAAACAGAACTTCTTACTGCAATCCTGTGAACCCTCCTTTGCCCTCCCTCAGGCAGCTTCAGGTTACACTTAGGGCTGCTTTAGCTTTGATGTTTTTGATTTTCATTTCTTGCCTCTTTTTGAAAGGAAATGTAGGATTTTTTTTTTTTTTTTTGAGACGGAGTCTTGCTCTGTCACCCAGGCTGAAGCACAGTGGTGTGATCTTGGCTTACTGCAAGCTCTGCCTCCCGAGTTCAAGCAATTCTCTGCCTCAGCCTCCTGAATAGCTGGGATTACAGGCACCCACCACCGTGGCCCACTAATTTTTGTATTTTCAGTTAAGACAGGGTTTCACCATGTTGGCCAGGATGGTCTTGAACTCCTGATCTTGTGATCCACCTGCCTTGGCCTCCCGAAGTCCTGGGATTACAGGTGTGAGCCACTGTGTCCAATCAGGCATGTATTTTTATGTAATATCATGAAACCTATCTTCTGCCCCAAATTACTCATTCTTGGGGAGGGGCCATGGGTGGGGAAAGGGGAAACTTGGGTGAAAGGGTGTGTAATTTCAGTTAGGACAAATGATTTCTGGTGGTCTATAGCATAACATGGTGACTACAGTAAATAATAATGTATGGCATGCCTCCAAATAGCTCTAAGAGAGGATCTGAAGTGTTCTCACAAAAAAGATAAAATACATATTTGAGGTGACAGATATGTTGACTAGTCTGATGTGATTATTCTACAATGTATGAATGTATGGAAACATTATTTATACTCCATAAATACATACAATTATGATTTGTCAGTTACAAATAATATAAAACAAAAAAATATATAGAAGTCATTCTGTTGCCCTTCAGACTTTGCTTGTGACTAAATAACAGAGTAAAGCTCTGAGAAAGGATCTTGGAGGAAGGACACTTAGACTGCAAGTCAAAGTGCACACAGAACTTTCACACCATTCAGCATTGGCACTGGGCATCAAAGATGTGAGCTGCTAGAGAATGAAGCATTGTCAACGGTAATTAATCTTGATGGGGCACCTGAGGGATGATCCAATGGCCCTTTGTTACTCTATACAGGGATGTTCAAGGGAGAGAATACAGTCATGGGTCCTTAGTTTCTGTTTCAGGTTAGGCCCGTAAAGCCCCTTTTGGTATTTTCCACTTATCACTAGAGACAGAAACTAAAAACCATGGCTTTGGGCTGCTGAAAGCCTAAAACAAAACAGAACCACAGAATAACGTGGGTTGGCCAAGCTTGTATGGCCTCAGTGTTCATAGGCATCGCGGAAGTTCGGGAAAATATCTCAGCTACACACCAGGGTATTTCAGAGACTTGCAACTGAGAAATGGAATGCTCCATCTCCAGAGAGCCATCTTCATTGTCTTCTTCTCTGCATTTTCTGCTTTTTCATCTATTAACCGTTCTCTTTACTCCTTATTTTAGGGCTGACAAGACATCCTCAAATATTCTCTTGCTAATGTTATCAAACCAAACTGGGGTCTGCTCACTCAGTGTGGCAAAGCTAACAGTGACATAGGGATTGCAGTGAGAGAAAGTGAGGCATTTATGGCAGGGCTGTGAGCAAGAAGAGGCGAGCAGCTAATGCTGAAGACCCAAACCTCCCAATGACTTTTAAAGGTGGGGAGCAAGACATTACAGGCAAAGTCATAAATCACATACATGGAGAGTAGACATTGATTTGACCTTAAAAAAAATGGGATATCTTGAGGTGGGGGCCCATGAGTCATAGGTGGATCCAAAATTTTTCTGATTCGCAATTGGTTTAGGAAGGGAGCTTTCTCTAAATCCTTGGGATCAGTGAAATATTACGTCTGACCACCAGGCCCCTCAGGAAGAAATTTAGAACAAAGAAAAGGAGTCAGAATTCAGTCCTCAGTTCCTCCTTATCTGAGGTCTGTGTGTCAGCAGATCCATTTGGTGGGATCTGGATTTCTGAAAAACAACTCAGGGGTATATGTTAAGATGCTATCTTTAGAGTGAGACCCTCTCTCAAAAAAAAAAAAAAAAAAAAAAAAAGATGGTATCTTTACTTTCTATTGGGAACCATACATCCCATAATTCTTTCTTGGATACTGTTTTAAGCTACGTTATCTTCTTGATTGTCAAGTTGCTCATTTGCTTCTCAGGGCTAGCTAGATGCCTGAAATCTTCCATGAAGAACTCAAGATTTTCCTTTATTTTTTATTATTTGGGCCCTGCAGGCCCCTAAGAGCGGACCCTGCTCCATCTCACTGGTGGAACTCAGCCTACAGACATTGCTCTTCACGGTGGTTTATGTTGTCTGTCACTTTCTCTCACTGCAATCCCTATGTCACTGTTAGCTTTGCCACACTGAGTGAGCAGACCCCAGTTTGGTTTGATAACACCAGCAAGATAATTTTTGAGGATGTCTTGTCAGCCCTAAAATAAGGAGCAAAGAGAACTGTTAACAGATGAAAAAGCAGAAAATGCAGAGACGAAGACAATGAAGATGGCTCTCTGGAGATGGAGCATTCCATTTCTCAGTTGCAAGTCTCTGAAATACCCTGGTGTGTAGCTGAGATATTTTCCCGAACTTCCACAATGCCTATAAAGATTTTTTCTTTATCTTCTTTATTTTCTTTCTCCCTTTAATGTTTCTCACTCCCTCACAAAATGCCCCACAGTTTGTGGATTATCTTAGTCTTCAACCCTTCTTTAAACGTGACTGCTTTTAAACCTCATCCTCTGCTTGCTAAGTCTGTTTATAGCTAATAGAAGAGAGCTCTGAAAATTCCTCCGACGAAACTGTGTTACGTGTTGAATTGTGGCTTGTGGGAGGCAAAGACTAATATTCATGTGAGGGCTTTCTTTCTTGGTGGAAATGTCAGAAAGGGAGAGCTCTACACAGTCATCCCTGAGTGACTCCATCACCATTCTTCTCCAATATGTCCATCCTTTCTGAGGCAGGCTCTTGCCTGTGGAACGGTCCTAACAAGAGGCACAGAGAAATACACGCACTGGTATTCTACATGCTAAAACACTAACAAGTAAGGGCAGATTTAAAACAAAAAATTAAAAAAAAGAGGGAGCCCAGACTGGCAGTTTCAAGGATGCAAACTGCATTGCAAAATCAAACTGACTCATGAAGCATTTGGGCCAGTGCACTGTTCACGTCCATCTGTGTGCAGACACATTTGTGGCCAGCATTTGGGAGCCCTTTGTATCAATGTTCTGACAAGGGTCCCTGTAACCTTAACCTACTGGAAACCAGTTTGGGATGGATATGATGGGGCTTCTGTGCTATTGATGAGATTGGGAGAAATGAAACATGCAATTTAAGTGGAAACGAAGAAATTTAAAGAGGATTTTGTTTTGCTTGGGTCAATCCTTGTTAAAAGGGAGGTAGACGTGTTTTCCTTGTGTTGGATGCCATGAGATCATGTGAATGTTTTGATTTATTAAAATGAACTACAAGATTTTTCACAGAAATGACAGACATATATGACTGCATGTAATTATAAACACCTGACCTCCTGGTGGGGGTGGAGCATCTCTTTCAAATGTGGAACTTACAAGCACCTCTCACATGAGAAATTGGGGGGGGTGGGAAGGAATGGGACACGGCTTCTGGCACTATGGACTTAAGCCTGTGTTGGATCCAAAAGTTGGCCTGAAACCCTGAAGCTTATGCTTCACAGCTGGCCTGTAAGCCAGACTTGAACCCAGCTGACATGCAAGGTCATGGCGTGCCCGAAGTGGTGACAGTGAACAAAGTGTATAGTATGTGCCCAGTGGTAGCAATGGAAAAAAAGTATACCAAATCGACTTTGAAGGACCAAAGTTTTAAAAGTCAATTGGTATCACTTCTATACTGACTAGGGTAGTGGGGTACATTTGGTTTTCAAATTGGTACTTTTAACACTTTAGTGCCTGACTGCTATTCTTTACTGACTTGATTCAGTCACTCATAGCTTTATTGGTCTGAACCAGCTCCTTGTTCCCAGGTTACAGACCTGCCTATCATTCCGATAATCCTGTTTCA
>NW_022436992.1:5711873-5836801 GCF_009761245.1 Sapajus apella | reverse complement strand
GTCTGTCAATGTGTAACTTGATGTCTCAACCCCCAGTGAGAAGAGTCGATTCTTTGGTATTCATCAATGTGGGAGACTTCACTGGAACAGGCTTTTTCACTTTGGGCTCTGCCATTTGTTTGCAGAATACCCAAGAACGAGCAAACACACTCTCTTCGCAGAAGTACCTTAGGGTTTTGCCATTGTCAATGGGACTGATGTGATATGACAAGACCAGAGAAGTTGGATGTAAATTTACATTTTTGAATATACTTGTAGTTTCACATGATGCATTTAGGGTATGCAGCTCCTTTTGTAGTTTTTATTCTTACTATTTAAGTTTGAAAATGATGCCAAGTTTTTGTATTTCTTTAATCAATGTGTTCTCTTTGCTGATAAATATTGCATTATATATTGATGTGTGTATCAACATACACTGACATGTATTATACTTACACCTACAAACACATAAATAAGAGGGGGTGAAAACCATAGCCTTTGCTTTCTCTATAGCCTCTGCAGAGAGATCCTAAGCAGTGAAATCTTGGTGTTGTAAGGTACAGAAATGAAGAAGAGTATTAAACCATATTTAAGAATAAAAGAACACAAAAAAAGGAGAGAGCAGAGACAACAGAAGAACAACATCCTTGAAACTCTCGAAGAGTAGATATTGTATAATTAAATGCAAATACCAATCTACGGTCATTTTTCATCAGGTGGCTTTTGACGACTCCTTGCTGCAAAGAGGTTTAATGATTTCATTGAGTAAGAGGCGGTGGACTCAAGATGCGTGCATTGGCTGGGAGATAATTGCATTTAATGAAAGGCACATCCATAGGTTTGGGGAAGCAAGTGATAAATCTTCCTCCAGAGTTGTGGATCAATCATATTCCAACTGATGAGTAGTTGGAGAATCAATTAATAATCATGATGAGAACAATAGTTTTCACTTACAATTTTCTATAGGTCGCTTAGAGCAACTTTAGAAACATGAACATCCATCTTCTTGGTCCTTCTGGGGAAGCAAACATTCGGTAGAATTATCACCATATAGTCAACATGGAAATTGAGGTACAGGGAATTGATTGGCCATGATGACAGCAAGGAAGGGAGAGGGGCACAAAAAAAGTGAACACATCTTGGTATTTTTGATCAGATTATTGAATATGTATTCTGCAAGCATTTTCATTGATCGCCAAGGATATTAGCTACCAATTTTAATGCCAGGATTTGTGCTTAATGAAATGCTTTACTGGTATTGTCTTATTTATTCCACTCATTTTTACAGATGAGAAAAATCAAGAATGAGGAGAGTTACTACCATGCAGATGGTCCCAGGATAAAACTAGAATATGAACTCAGGCAGTCCAGCTGCTGAACCTGTGTTCTTAACCTTCAAGCATGTCATGTGCCAGGCCTGTGTTGTGATGGGTGCTTGGGAAGATGCCCACACAAAGCACATGATCCCTGTTCTCAAGAAGCTCACAGCGAGTCAGGGGTACAAAACCCAGTACTGATAATATTTGCATGCCAGACACTGTTCTCCATGCTTAATGTATACTAACACCAGCAATCATCATATATGAGTTTGACTTGATTACCACTTAAATAGCGGTTTCATTAATAAACATAGTATGTGGCTAAGGTACAATGTAATCAACAGAGTCAGGGGAAATAAAATAAGAAGGGTATAAATTTCATGAGGTAGGTGCTATTACAATACTCTTCATTTAGCAGATGGGGAAACCAAGGCACAGAGAGGCTATGTGATGACTCTAAGATCAGTATTTATCCCTAAGCAAAGGGACCCAAAAGTTCATTCTGTCAATCATTAACTGTCTTTTTTTTTACACCCCAAGGAGTTTGATGTTCATATTGGAGGTGATCAGGGAACACTAAAAGGTTTTAAGCAAAGGACTCACATCAGATTCAGGATTTTCTAAGACCACTCTGTTGACACTGGGGTGCATTGGTTGTTTATTCCCTCTTCTGTGGTAAGAGATACTTATGCATTTAATAGAGTTCAAAGGATTGAACCTTTGTCAAAGCATTGAAGGTTTGTCATATGTCCAGGATGCTATATGGAATCCCATACGATTTTTTCTTTATTTTTCACACCTAATCCTCTCCTTTGTAAAACTGACACAAAACTGAGTTTGAACCTGTCCATATGGCACCGAATGACCTGTAGTTCTAACAGCTAATTCTTCTATGTTATGAGGCCAAGATGGAGTGGGGCATGTCTTCTCTAGCAATACAGTTTGAGATACTGGAGCCCATGCCACTGTATTCCCAATATTTGTTGTTCAGTATGTCAGCAATGGAATGATCAGGTGTCAGAAAATAAACACAAGTCCCAATAGAAATGCCCTAGTTTATTTGAATGGCTAGGAAACTTGGAAAAAATACAACAACAAAGCAGGAGATCCAGCTGTTCTAAAACCCATCGTGTGGATTCCTATGTGCATGGTCCTGTGAGTACCAGCCAATGTCTATGTTCCTAACTCATTCTATCCCATTGCCTAAGAGCGCCTTTCCAATGTTTTTGCTTAAGTAGCATCTCGTTAGTTAATGGGACCTCAACGTCCCATTTCCTCAAGGAACTTTCCCATTATCTCCCTAGTCCAGAGAGTCTTAAGTCTCAGACTCCCAGGAATTCAAGGAGATTTTTTAAATCACCTTGCTAATTCACTGTTGGTTCATAACTCCTATCAAAATGTTCCCATCAGGTATTTTATTACCGCCCTTCACAGGGAACTCACCACTTTATGAAACAGTTTCTCATATCTTTGAGCTACTCTGACAGTTTTGTAATTCATCCTTTTACTAAGCCAAATTCAATTGCCTATAACTTCCTTCCTAGCAGCCCCAAACTCCTATCCCTCAATTAGACTCAGTGTACAATGAAATAAACCATCCTTTACCCCCTTGAACTGTGGCAGGTTTCTCAAAATATCTGTTTTCTGCCTTATAACAGTCCAGATTACATGTAACTCCCTGTGTGCTGTTTGGTCTCTCTCAGTTTACAGTAAACTATAAACTTCTCAGGAACAAGAGACATATTTTTTATTTCTGGCAGCTGTTACAATTCCTGGCTACCACAGGCACTTCTTGTGCTTGGAGCACATCACTGATGGCCAGCCAGGAAAGAAGGTCTTCTTACATAAACATAACATAAACATGGTGTGTGGAAGGAGGTAACGAAGAGGCCACCTTCATGCAGCAGAAGCTGTGTGCTGCTGTTGTAAAGAGATAAACATATGTCCATCCATTTGACTGACCTGTCCAGTAAAGAGGCTGGGCAGAAGCAATAAACCCAATTACACTAGGCTTTATTACCACTTAAATGGTGGTTTCACTAATAAACATAGTATGTGGCCAAGATAAGATTTAATCTACAGAATCAGGGAAAATAAAATAAGAAATATATAAGGATCAATGGCCCTGCTTTTTGCAAGAGGCCAAAGAGTACAGACAAAAAGAAAGTCACCAAAGAAAGGCACAGGAAATAACACACAAAAGATGAAAGTGTCCACAGTAGCAAAATCCCTGAGAAGTAAAGCACCAGATCAGAACCCAACACAAAGGAACCGTAGTTGTAAGGAGAAAGGATGACTAGGGTGCTCACTGGGAGGAAACTGCACGAGAAAGAGGTCAGGTTTTGGAAACCACAAGAAAGGATATTCCAAGCAGGGAATATTGACTATTCATAGAGGAAAGCCAACAAACTTAGCATTGGCAATGGTTGACTATAGCAGTCAACGAATCACAAGACCTTCCTGCCAAAGGTCCTCTAATCCAAATCCTCATTTCACAAATGAGATGCTAAGGGTGACAGGTTGAATACTTTGACCAAGTCACAGAGCCAGGTTTTGGCAAAGTCTCCCAAATCCTGGACAACGATACGACGCTCCTGCCTCCTCCACAGGTCTATGCCTCAAAAGCAGTCATTTATTAATGTCCAGACACCTCCCAGGAACTTTACAACTGCTGCAACTACTATACCAAAGCCAAGAATCATGTCTTCGTTGTACACAGTAGATACATAAGCTAGGGAGATTAAGTTTACCTGCTTAGTATCCCCCACAACTAAGTCAGGAAATATTTGGGATTCCAGATTGCTCTACTTTAAAAGCCTCCGTCCTCTAGACTATACTGCCTTTTACCATGAATTACCAAGCATGGACAGTGAGTATCTTCCATACTATCACCCTCCTACCCCTGGTGTTGTAAGAAGTGCACCAGTATAATAGGAGTAGAATTTCAAGCCACTGTGAGCAATATCTATAGCATTTCACCTCAGGGCAGGCATCTGGATACAATTCTTTCAGGAAGCCAAGTGATTCATATTTACAGAGGTCTCCCGATGCAGTCTCTGCTGTCCAGACTGTAAATTCCTGAAGAACAGGACTGTCTTCCCAGCACTTACCTCCATGAATGACACAACATAGGAGGCCCACAATCAGTCATTAAACCACATGGTTCTCAAGTGCCTATCTGAGGTCAGGACAGATTTACAGACAACTCTCCTCCAATCAAGGGCAAAAGTATACAATGATGCTTCCCTGTACCCTGAGAGGGCAGAAAAGAGACCTGGCACTTCTGTTCACATCTTAGTAAGGCAGGATTCCTCTATAGACCTCTAAATTCTGGCTATAACAAACACTTACGATTTCTGGTCTACCCACCTTAAAACTCTAGGACAAAGAAAGAAGAGATTGTATCTCCTGTCCAGAGCAATTTTTCCTTTGTCTCCGGACTATTCCCTGTGAGTTTCAGATCTGCTGGCTTTTGAGCCGCTGACATCTGTCTCCTTGTGAAAACTCCATTTGCCAGGCCTTCCTGCCAGAGTTCATGGCCTGTTGGCTGTTTGCAGTATTAAGGTTAGGTCCTGCTGATTGGCCTATGGCCCAGGTCTCTCCCTGTTGGCCCTGAACTGCATCACCCAAGCCTAATCCCCATACCAAACCACAAATCCTCAGACTGTCAGTGAAACTCTTTTCAGGCTCTATAATGCAGAGCATTATATTTAACTTTCTGCTCTTGTACAGATAAGCAGTGCATGAAAAGAGAAAAATATGCAGATCATATTTTAATAAATATGGAATGCTGCACCTGGCATCTATCTAAAAAAGTAATATTACCTGCACTGCAAGAATAGCAATAACACCACCATAACCATAACATTGTCGGAATGCAGGAAATCAAGATGTTTTGAATTGTGTTATAATTAGAAAGCAGATAAACAAACAGGAACATCATTTATTCATTAAAATTGTGCAAATGGAAAATCTTCTTAATTAATTTCTTTGTACAATGTCTGTATACTCTTTCAGGGAAGAAATCTAAGGAAAGATTTCAAGCCAGAGCAAGCGACACAGTAACGGCTTTGAAATACAACTGGAAAGGCAAAACAGTGGTGGTGGCTTTTTGGCAGAAGTGCTCTTTTGAGGGAGATGCTGAAGAGACAAAGAATGGCATGATACAGGTACCCAATCACGCGCGTGCCTTAATTCCATTTGTCCTGTGCAGCCGAATAATACCCACTTCCTCTTCTGCCTGCCCTCAGAAGTGGGGTCACAGGGTCACACGGATGGAGTTGAAGTTGATTAAGGGTCTTTCTGCAAAACCTCCGAGAAGGTTTACAAGCTGGGTCATTAGCAGGTTGCATACCATCATGGTGATCATTAAGCAAAAGGTTCGGGAGAGGGTCAGCACTTAGCACAGTTGCACGGCAAACATCAATTGGCCTGGGTTCCATCTCTCTCATCCCTGCTTCCTGCCTCCATGACCCTCTTCTCACTCTTGTTTGCTCCCTTCACTCTTAGGCCTTCTTCCTCACTCTGCATTTCCCAGACACAATCCTACTCTAGCTTACAACCTTTCCAGCTTACTCTCACATTTAAACAAGTCCCATAATCAAGTTAATAATGACTGTTGGGTGAAGGTAGAGTTGAAGAATACTTGATAATATATAGTACATCTATGGATCTCTGGGTTAATTTTCCCAGCACTCTGTAAAATAATAATAGCAATTATGGCGATTATTTTTTGAACACCTTGAGCAGTTCATTGTCAAGTACTCCGAATGCATTATCTCATTTAACACTCACCATGATCTAATAGACAGGCATTATTAGTATTATTCCCATATTACTAACAAGGACCAGGAGTCACAGAGTTGATTAACTTTCTCAAATATCACAATTCAGTACATATGGTCTGTCTTAAATCTAATTTTCCATTCTTTTTCATTTCTTCTTTTTCTATAATGAGCATTTGTTTTCAAGGTTTTAAAATTGTTTGGCTTAGTCATATGGAAAAAATTATGTAGTTCAGTAGAAAACAACCCATAGTTTAAAGAATACCTGTCAAGGTTATCTGCTTCTGATACAACAGGAGCTATTTTGCAACTCTGTAAATTGTAGGTGAACTGAGAACAATACATAATTTTTATCTCTACACATGCAAATTATGTTCTGTCCAGTAGAGGTTGAATTGACTCTTCTGCCCCATTGTAGAAGAATCTAGTTTTGCTTCCATTTGCACATTCATTTCAACATGCCTTTTCTCCATACACGTATGTGTTTGTCACTTCTCTTCTGAATTGGTTCGAACACCTCACCTATTTCCACATTATGAGTTAAATAAATGAATTTTAACTTTTGTTTGTTTCTTTGTTTCATAGACTGACAAAGTGCCACAACTGGGTGGGTTTAAACAACAGAAATTTATTATCGCATAGTTCTGGAGGCTAGAAATCTGAAACCAAGTTGTTGGCCGGGCCTTGCCCTCAGAGCCCTCTAGGGGAGACTCCCTCCTCGCCTCTTCCAGCTCAAGTAGGCTCAGGTGTTCCCCTGCTTGTGGAAGCCTAACTCCAGTCTCTGCCTCCACACACACATGGCTATCTCACCTCTGCTTTTCTAACTGCATATTCACATGGCATCCTTCTTATATGTCTGTGTCCAAAATTCCCTCTTCTTATATGGATATCAGCTATATTAAATTAGGTCCCATCTAATGACCTCTTCTTAACTTGATTAAACCTGCAAAGACGCTATATTCCAAACATGGTCACATTCACAGGTACTGGGAGTTCAGACTTCAATGTATCTTTTGGGAGCATACAATTCAACCCACAACAACGTGTTTATTTTTATATCCATATGAGAGTCATGATTCTACCTTCTTTTGAAATTATAACATTGAATACTCTCCTGATGATACATTGGAATACAAAATCACTTAAAAAATTTTTTTTCTATAGAAAATGGCAAATATACATAAACAAAATAGAGAGAATAATAGACAATGTGTCCCCATGTACCTGTCACTCAACCTCAACAATTATCAACATTCTGCTAATTTTAGTTTTACTCACAACAAAGCCTGCATTTACAGGAGTTCTGCTCCTGACCCTCATCCCCTTTCTACAATTTCTGTTAACTGCTGAGTATTTGGGCTGCCAAGAGTCACTTGTTACTTTAAATAGAAATAAATAATTCATGATAAGGTAGTAACAATGTTAAGACCTTCCACTGCCCATCCCAGGAGGGAATTATATTGCTCCTAGATGTTGCACTTGGATAGTATATCATAAATACATACACAGTTTTTACAGAGAGAAATTAATGTGTCTCTCTCCCTTGGTACATTTATATTTTAACTAGAGCAAGTCTGGAAGGAAGATGCATGAAAGAAACCTTGAAACAGATGGAGATCAGTCTTGTCTCTACCACTCCTTGAAGTCCTGCTTATGAGAGAGCCCTCTCTCCCACCTCCATGCAAGGATAGCCCAAGGTTCTCATGTAAGGCTGGCAGTATCAACGTTTCAGTAGCAATGTGTCTACTCTTCTCCTCCAAAGTGCTCTAGCTAACAGTATGTGCTAAGAGGTCTTCACATCCACAAACATCACAATAGCAGGCATATTATCCAAGCAGAAAATTAAACTACACAAGCTATATATATTATAATATATATAATTAATAATAAATATAAATATTATATAATATATAATATATAAATATATATAATATATACATTATATAATATATATTATATATATTTTGAAATGGAATCTCACCCTTGTCACCCAGTCTGAAGTACAATGGCACAATCGCCACTGACTGCAACCTCAGCCTTCCGGGTTCAAGTGATTCTCCTGCCTCAGCCTCTTGAGTAGCTAGGATTACAAACACCCGCCACCACATCCGGCTAATTTTTGTATTTTTAGTAGAGATTAGGTTTCACCATGTTAGCCAGGCTGGTCTCGAACTCCTGTCCTCAGGTTATCCACCAGCCTCGGCCTCCAAAAGTGCTGGGATTACAGCTTGAGCCACCGTGCCCTGCCAATATTTTTTAATGACCTGCACAAGACACCTGTTAGAAGGACTCCTCTTGAGTATTTAAGATTGTTTAAGAATACAGGAGAAATAACTGCACACATTATGAGGCTTAGAATTTGAGGTGAGTAGAAAAAAAATCAGAGCCATGGAATTTGTGGGTTGTCTTGGAAGATTCTACCCCCTATCTAATTTGTCACTATTAGAGATCTATGCTGTTTAGTAAATTCTCTACCCTCATTCTATGTTCCAGTGCAGTGATGACAAAATTCTCTATAAAAACAGAAATATCTTAGAAGTAGATCGAATTTTATACTATCCATTTTTTTAACTTTTAATTTTGAAATAATAGTAGACCTATGATAAATCGCTACAATAGTACAGTGAGTTTCTGTGTATGTTTTACCCAGCTTCCCTCAATGATAATGTCTTACATTGACCATAGTATGGTAGTGCATGTCTATTATCCCAGCACTTTTGGAGGCAAAGGCAATCAGATCATTTGAGGCCAGGAGTTCGAGACCACTCTGGCTAACACGATGAAATCTTGTCTCTACTAAAAATAGAAAAATCAGATGGGTGTGGTGGTATATGCCTGTAGTTCTGGCTACTCAGAAGGCTGAGGAATGAGAATTGCTTGAACCCAGGGGTGTGGAAGTTAAAGTGGGTGGAGATTACACCACGGCACTCCAATCTGGGCAACAGAGAGACTCTGTCTAAAAATAAAAACCAAAAACTAGCAAGTTGACATTGGTGCAATACAATGAACTAAACCATATACTTTTTTTCAGATTTTACCAATTCTTTTTTTTTTTTTTTTTTGGTATAGCTGTGACATTTTCTCTCATATACAGATTCATTATTATTATTTATAATTATTATTTTGAGACAGAGTCTCACTGTCGCCAGGCACCAGGCTGGAGTGCAGTGGTGCGATCTCAGCTCACTGCAACCTCCGCCTCCCAGGTTCAAGCAATTCTCCTATCTCAGCTTCCCAAGTAGCCGGGACTACAGGCACTCACCACCATGCCGAGCTAATTTTTGTACTTTTAGTAGAGATGAGGTTTCACCATGTTGGCCAGGATGGTCTTGATCTCTTGACCTTGTGATCCTCCCGCCTTGGCCTCCCAAAGTGCTGGGATTACAGGTGTGAGCCACCGCGCCCGGCCCATTATCATTCTTTTTAATGACAAGGTGAATTAATATACCTTCCTAGAGTTGGTCCACTCTTGCATGATCCTCATTTCTGTTCCCATCCCCTACTTATCTGGGCTTCATGAATTCCTTTTTTCTTTTTCCATTAACATTTTAAAAATCAATTTTATATCAGAGAATTAAAAAAAAGAGTACAAGAAATAACAAACGCGGACTGCGAAGCATGTTTGCTGTTTATTTATATGTCTGTTTTGAGTTAAAGTATTCCCTATCCTCATTCTAGGTTCTAGCTTCTTTCTCCAGCATTCAGACACAACCACCATCATGGGTTGACTGTGTTCCCTGCCGTTTGATCTTTTTCTACTTCACCATGTATGTTTTATGTATACATAACTTTCATCTTTTTACTATGGTGATTTTCAACCATTTTCTCTCCCTGATATACACATGGCAGATGATATTCAAGTAGGAGAGTGGGAGACATACTCCCAACTGCAGCTCCCGGAGCAAGAGTTGTAACTCTATCTCTTTTTCTCCCACTCATGAAAAATGGTTGGAATACGTGACAGACTGCTCTATAATCAGAATTACCTTGAATGTGCTCCAATTTAGAGAAACAGGAAAGCCTGCAGAAATTCTAGGGCTTTAATTATTTGTAGTAATTACTTGAACTACACGTTGTAACTGATCTCTATGTAACCTAATGGTTTTAAATGGCTGCTTTAATAAACATAAGCTTTCCAGGCAAGAAGATTTTATCTTAAAACCGCAGAGCTTGACTAGAACACTGAACGGAAAAGTTCTGAGCAGGTGAAAGGGTTACAGGTTCTCTTTGACACCACTGTGATTTGGTAAATGCTCTTTGGTCTGCCTCAACTTCTCTCCTTCCTTTGATCAGGTTGGTAATCCCCTCTCATCCTGCAAGACTGAGCTCCGGTTTAGCTCAGTGCTCTGAGCACTTCCCACACTCAGCTGTATCATAATTCGTCATTTAGATTTCAGTTCTGGCTCTCCTCATAATCACAAAGTCCCCAGGATATAGCATTGTTCCCAGCTTACTTGGGAGACCTGCAGACTTGCACTAGATGGGCAGAAGCATAGCAGAGTAGCCAGGTAACCAGGCCAATCCACGTTCCAAAGAAATGTCCACCACTTACCAGCTGTGTGAACTCAGAACAAGTATGGGAATCTTCACCACAGTTCCATTATAGAGTTATAGTTAAGAATGAGATGATCTTATGTGCATAGCAGTTAGCTTGGCATCTGATATCGAGCAAAAATTCACTAAACAAACAGTGGTGATTGGTGCCTGGAGTATTTGGTGACTGCTGAGTTGATTGGGTAACTGGACCAATATTAGACAGCCTAGCCATACAGCAAAGGCACCTGGCCCTAGAGGTGTCTGGAGAGGCCAACCTGGGGCTGAGCAGTGCAGGATAGGAGGTATCAGTAACACCTGTGGTGGCCATGAAGGTTCCTTACTCATATCTCCCTGCAAGACAACTTGCTGTGAAGGGCAGTCGACAGACAGCTTTAACTTGCTGCTCCTTTGAATCTGTCAGGCCATTTACAGAGGCTACTGATATGGAGGCTACAGAGGTCATTCCTGCTAAATGCGGGACTCCTCTAATACACTTTGTTCAGGGCCTTCCCATCAGCCTGGCTGAGACTTTTTTAGAACGACACTGCAATTCAAGGTCCTTCCTATATAACCCTTCTTTCTTTCTGTCCATCCACAGATGTTAGACTTGCATCATGTCTGAGGCTTTCCTAGGCATCATGACTAACCCCAAAATCATTTACAGGTGTGTTTCCTAAGATTTGCTGTACATTTATTTCCAACTTAGAATCACATCTTGGCATGAACTGACAATACCTAAAAGAAGCCTCATACTTTCTTTGAAGTGTAGATCATATATGCTGTCTTATATCCCCGTCCATGGATTGCATTACAGAGGAGGCTGCCACATCTATTTCCATTTGTAGGCAAAACCCAGGAGCAAAGCACAATGTTAAGGGAGTGTATGAATGGGCTTTGAGGCATTCTCCTTTTCCACTTGGAAATGGCCTGGTGACACCTCCCAAACTTGGTCTCTGTGTATGAGACTTATCTACCCATGGATCAGTAATTTTGCAAATCACCTCTGGAGTCATATAGATGGAACAGATAAAATACTGAAAGACACAATCTCAGGACTGCCTGAGCTTATAGAAAAGAAAAATACAAACAGGAAACCATTTGTATTTGGCACATTGTCGCTGCTATTTGGATTCCTGATCTTTGTGGGTTTAATTGGCCCTGTCTTTTTGGCAAATTTCTGGTGTTCAGAGTTGGCTCAAGTTACACAAACTGTGCTTTATGTTGGCCCATTATTTCTCCATCTCCTAACTTATATTGCTTTGAAAACACCCATGCATGGCAGAGGGGCAGATGCTATTATTCTGATGTTGTTCTTTGGGAAGCTGTGGCCCAGAGAGGATAGGGACTAGACTGAGCTCACAGAGGCTGGCTGTGTCAAGCCTCCCATTGCTCTCAGCTGTGTTGACTCCCATCAGAGGTTAAGTGCCTCTCATAGTATCAAGCTGAGGATTCTCTAACACTGATCACTCAAATGAGCAAAATCACATTTGGAGTAATTGCAGTTAAATTCCTTTCCACCATTAGAGCACCAGGCTTCTGTTTTCACAGCCTGACTGGCTCCGGCGTTTGCATTGTCAAAAACATTTCAAACCCAACTACAACGTCTGCCAGTGGCTGATACCCTGAAGTACAATTTTTTTCTTTCCTGTTGCTTACTAAATTTCTTCTTTCCCAAAAAAACCTATCTTCTTGGTCATTGCCCTTGAGAAGAATCTGACTACTTTCATCAGTATATTTTACCAAAACTGCTGAACAGAGTGAGCCATGACAATCAGCTGTCCAAAAGTTTGTAAAACATATCCCTGAATATAATTGATCTTTTAGGAAATCAATGACTTCAGAGATTTGTGACCAGTAAGAACTCTCCCACAGAGATCATGCTGAACCAAGAATAGTTGCCCCCTGTATTCCCAGTAAAAATGTCCCTCTTTAGGCTAATGAGCCCTGAAAATCCTACGCTAATTGATAGCCCAGAGTTACAGAGAGTTGCACTTTAGTAAATGGTCAAAATGACACATTTGGCATTAGTGCCTTGACTCTGTCTCCCTCAAGTGCAATCTCCTTTTAAAATCACTCCCGCAAGATAACCATCCTAACGGCTAAGCTGCAGTAACAGATCTCTACTTCGTTTTCCATTCTCCTTCTTCAGGGGCAGAAAGTAGGGATAAGGTATGGAGTCAAATATTTAAACAAGGTGGGTTGAATCCCTTCCAAATAACTATTCATGTCCATACACTTGGCTATGTCCTAGCTGTTACATGCACACCTGGCCACAGAGATTTCCACATCTGTCATGCTAGATGGTTGGAGGGAAATGCTAATCATCACGAAACTAGTAGTCTGTCCAAAAATATAGATACAGATATGGAAACTGACATGAAAGTGGCTAAAACTTTTATGTCAGTTTTCATATCTATTCCTGATGGTATCTCTTTCTGCACATAGCTAGAGTTCCTCTGTCTCCAGGGACAACAGCAAGCTAAGGTGTATAGTTAATAACAAACACATAGGCAGCTAAAATTTAACAATCTGTTATTTGCAGCTTCCGAAGCAGACCAAAAAAAAGAAAAAAACTTTGGATCTAAAATAGTAAATGGTTATGATAAAAGACTACAAAGCTGAATTTGAGGACAGATACTTCTGTTCAGGTCTCCCTAGGTACAATGTAAACATCTGTTTACCTGACTAACTTGCAAGGTCAGCCTTGTCAAAGAATGCAACCTAGTCCTCATTTCAGTTTTCTCCAAAAATGTTTCCTGGCCTTTGTCTGAGAAAACAACACTGATGAATCATAGCAACAACCCACACTTGTGACTAAGAGCCGTATTTAAAGGAGGAGAGCTGAAGGAAACACAGAACAGAGTTCCCATTCCTACACCTCCTCCTCCCCATGTGGTTTTCTTAAGTTTGTTTGGCTGCTTCATCCAGCTCATTCTCCAAGCCTCTCTCTTCAGGTTTAGATGTGACTGCTGGAAGGCAAGAGAAAGAACATAACAAGGGAAACTGAGATTAAGTCAGGCAGCCATGATTTATTTAATCAAGCACTGAGGGAAACAGGAAAAGAAGGGAACACCACAAGTTCATAGACAAGGGAAGTTGGGGAGGAAGGCAGGGAGGCAGGGAGGGAGGGAGGAAGGGAGGGAGGGGGAAGGGAGGATGGGAGGAAGGGAGGGAGGGAGGGAGGGAGGAAGGAAGGAAGGAAGGAAGGAAGGAAGGAAGGAAGGAAGGAAGGAAGGAACCTAAGAAGGAATAAAGGAGATTGGGAGAGGGATTAAGGGAGAGGGATCTAGACAGAGAAAAATAAAAAGAAAGAGATTGGGGGAGGGAGGGCAGGAGTTGGAGGTAAGAGATTTAAAAGAAAAAGAAGCAGGAAGGATGAGCCAAGGAAGGTCTCCCCTTAAGGATTCCCCTTAACTTTCACTCCAGGAATATATACGGGGAGGATCATTAGAGAGAAGAGGGAGTCACGCTATGGCAGTGCTTTAAAAGAGTCATTTTAAACCCTCTATGTCTATAACCATCCAC
Organism: Sapajus apella; assembly: GCF_009761245.1. Classification (NCBI taxonomy): domain Eukaryota; kingdom Metazoa; phylum Chordata; class Mammalia; order Primates; family Cebidae; genus Sapajus; species Sapajus apella. The sequence continues at coordinate 5,822,658 of NW_022436992.1, read as the reverse complement.
CCAATTTAACATTCGTGATGCTGAGCTCCTGCTATTAACCAGACACCATGCTTTACATTTGAGTTTTGCAAATTTTATCATACCTTGCCTCATTTTCTTTTCAGAAAAAAAGAGAAAAAAAAAACACAGAAGAAAGGTAAAAATGTAGGCAAAGAAGCAGGAACAGAAACAGTAAAACCCTACACAGGGCAAAAATCTATATAAGAGTATGGGGAAATCTCTGTATCAGGCAAAAGAGGGAGAAACTAACATTTATACAGATAGATGGCTTACTGAGTGTGAGTTATGGCACTAAGGCACTTTCCAATCATTATTGCTTTTATTCTTTACTAAAGTTAACTAGGTGTTTTGGTACTCTCATTTTGCAGAAATGTGCAATGGCCTTTGCCTCCGTGGGTTTTCTATCATGTGAGGTGTTACAGGCCTGTGTGTGGATATCATTTTGCCTTACACAAAGATTTCCATTGTAGCAGGTTGCAGAGCTCAGGAATGGTGCCACAAAGCATTAAGAATTGGCCCAAAGAAAATCAGAAAGATATCTCCAATTTCAGCACCAGGCACTAGAGCAGAAATGGCAAATGGGTTTCATCTCATACGCCAACTCCAATTGATTAAAGCTGCTTCGTGAAGGAGTCTGAAGAGAAGCAGTCTCTTGCCACCTGGGACCAGTAGGAGAAGCCTGTAGTATCTAGATAGTGACACCTGCTCTATCCACAGGATGGCAGACGTTGCATGTGTGCCTTAGAGATGCCTTCTTTGTACTAGATGGAATGGTCATCTCCATGAGTTACTGATATCCCTGTAGGCTGCCAAATGATCTGGTAAAACTGATCAATCCATATCCAAGAGCTATCTGCAGTCCCATTTAAATCTCTGCATCAAAAGTAGTCTTTGTCACTGTCATCTTCATGGGTCCCCAGACTGAATACACCATCAGTGTTGCTCAGATCCCATTTGGGGAAGGCTCCATGGTGCGGTAGAGCCATTAATGGACTGAGGGCTGGAGCCTACGAATGAGCCCAGCCTCGTCACCTCGAATGACACAGAGTAACTCACTTCACTCCTAACACATCTCCCTCTGCTGTAAAATGTCATTTGGGCCAAATGACACCAGATATAAAATTCTAAGATTCTGATGCCCCAGATTTGCTGTACTTCAATCATTTCAGACAAAACCTAGATTTGGTTCTCATCCAAACTGGTTCACTGATGTTCTTTCCAAAAGCATTTTGTTAAATGTCTAAAATGGTACTGGTGTTCTCTTCCAAGCTTGCAAATCAGCAACGATTGTCCCTTGAATAGGCCATGCTAAATCTTCCCCTCTGCCTTGGCCCCTGCTCCGCTCTCAGCTCCTCCGTGTGCCTTCCAAGTCTATTCATTCCCCTGCTCAACTTCCTCTGCAAAGCTATCAGTGACCCCGACATGTTGCTAAAACTCTCCTGCTGATGTCCAAAGCTTGACAGGGGTCTTTGAGGACTCTCAAAGATTGAATATTTATTCAGAGGAAGAGGAAGGGAAGGGAGTAACCCCGGTCAACCCCTGGGACAAGCAATGTGTGGTAACGCTGTACATTTAGATATTCACAACTTGACCAGGTCTCTCTGATGTAACAGAATTTGGTTCTCAGGAACTTTGGGTAAGGGAGCAAATACCAGTGTCTTTGTATAACTTCATCCTATTTCCTATATAAGAGAAAATATTTAGTAGACTATATATGGAAAAAAATGAGAATATATTATAATAGAGAGTATATTTTATAAAGAATATAAAGTCATATGTGGTTGCAGATCCCAGACCTCCACTGTTTGATTCATGCATTTGGGAAATTCTCTTAAAGGCTCTGCTATTCACTGTCCTCACTGGGAAAATGGGAACAAAAAGTATCTTTGGATCTAATGAGGCAAGGTGTGTGGGCGCTTAATCCAGTCCCAAGGGTATGGCTCTGAGCCAAAGATGGCACCTGGGCATGGCATAACTTCAATCAGAAATGCACAGCAGACATTGTCAAATGTGGAATCAGGGTCTGGACATAGATCTGGGGCATAAAGCTCAAAAAGGAACATGACATGTCACCAAGACTTCACTCAGTGACGTGTTTCCTGCTGAGGTTAGGGATTAGTCTCACAGTGTGGCTGGTGCTAAGCCAAAACTATAGGCATGGATGTGAGAGGCAGAAGAGAGGGGAGCTTGTGAACAGCACCAAACAGTCTTCCTTGCTTTTGCAGCCTATTTCAAAAGCGTCTATCTCAGCAGGTAAAGGAGGATCAGAGCCTCTGTTGGGCTGTGCTGGGGCTTGGTCAGGGCCCAGATGTTAAGGAATGTGGCCAGTCCTAAGATTCTGTGCCCTGTTTTCCCTCAGACAGTTTATTTATTAAACTAGAGAGACAGATAGCTATCCACCATCACAAGCCCCATACTGCCGTAGGACCTGTGAAAATATCTAATGAAAGAGGAATCTAGTAACAGCCTAGTGAAATCAGATTTTGCCATCTCTGGGTTGTGACTTCATAAGTGCTTGTTTCACTGTCAGGCTTCAAAGCTCTTTTTAAGACCTATTATAAGTACTTTTGTCATAAAAATAGGAAGAAAAGCAGGGCAAGGACAATACATACTGAGCAAGAAATAGGGAAGTCAGATTTGAGAAATGATTGTTCACCAGCATTTTGTAGACCTTCAGAAGTAACATTTTAGCCCAATGATGCCTAGACCAGTTTCTGGAAAATTCCTGTTAAATACCAAGTGTTACGAATGTCCCCAGGCCTTCTTTCACATCCTTTTCTACCTGGAGTATTTTTTTTTCCTGTACCACTAACAATTCAAGTACTATCCATCCTCTTTAAGGAAGAGCTCAAGATTTTCTTCCTTGCCCTTTCATCACTTTTGCAGCCCATTCTGATCGTTTTTGAACCTGTAACATGTCTGGCTGCATTGTTTAGCACTTGTCTGCTTCATTAGATTGTTTCTTTCAGGAAGGGTGTAAGGACGACCCGTTTCCGCCATAATCTGCAGAAAATAAGAAAAGAATGAAATGCTTGGGAGCTGAATGAGGCAAAGCCCAATGGTAGGCTTCCAAAGGGCTTAAATGAAATCACAGCCAGTGAATAAGCATCCTGTAGGGAGCAGTGATGAATTAAGCCTCTCCCTGTTCTTTTCACAAGTGAAAGATGACTGGAGGCTGGATGAACTTATCCCCAGAGGAAAGGTGGTAATGGGACCCACACCATATCACTCTCAGAGACAGCAGAAGTGAGATGGTTCCATCTGAAGCTTATGAGCTTTGGTTTGGTTTTTGTAGGCATATGCAAGGCTCTGCCATCCTGGATGAGGGAAAGGTCCAGGAACTGGTAAGGTGACTCTGCAGTCTGCTCCTGAAACTAACAGAAATATTCTCCTTGCTTCCGCCAACCACTCACAGCATATGTCTTTACTGTCCAGTGTCATGTAAGCCACCCAAGGGCAGGGACTGTGTTGTCTATTCACACATATGTGCACACATGCATGCATGCACACACACGTGTGCGTGCACACACACACGTATGCACACACACACTTTTGTATAGGTACCTATGGCCATACCTATACTATAACTATATAATTACCTGTAATTCAGTAGCTTAAATAGCAGACATATATTAAGCATGGACTGTATCCACAGCCCTCTGCCAAGCATGGATCAAAACTTTGGGTCAATTTTCACAGAACAATACATATGCGGAAAACGAATATGTAAAACACATCAACTCTGGAAACAGCTTGAAAATGACTGCTGGTCAACTTCAACCCTCCAATTTTCAGAAAGAAAAAAAGTAGATTCAGTATGATGCTATCAGACAAAGAAGTGTTTCTTAATCTTGCCTGAAAGTAGAAATTATGTTGGGAAAAGAGAAAGGGGGCTGGCAGGAAGAGAGGGAAAGAAAGTGAAGAGGAAGAGAGAGGGAGACAGAGGAAGAGGGAGAAATGGGGGGAGAGAGAAGAGAGAGAGATTCCAAGTTCCAACCCAGAGCCACTTAATTTCTTATATTAAAAAAGATGGACAATTTGTGAATTTTTCAAGTGTCCTGACTGATTCTTATCAGTCAAACCAGGAAAAGAAGTCATTTTCCCAAGGTTCTGCATTTGTGGCCAAACCCAGGAAACAGTGCTGGGCTGTGGTAGTTTCTCTGTTACACCCCCCTGCCTCACCTCCCCACAGTACTTCATGTGCAGCTCATATTACATTATTGTCATCCCTCATCTTTCCAAGGGGCATGTCAGATCTTCTGAAGGGATGAACAGCTCCTCCAGGTCAGCAGCCAAGCCTTTTTATTTCCCATTGGACCAGGCTGAACATATAACGGATATTCAGTAATCTTCTATGGGTTGACTCATCCTGGTTAGATGTTCGCTTTGGAATTGCACCATTCACCTTCCCTATAGGTTCTCTCTGATTAATGGAACCTTGTGATGAAGAAGAAATATGTCATGAAAAGTTGAAGGCCCTGATTTTTACTTTTGTCACTTCCATAAGACCCTAGGAGAATCGCTAAACTCTACTGAACACCAGCTCCTTCATCTTCAATGTGAGATTGCCATTTTAGGTTTTCTTAGATCCTTTTCAATACTTTTAATGATTCTAAGACCCTTGCTATGGAAAACTGCCTAACAATATAGTTGTTATTTTTTATTGCTGCATGGTTCTGCTAGATGTTAATACTAATCTCTTGGATTTACATGATACCACACTGTTTTCCAAACCTTCACATATATTGTTTTACTGTTCAAAAACCAGGTGGAGAGGTTACAAGTCGTAACAGTGATTATTCCCATTACACATATAAATAAATCGGAGTACAGAGAAGGTATGTGACTTGTTCAAGGTGATATAACTAATATAGGTATTGATCGACTTACGACCTATGCAACTTATGACCATTCGACTTTACTACCACAATCGCTAGCCACGACTGCTCCGCGTCTGGCAGTGCAAACGTTGCCCAGTTGGGTGTACCACAGTGCGGACCAGCTTCCAGCAGCACTACCATCTCCGCGTGCACCATTTCAACTGTTATCCCAGACTCGGTACAGCAATTTGTGTTTTGTGTCTTGTATATTTTTCGTCAAACCCCTCCTAAGATGTCTACTAAGAGGAAATTGTCTTTGTCTACGCCTCAGCCTGCCAAGAAGGAAAGAAAGGCCATCGATCTCGACACGAAAATGAAGGTAATTAAGCAGTACAAAGGAGGAAAGAAAGTGAATGTGATTGCACGTGATATGAAGTTATCACACTCGACTGTGTCGAAGATTTTGAAAGATAAAGAAAGAATTCGTGAAGCTGTGAAAGGTTCTGCACACATCCGATCAACAGTTATAACAAAGCAACGAAGCAGGACCATCCATGAAATAGAGAAATTGCCATATATTTGGATGGAAGATCAAATTCAAAAACGGACACCATTAAGTCTTTTTACTGTGCAGATGAAGGTGATAAGTCTATTTCAGACTCTGAAGGAGCGTGCTGGAGAAGTTTAAACTTCTTCTACATTTTGAAGCAATGGACCCAAACATCGAACAATTTGCAAGGATTGAACGGATGGCGCACGATGTGTTTCGTCCGTATCGTGAAATTTATGAAGAAAAAAAGAAACATACAATTCAGACAAAGCTCACCATGTTTATGAAAAAACCAACTCCAGTAACCCCAACTGCTGCCTCAGATGACGACATCAACGATCTGCAGCCAAGCACCAGCGGCCAATAAAATGTTTCGTACATGTTTATATATTTTGATGTTTTGCAATTGGGAAAATGTTTCCTATGGTATTTTTTACACCTGTATTTTGTATTTTTGTATGCACCTGTATTTTGTAATTTTGTATGTTTTGCAAATATTAAACCAGTTGTACTGGTAATGCAGTGTTTTACTTAAACCTGACAAATGTAAAAATAAGAAACAAAATGGTGTGGAGATGATACAAATGGCATAAAATGAACAAAGAAAATTATGATATATAACAATGATGAAATAAAATTATGATAAAACATGACTTAAAGATTTTTATAACATCATTTCACATTACTGTACATATAGCCTACTCAACTTACGACCAAATTGTGTTACGACCGGTCTGTTGGAACCAATCGTGGTCGTAAGTTGAGCACTAGCTGTAAGTGGTAGAGCTGAAATTCTAATCTATTTCTACACTGTAAAAATCTAAAATCTAATCTAAATTATAATAGAATCTGTTGACTTTTTCTGTGGTATTCAATAGTTTATCTTTAAGAGCCTGCTATTTTCACTTAAGAAGCAATTATTTCCTTACAGTAGCTTTAAAAGCAGTCTAATCTTAAAACAAAATCAGAATTGGGAAATGGCTCCCATCAGCATTTTCTGTAAACACAAAGGCATACCTTTTGGATTTTCACATGCCCCAGAGAGCAGAACCCTTCATTAGCCATGGCACCATGTGGAAAAAATCTAGAGCGGGCACTTGATTTACACCACACACTCCACTTACTTATTAGTTTTATCCAAGATGGCCTCATTGAGGCACATGGAACATAAGTGTTTCAAGACAGTTAAGCCAAATGTCAGTGGTTCCTGCTCTGAACCAACCATCCCACCAACCAATTGCAATCGGATTAAATAGAAGATTCTAGAGCACCTCAGAAAAATAAGACCCAGAGCCCTGAAATCCTGTCCTACTTGCCATCATGATTTGTGGCCAATATGATCCTCACTTCATTGCCATAACTTCCTAGCAGCTGAGTCAAAGAAAATACAAATGTCCTTAAATAATTCATTCACCCAAATAGCAAACACTGGTGACTGCCATGTGTACAGCTCCAAGCCAAGCATGGAAGGCATTAGAAAGACCGGTTAAAGGTAGCCACCTAATCCTCATGCAACTCTTAACCTTGGGACAAAATCCTTCCTTAGTCTCAAGTTCATCAGTCATAAAATGAAAAAGTAGAATCCACTGAGTACTCAGATTCCTTCAGTTTCTATTCTTACAGATTCTTGTTAGACCATTGGGTATCCCAAATAAGCTTTCCATGGCATGTCAGCAAAATCTAAATATCATTCTCCCGAAGGTAATATACTGAAAACCAGAGCTAAAAGAGCAAAATTGCACTCATGTACTCACATAATTTATACTGGAAATTATTTACAAATGTTTAGCTCAGCAAACATTATAAGCTATTACTTTTAATGAACGAAAGCCTATTGACCATCATCAGTCAATTCAGTTGTGAAAGGAAGTCAAAACTATCAGACAAATTAAAAAGATTGTTAAAAAAGCACTGAGGAACTTTGATCTGGTTCAAGAAAGAGCGGAAAATTTTTAAATTTTTAAAAGTTCCTCCTCAGCAATGCAGAGCCTGTTAGTAATTACCCATTGTGTTATCAGCACAGTGATTAACTAAACCTTTTGAGGGTAATGGGCACTTCAGTGAAAACCAAAGGCTAGTGTTGACAGAGTGCCAGAGGCTTTTAATTTCCTTATAGCACATTAAAACCCAGTCCGTCTTTGCCACATTTTAACCTTGTTTAGCATAAATTGTTGCACTTTAAATTCATTGTCTTACATGGTCCAGTGGAGATCACATTAAGAAGTGTCATGCAGTATTCCCATGACCAAAACTTTTTAATCCCTCCTCCCCTTACAGCATACAAAAATGTAGTTATCGATGACTACCTGTCTCCCATTCTTTTAAAAATTATTCTGAATCATTTCACATTGGATATTCAGAAACTACAAAGTTTCAAGGAAACCTTGATAGAAGTAAAGACAGTTATCTTGCATGAACTTCCTATGCCTTTATTTATAAATGCCAGCTGACATACATTTTCAAAGCCAGTGAAGCTGATCTTGACTTCTAAGTTCATTTACGTAATAGTTTCACATCTACATGAACATATCAAAACTAATGATAGATATCATTAATAGCATGACAGACACAGGTATTGGTTTATCCAGCAACCATTTGCATATTCGTCCCATACGTGCCTTCTTTGCAAGAATAACTTGCCAGCTATACGTCTCCCCAACCCCTGTCCCTCTGCATTTCTTCCTGTCATGTCATAGGGAGGTGACCCAATCTAGCTAATGAAATACGTCAGGGAGAGAGTCAGGGGAATCTGAGAAATCTGATGTCTCTCTGATAGATAAATGGCAGAAGACACTTCTCCTTATCAAATGTTGTTGGCCTCTATAAGATGCCTGCAACCGCGACAGCCATCTTGCCGCCACGGCATGCCAAACCTAAGCATCAAGCCTATGAGCTGAGGTTAGAAAAAGTCAGGGTCTTTGAAGACTTTGCTAAAACCACCCTGGGTCTGCCCACTTTCAGGCTTCTGGCTGGTTAGCCTTTGATTGCTTGCATCCTAATACCTCTAATCTGATTAAAAAGAAGGTAGTGTATTACATCCACATGTAACTCAGTTTTTACCTTTGATATGCCCTGAGAAGTCAACAATACAAGACAGAAGAGATAGGTGAGACGGAGGGTGGTGAAGAATCGGAGTAAAGGGTAAGAATAGAGATGTCTTCCCAGGGCACTCACATCAGGCCTGGCTGGGCTCCTCTGCAGCAGAGAAGCTGCCTCTGCAGGGGTCCTACAGGCCTTTCTGCCTGGGGATGCCGACCTATGGCCTGCTGCTTCTCAGGAAAGCTGCCAAAAAGTAACCATCTCTGCGTTAATGTTCAAAGGAAAAATAGCACATTTCCTTATGTTTTCTACATCCTTTGTTAAAGATGATCATGAATTGGATTCATTGAAATATGATCTACTTTAATTAAAGCCGGTGACATTGAGTAAATTAGAACGTAATTGCACTTTCCATGAATTTCACACAGCTTGCATTTTACCAAAAGAAACCCAGTTTCAGTCAACGCTTGTGTGCTGATACCTGCAATCAAAGCCTTATTAAACTAAACAAATCATTGCCTTCATGGAAGTTAAAGAAGCATAAATACAAGGCTGATTCACAAAGTTTCTAATTTCTGCTATTTGGAAAGGCAGAGTTTGGAAACAGCTATTTGGAAAGGAAAACTTTCTTTCAAGGAAAATGTAAAGCCTGGACTTCCTCCATTCCAATGACGATGTGCCCTAGAAGGCTTTGGTCTTCCTGTATGGCTGTTTTTTTCCCCCATTTCTATTTTGAATAAAGTGATATCATTGCAAGAGTGTAGACGTTTTACAAAAATGTTCAGGTAAAAGGAAAATCCTAAATTTGAGATTTGATCATCAAAAGAATATCAATTTTAACACGTGTTTTTCAAAACAAGGAACACAGATAAAAATCCAAGCCACATTTGGATGATAGGTAACTGCCTTGGTGGGGGGGCGTATCTTGGTTAAGAATTTGGGCTCTTAGCAACTGTGCCAGTATCCTCGCTTTCCATGTACATGCTGTGTTACAACCTTTCCGTATGTCACCCTATCTCTAAAATAAGGGTGAAGAAAAATGATAGTCACCTCATAGGGTTATTGTTAGGATTAAACTATATATATTAAATGATGGTAATATGATCAGTCTTGTTTTCAGGGTCAGAGGCAAGATAACAGTCAAGCACTAATATTAATATAACACCCAAACTATGTGTTGTAAGCTGAACTCTTCTTTGAGCATTTTGGTAGAGTGAAGTGCACTGATTGGAGGCTGCCACCAGCATGATCTGCACTGCCTATTCAAACCCCCAGCACACCAGCTAGTCTCACTGCTTTTCAATGCCCCAGATGGTACTCTTACCTCCAGCCAACTGGCCTGGAAAAGCCAGCTGTGACTTCGCAGGGGGTTGGGGCATGAAGCTTTTCACAAATCAGCAGAAATCCACCTACATCAAAAGATCAGTGCCGGCTCAGCCAGAATTGTGCATTTCAGCAAGTCATTTTTGGAATCAGTTGCTGGGGACACATTGTACACACACACACGCGCGCGCGCACTCACACACACACACACTCTCACACACAGGAACCATCTATGCTGAGTAAAATATAATTGAAAAAAACGTAAATGAGGACTCAAAAAAGCCAGGGAAACTCTAGGTAGGCGGGTCAGTGAGACCATCCATATACATGTAGAATTTACAAAAACTATATGCCCTTGTGGTCAAATAAAAGCATTTTTATTGGAAATCCTCCATTAAAGAAATACAGTCTGAGTCTTGTACGTATTGTTTTCTATTTCCTTCTCTCCACTTGTTCACTAAAAACAGGCCGTCTGTCTTGCTTAAAAGTCCAACATAAAGATACTTCTTTAGCTTCTACAGACTCTTACAGAAAGGAATTAAACAGCTTGTGAGTATCTCGACTACTGACACCTTCCTCATGGAAATGCACCCTTGAAATTGAGCCATATTTTGAGAAGAAAAGTTTAATTTTTTTCTCCCCATCCCCAGAACTTCCAAGTGTGTCCATGTATCTCTGGCCTTATGCTAACACATGAATAAGTTAGCTGAAGTACTTTTGCACAGACGCACACACATTTTCTTCTATTTTCCCTTCTCTGGGATTGGATTAGGCATGTATTAATGCTTTCCACAGTTGCATTTACACACCTTGTCTCTCCTGAACTCAACAAGAAAACTTATTTGATGGGCCTGTCAAGCTCACCCTCTCCTCACAAGAATGGAGCATCTTCCCTGAGTATATTCCTCAAGTAGCTGTTATCTCAATCACCCAAGTAGAAACCTGGCTGTCATCCTTAAATATCTAAACACATTGTCACCCAAGGGCGCTCACTTCTCTATTTCTAATGCCTTACCTTATCCTAAGTTCTCATAACCTCTAGACTATGTCAGTAGCTTGTAGATTCATCTCACTTCTGCCAGTGTTAACATACACATTCACACACACACATACACAGACCCATGTATATCCATATGCACGCAAACGTCTACACAACACTGCACACTTTGGTAACTCCTCCACTCTGTTCAAAGAGTGCCATCTTTCTAAATTCTAAAATCTAATTGTGTCATTCTGGTTTTTAGCTTTAGAGCGGCTGTTATTGTAAAAACTATGAATGAATCCTCTATACCGACCATGTAACAAACTTGAACACCTAACAGCCAGACATAGCCCATACTCTAAAAACATAGTAAACTGTGGCCCACAGGTCAAATCTATCCCACAACCTGTTTTTGCTACTCACGTTTTATTGGAACACAGCTATACCCGTTTGTTTATGTAGTGGCTGTGGCTGCTTTTGTGCTACAATGACAGTGTTGAAGAACAGCAACAGAGATTGTGTGTAGCTCACAGCCCACAATATTTACTGACTGACCTTTATGGAAAAAAACAAATTTATTAAACTTGATTCTATACCATAAGACATTCTTTACAATATGTCTAATATATATGTTGATATCTGAATATGTGACAGCCCCTATTTCGGGCAGATTGATATCCTATTTCCTATCCATAGGGATGGAGAAACAAAGGCATGGAGAGGTTATCTGTCCAAATACATTTTACAGCAATGAAGCGAGGACCCAAACCCTGGTCAGTAGGTTTCAGAACTCTTTCCTTAACTGCCGTAATTGCCCTCATCTCTTTTCATGTCTCCTCAATAATCTAGAACTATTTTCCATTCCCAGAACCTTGCCCTTCCACATGGCTGTGCTTGACACACACTGTTCTCTCTTGAAATAGCACCCTACCCAGGACACAACATCCTGCAAGCTATATGTATGCCCTCCTTCTGTTCCAAATCTTTACTGCACACCATGCTATTCATGAGCAGCAGCCTCTCCCTCCCTCCCTTCACTCTCTCTCTCTCTCTCTTGTTACCATGCTTTAAAATTGTCATCTTGCTTTTACTGACACAATTAATTTTGATATTTTCTATTCTAGCCTTTAGGGAATGAAGACAATGGTCCTAAAGATCTTTTTAAAATTCTCAGCTCCTTGACAGCCCAATCTTCAGAAGATAGAGCGCACTGTCTGCCTCCATTTCTTCAAGTGTCAGGTAGATAATGTCTTCTTCTAGGGTTAGTTCCCACTCTTGCAACCAATTATCCTAAGTGTGTACCATGTCTGTTAAAATAGTCTCACAGCACACAGAATCACATCTTGCAAATGCGGGTACTCATTTGCACAGTGAATGAATGAATGATTCTTAGGCCAATGAGGACTGGCCCACACAGCAAGGGAAGGCCTTGATGGAAATAGAAACAGCACTAAAACTGGCAGCTCACAAAGCGTGAAGCCTGAGTCAGGCCTCAGCTCTTGCTGTATTATCTAACAAATCGTGTGTGTAAGTATCACTGGCCCCCAGACACCCAGTACTACCTCGAACGCTGATCTCATTACATTGGCTGCTTATTGCCTTCACTTTTGCAGCCTGCTCTGGAAGAAGCGGATCCTTTCCTGAGATGTAAATACAGCTTCCAATAATGCCAACCTTACAAGGTCAGTCTGCTCTCAGAAGTCCACGGGTCAGCCACAGAGCTCAGATACACATTTCCTCATCAAGGTTTCTTGGAGTAAGATGAAGATACAAACTGATGTTTCTGATGGAAACCATGGAATAAAAACCATGCTGTTTGCGAGGATATCTTCAGACACCTTGTCAAGCTGAAGTCACAGCAGAGTGCTATCTGGCCCTCCCAAAAATCTCAGCCACCCTTTGAGAAGGTAGGTTAGAAAATGCAATTCTGTGGGAAAGTGTGGTTATGGGGATAGGAGCCCAGGACAATGCAACTTCTGTCTGGACTCCTGAACTTGTATGTGAACCTCAGCAAGCCTGCCTGTTCCCCTAACTGGACACTGCATGTGAACATTTGCTGCTTCTTTATTTTTCTGTTTCTACTCCAAATACGAAAAGTCTTTTGGTGTCAGATGAGTAGAGGATGTGGCCAGTGGGTATGGCCACTGGGCTGGCACACAGATCCTGGGTGAAAAGCTTAGAATAGATAGAGAAAATTTACTATCTGCAAATCTAGCAAAACCTATGAATTTGATACTGTGTTTTCATGTTTTAAAAATGAATATTTTCTTTACAAAAGAATATGTCCCAGGGTTGTTTTTTTATGTATTTGAATAAAGCTCTAGATTTGATGTCCTGAAATTACAATACTTTCCCCATTCATAGTTTTCTCATGCAAGAACCTAACTGATTCCTGTCACATAAAAGAGGGTACATCTGAGTTTTTAAGCAACACAAGTTACCAGATATTTTTCATCTTCTGTGAGGACTAAGGAAGAAGAGAGGTATACCCAGAAGAGAGAAAAACAATTTTCATTATTTTGAAGATGGAATTTACTCTGTGTTCAAATTATTAAGCTCTCAAATCTTCTCTCAGTGCCCATCAGAAAGGAGGCACCCAAAACATGTAAAGTATTCAAGTGTTTCTCACCATAAAATGGTATGAAACATACTCTCACACCATAAAATGGCAAGAAACACTTGAAGAGTTTGCCCTAAAAAACAAAATTCTTTTAAGTAGATTGAATAAAGAGATGGCCATAGGGGCAAAGGAATTGCCTATATAAATAATAAAATATTCTTCAGCTTTGTTATTTCAGAATCGTGTACAATATCCGGAATTTATATTTCAGAATCTTATGAATGTTTTTGTCATATTTTCTTCCACCTTACCAGATAGTACATGCATATTTATGATACACTGGTATTTAAATATCATTTTAAAAACCCACCCTTGTCCATGAGAAATCAATAATTGAATGCAAGGGTCCACATACTTTTTCTGTAAGGGGCCAGATAAGACATATTTTTTGGCTTATATGCCAGATGGTTTCTGTCACAACTACTTAACTCTGCCATTATAGTCCAAAAGCAGCCATAAACAATAAGTAAACAAATGAGTGTGGCTGTGTTCCAATAAAACTTTATTTACTAAAACAGGTGGTGGGCCAGATTTGGCCCACTAGCTGTAGCTTGCTGATTCCTGATCCGAAAGAATGACTCCCAATCTATGGGCTACTCTCATGTCAGATCTGCAACTATTAGAAAAGAAAATTCAAATCCATATGCACACCAAGGACTGTTTACTGAATAAAAATAACTTGTGTACACCTGTACTGCTCTGTCCTCAATGTACGTCAATACCATTGCGATTAACACATTTAAAAATAGCTTTGTTTGCCACTGGTTATCAGTCATTAAAAGTTAAATGTACAGTTATTCCCACATGAGGATCCACTGAAAGTTTCACAGTATCAAATCATATTTATACCCCAAAAGGTGACATCTCCAGATTTTCACTTGCAGTTCATTTACTTCCTGCATTTCTCTGACTTTTCTTGTGTTTCCTCTTGGGTAAAATGTGGTAGCTTCCTCGCCCCAGCAATATGCCTGAAGAGGTTCCCACCTCTCTGTAAAGCACATCCCAACACAAGCGGATGACAGCCACATGGCGCTGGCTGATAGATGGCATCGGCTAATCATTGCACCAGCCAGCCTTTATGAAACTTACACGTAAGATACTGCTCCAGTCGCAGTCACAGCTGGCTCCTGATTAGCTCTCTAATGGGGGTAGCACTGAGGCAGAAAATCCCAAACAATAAGTGATCCAAATATAATTTATATTTGGCTCAGCAAATGACCTTATTTTGTATCCGTTTTACCTTCATAATTATGTTTTCCTTAGACTAATACAATCTGTTGGCACACACCATCTGACATCAGAACGGGGTGTGCAAAAACGCAGGTAGGTGGCAAAGAGAAGCTGGCAAGGATAAAAATTTTGCTGTGGATACTTGAACAAAAATAATAACAACTAACAGAGAGAAACTTGACTATACATCATTCAAAGTGTCACAAAATCAAGCAGGAATTGACTTTAAAGTTCATCTGCTCTGAATGTGACAATGATGGATTAAATCATTTATCACAGATTACTCATCTAGAAGGTATAAAATAATATTTATAATGATGAAGACAATACTGGTGATGAGGGAAACCTGTAAAGCCTTTTTCTGAGCAAATTGGCCAAATCATACCCCCATCACAGTACATCACAGCAATCAGTAAATCTTTTTCTATGAAGGGTCAAATAGTAATATAAAATAGTAAATATTTTTTATGATTTCTGTGCAGATGCTCAATTCTGTCACTGAATTAGAGTATTTGTGTTCTAACAAAAATGTAAGTATGAATATCAAAATTTAAATTTAATATAATTTCACATATCAAGAGATCTTTCTTTTTTCCATTTTAGTCATTTAAAAATATAAATACAAATCTCTGCCCCAGGTCAGTACAAAAACAGGCAGCCAGCCAGATGCGGCCGCACCCCTATTCTATCGCATTGCCCTTTCTTACTTTAAGTCCTTATTATTATTTGAAACAATATTGTACATTTCTTTCTTTTATAAACAGTTTACTAATTGTTTATATTGTATCTACCTTCATTTAAATATCAGTTCTTCAAGAACAGGGACCATATGCATCACTTTCAACTAGGTATCATCAGTGCCTAAAACAGTACCTGTGACAGATAGATCTTAATAATATTCATTGAATACCCAAATGAATGACTAAATATTATTATTAGCAGTATAGTGATATGAATTTGCCACTAGCAAACTTTAAAACACTTCTACATCAAAATATATTTTCAGGCCAAGCACAGTGGCTCATGCCTATAATCTCAGCTTTGGGAGGCTGAGACAGGAAGATCGCTTGAGTCCAGGAGTTTGAGATGAGTTTGGGAAACATAATGTGAGCCTATCTCTACAAAAAGTATAACCATTAGCCTAGCATGGTGGTGCATGCCTGTGGTTTCAGCTACGTGGGAGGCTGAGGCAGGAGGATCTCTTGAGCCCAGGAGTTTGAGGCTGCAGTGAGCCAGAATCATGCCACTGAACTCTAGCCTGGGCAACAGAAGCTAGATCTTGCCTCAAAAGAAAAAAAAAAAAATTACCTTAACATCATGACCTTGATAGGTAAAGGGAAGAGGTTATTTTCCACATTCTGTATGTGAGTAAACGTAGAGAGATATGAAGTGACTGGCCAGAGAGGACAGCTGTTGATGTGCAGGACTTGCATTGGAATGTGGTTTCTTGCCATATCCAGGCATCTATACACTGCAGCAAACCGATTTCTCATGTAGTCATAGCCCAGGCAGGCACTCTTGCCCACAGGACAATGTTGTCTAAACACTTTAAATGTGAGATGCTGAATAATAAAACAGAATTTAGAAGATTTTAAAATTGTCCTTGAGATAGTTTGGCTGGGTCTCCACCCAAATCTCATCTTGAACTGTAGTACCCAGAATCTCCAAACATTGCAGAAGGGACTCGGTGGGAGATAATTGAATCATGGGGTCGGTTACCCCCATGCCGCTGTTCTTGTGACAGTGAGTTCTCACAAGATCTGATGGTTTTATATGGGACCTTTCCCTCTTTGCTCAGCACTTCTCCTTCCTGCCACGAGGGAAGAAGAACATGTTTCCTTCCTCTTCCACATGATCATAAGTTTTCTGAGGCCTCCCTAGTGATGCTGAACTGTGAGTCAATTAAACATCTTTCCTTTATACATTACCTAGTCTTGGGTATGTCTTTATTACCAGGATGAAAACGGGCTAATACAATCCTCCACTAATAAGTTGCAACCAAAGTTTCATCTCTGGGGTCTCTGGGTTCCAGAGAGTTTCTAAGATGTTTCAGTTAATATCCACCAAGTTCCAATCAACTTTCCACGCTACTACAGTGGTGTCACTTCCACATAGGGGAAGATTTAGAAATTCCAAAGATGTAAGGTTGGATGGTAAGTCCTGATGCTGAGCCTCCAAGCAGCTATGGGTCCACACGGCCCACATCAGTACTTTCTCTCTTACCTGCACTATGAGAAAGGACAGCTAAACTCTACAGGCAATAAACAAAACCCAGATGACTCATGAACTGCTCCCTGCTGTTCTTTTTAGCTAATTAATTATCATAGCATTTATTGAGCATCCTCAGAGGGCTGATCCTTATGCCATATATACTGTGGACTAATGGATATGTTGGAAAGAATATGGACTTTGAAATGAGGAAGATCGGAGTTCAAATCACTGCTCTTTGATGATCAGCCACATACGTGAACAAATTATCCTACATTTTAACCTCTAAAATAAGGACACAATTCACAACTTTATAATTATTAACAAAATAACGCAAGATAACATACTGCCCAGCCCAGTTCCTGGCAACCTAATAGATATTCAGTCAATGATCGTTTCCTCTAGACCTCAAGGTACACGTCCTTTAGTGAAGAACAAGATAACTCCCAGTTTCTGACTGGGCAGTTGGAACTAGTGGGTAGCTCTTTCCCTATTGAATATGGCACCTTCATGTGTATTAACAAAGTACCCTGCTTCAAGGCACTCTCCTATTGTATGCTGGAATGATGTAGTGATCACTATACAGATTTTCAATGACAACACTGTGAATGGGACCCTACAGTAGTGCAGTACACACACAATCAACCATAAAAAGCAGCTCTTATCAAAATGCACACTGTATTAATTCAGATAAAAGAAGGAGTAATACAGGCTAGACTAGTCAACAACAGTCACGTTGACAACCACGGCTTGAGTTTGATTTTAAGTTGATGAGAACTGGTGGAGCAAGTAAAATAAGCATTTAGCAAGCACCACGGGTGGGAAGCCAGGAGAGCCCTTGAGTTGGCCAGCCCTTGAGTTCTGACTCAGTTCTCAGAAGAGCTCCCCATGAATAGTCCCATATTGGGTAATTTGATTGAAGAGCCACACACAGACCAACTCCACATACAGATGAGAGCATGTGTTTCCATGCCAAACGGAAGGTTTTTAAGAAGCAGAGAACATAATGCTGTACTTGGCCATTTTCTAGAATTCAGAATACCAAACATTTTGGAAGTATACCCCCCAGTGACAATGCAGTGCTGGCATGCAGATCAGAGGCTCTGTATGACAGAGGGGATCCTGGAAGTCAGTAAGTTTGTTCTTTTTTTTTCATTTTTTTGAGACTGAGTCTTGCTCTGTCACCAGGCTGGAGTGCAGTGGTGCAATCTCGGCTCACTGCAACCTCCGTTTCCTGGGTTCAAGCCATTCCCCTGCCTCAGCCTCCAGAGCAGCTAGGACTACAGGTGCACACCACCAGGCCCAGCTAATTTTATTTTATTTTTTTGTATTTTAGTAGAGACAGGATTTCACCATGTTGGCAGGAGGTTTTTGATCTCCTGACCTTGTGATCCACCCACCTTGGCCTCCCAAAGTGCTGGGATTACTGGTGTGAGCCACAGGGCCTGGCCCAATAAGTTTGTTCTTAAAGCTTCTTTCAATATGACAGGGCAAATAAAACACCCTGTACATCGAACAATCCTAAAACTGGGACTCACTTGGACTTTATCATCATCGAAATCAGCATGTTTACTTTACTGACCAGGGTCAGTAGGTGAAGGCAGCTTTTCAAAGGGAAGGATGTAATGAAGTATGTCAGATAATTCCTTTTAAGGGGTCACACAGGAATTCCTAAGCCCAAGTTGTTTGCTAACTAAAGAACTGGTTTGTGTTTTGTTTCTGTGAAAATCTACACCCTTGGGAGCAGTACCTTTGTGTTAACATCTCCTAAGTGTGTAAAGAAAAACACAGGAACCCGTGATTTCAAGGAAACACGGAGTAGATGAGTGCAGGATTTGACGAGTTCGGATCCCATTTTGAGGCGTCTTTCTGCCAGAAACCACCTGATGATCTTGGGAACGCTACATGCCATCCCTAAAGTGAGTAAAATCAGCAAAATGGGAGACAATATTTATTCTGCAGACTACCTCATCTAGAATGTTCAAATTGTAGTCTGAGGAAGGCAGATCAATTTTATCGCATTAGTAAAACCTGATGAAACAATATTTGCCTGGGATGTAGGGTTGAGAAGGATCCTGAGTCAACGGGGATGGAGGAGAGGCATGTGCCAGGCATGGGGGACAGAGGGTGGCAGCACAGCTATTTGCCATCACTGTCATTGAGAGTGGACTTCTCTTGAGTCAGTTTGCCAAGGGAATAGGGTAGGGGCAAAACAGTATTTTACTGGGTGTTCTGGTTAATGTGGGTCCTGATGTTTGTTTCTTTGTTTATTTTTAAGATGGAGTTTCACTCTTGTTGCACAAGCTGGCGTGCAATGGCATGATCTCAGCTCACCGCAATATCCACCTCCTGGGTTCAAGCAATTCTCCTGCCTCAGCCTCCCAAGTAACTGGGATTACAGGCATGAGTCACCACACCCGGCTAATTTTGTGTTTTTAGTAGAGACAAGGTTTCTCTATGTTGGTCAGGCTGGTCTTGAACTCCCAACCTCAGGTGATCCTCCTGCCTTGGCCTCTCAAAATGCTGGGATTATAGGCATGAGCCACTGCACCTGGCCTGGGTCCTTATATTTAAACACTAGCCTATACTCACATATTTGCTGCATAAGGAACAAAACTGTTTCCCACGTGATGGGCTTCTTAGGAAGATCAGTGGAGACCACCTTCCTCAGGGCGCCAGAGCCATGGCTACCCAAGGCTCCTCCCCTCTGGGGTCCTCATATTTGATATTCTACTACTAGATGTTTCATTCCTTTGGTTTTTTACTCTCCTTGATTCTCATTAAAATGAAAAGTCTTCTGGGAGGAGTAACACATTCAACCAAGAAGCATAAACCTTATCGAATGTCCCTTTTCTTCTATCAGGACTTGCAAGGCAACGGGTCTGCTAGGTGACAGCGATGTAGGAGTTTTTCTCCACCCCTTCATCAGACCTGTGACAGGGGTACCAGCTTACTCAGCCCACTGTACTCAACCTCTTGCTGGAGGAAGCACCCAAGCAAGCAAGTTCAGAATCTGCCCAGCCGCTTTGGGATCTAGCAGGAGCCGGCTCCGTGCAGGCCCCATGGCGGTGCACAGGTGGGGTGCCTGCAACCCCCAAAGCCTGAGAAGGTGTGCTACAATGCTCTATTAGCACTGCCATCCATGGACAGCAGTGTGTTATCAGCTCAATGGGGTGTCCTGTGGGGTGGCTGCCCTCCACTGGCAAGGACAACGGGCCAGTGTGACAGCCTTTTTTGGGTACCCACACTCAGTGAGTCCCAAGCTCAGTTCAGCATCCAAGAAGAATGAGGTTGCCCAGACACACAAAGGATAGTGAAGGCAGAGAACTTTATTAAGCGATGGAAATGGCTCTCAGCAGAGAGGGGAGCTGGAGAGGAGACAGAATGGGCAGGTAATCTTCCCTGAAGTCTGAACATCTCTGACTGGCTCTTCTCCAATATTAAGCCATCTCTCCTCCTAAGGCCAGCCATCCCTCTGACATCAAGTTCCCTCTCTACAGTTAAGCTGTTTCTCTTTTTCCCGAGTCTGCAGTCTTTATAGGCAAAAGATGGGGAACAGGGCAACCCATAGGTAGTTTTAGAAAAGGCAACAATTGGTAAAAAGACATTATTTAGAAAGAAACAATCAGGAGAGAGTAGGCACACAAGGACAGAAGTCCGCACTTTGGGCCATGGGTTTCATGCTTTTCAGCTGGAAGGTGGGACTTCACCAGGGACCTTCCCTGTCTGCCTAGAGTTTCTCTGCTTCCTGTCTCTATCAACAGAGCCTGTTGGGAGTGATGTGTGGTCAGAAAGGATAAACAGTAATGACCCACAACTTAGCGGAAGGTGAGTCTCCTAGGCTAGTGCTCAATACCATGCTCAGCACAGTTCTCACACCAGTACCTGCTCAAATAGGGAATGAGAAGTAACTTTTCCCTGCCGGGGCCCCTGAAGAACAAGCATTGTGTGTCCCACTTCAGTACCGAGACTCCTGCTGGAATGTGTGGGACAAGCTGACAGTGAATCTCCTGGCCTCATCTTACTCCTGGTGCCTCTCCTGGAGTTCCCTCCTGGAGAACCTCAGCAGCATTAAGAATCTGGAATTTCAAGCACCTGCCAGTGAATGGCAGACTCCAGAATTTCCTAAGAATTGTTCATCTGAGAACGTGGGAATTAAAGGTGGAGGTGCTTGGAATGTATGAGGCCTTAGAATGTGCAGTCAGGGGGGCGCCTCTTACAGAGATCAAAGGGTAGAAAGAGACCAGGAAAGACCTACTGCTTGTGGAGTGTGTTCTATGCCAGGATTAATCATGCTCCTTCACCCTCACAGTCTCTTCACTTGGCAGAGTTAACCATCCTCTGTTCCAGAAAACCAAAGACTAATTTATTCACAGATACACATAGCTAGTATAACCCAGGGTTGCTGGGGTTTGGGTATGCATTATTGTGAAAAGGTCTCATTTGTGACTGCTGTACCGTGAGTTCTTGTTTCAAAACTGTTCTAGGAAGAAGCTCAGCCCTGGAAAAAAACAAAAACTGATGGGAGCCAGAGAGGCCTGTGTTGGAGACGAACTTTGGCGAACTCCGCTCATTACCATACTAACCTCCAAGCTCAGGGAGAAGCTTGTTTTCCATTTTCTGTGCATGTGATGTATGTAGAGGCAGGATTGGCGGCTGCGCCTGTGCTTCCTATACTCCACCTCTCCATACAATGACTCAGTTTACCAGCCAAATAAAAGAACCGTGTTCAGCTTTGTTAGAGGAGGCGCTGTTTTAGGACCTGTCCCTGGTATCCTCCTTACTTGTGGCAAGTAGTAAAACCCCCTGTTCAATCTCCTTGGTTATCATTGGACGGTTACTTGCCAAGCAATTGAACCAACCTGTTGCCTGGGTAACACTAGTAAGTGAGAACAGGTGTGACTCTAATCTCCCAGACCACCTTCTTTTCCCTGCAGGCAGATTGCACGGTAAGGCCTGGGGTATAACACACACATGATTCTAGCACAAAGAAACAGAAATAGGGGCCTCATAAATTGATTTGTTGATTGTAATTCTGGTTTTTAGATGCATTTTAAATTCAATCCTTCTTTTCTTTTCTCTTTTTTTTTTTTTTTTTGAAACAAGGCCTCATTCTGTTGCCCAGGCTAGAGTACAGTGGTGTGATCCATCACGGCTCACTGCAGCCTCCATGTCCTAAGCACAAGGCTTCCTCCTACCTCGGCCTCTCAACTAGCTGAGACCACAGCCATGCGCCACAATGCCTGGCTATTTTTGTTGTTGTTGTTATTCTTTATAGAACCAGGGGTCTCACTATGTTACCCAGGCTGGTCTCGAACTCCTGGTCTCATGCAATCCTTCTGCCACAGCCTCCCAAAGTGCTGAGATTACAGGTGTGAACGAATGCAGTCAAGTTAAATCTTTAACAGTGATAGGAAAAGCTTCATGTACCTGATATACCCTCTGCCTAGGCAATTCTCAACTTCTGCTGCCATAGAAGGAGAACACTGGCATAAATAATTCACAAGAGCACTTCTTGTTAGATTTTCTCATACTTTAATTAGGACTACATATAGTTTCATAGAGAGGCATGAAATGGTCTGTCACATGTAGGCCTGGAGAGCTGATGACTCACTCTCTACACATGTGTTGGATTCAACATGATCAATCATTCTGTTGGTGTATTTTCACTGAAAAGAATTCCGCAGAGAATAGCAAGGAGCTGACTGAAATTACTTCATTTAGGCCACTCCTGGATGGCCCCATTACAATTGCTTTCATTTTGCAGAAGCACTAAACTTTCAAGAACAGTAGTGCTCTTGAACATCACACAGCGGCTCACGCCTATAATACCCTCACTTTGGGAGGCCAAAGCGGGCGGATCACCTTAGGTCAGGAGTTCAAGACCAGCCAGGTCAACATGGTGAAACCCCGTCTCTACTAAAAATACAAAACATTAGTGGGTGTGGGGGTGTGTAGCTGTAATCCCAGCTACTTGGGAGGCTGAGGCAGGAGAATTGCTTGAACCCAGGAGGCAGAGGTTGCAGTGAGCAGATATCGTGCCATTGCACTTCAACCTGGGCAACAAGAGCAAAACTCTGTCTCAAAAAAAAAACCAGCAAAGCTGCAAAAACTGTTGACAATCAGCAAATCTCCTAGCAAGTTTACCATCATCCATTCTGATTCATTATAATCACTGAAATTTTAGGTCACACAAGAGCCATCTGTGAAACAGCCTCCCCAGATGATTAAAACACTCCTGTACAATGTACATTTACAAATTCAAAATTAATGAGAAAACATGTTTAAAAATTGACTATAGCTACCCAAGGGTTTAAAAGCACTTTAAAATGCATAAAGAAATCACTTGGCTATGCAGTCCTCCTTAGTGACAAATAAGTTGCATTACTTCTCAGAATTCCTCCTGCTGAATTAACTTTTCAATGTGTGGGTTATTATGGTTGCATACCAACATCATATCTCAAAAAATATTAATACAAATCATATCCCCCCCACTCCTGGCCTCCAGGCTAATTTCACATCTTTCCAACTCAAGGTAAATGACCCAGAACAAAGCAAAGATATTCCTCATGAATGACTAGTGTAACAACAAATAAAATTGTATTCTGCCAGTGGAAATGGTTTATCGTCAGAAGTTTTTCTAGCACTCTTGGCTGCAAAGACCAAAGAGAGACTCTCTGTAGCATTTTCTGGACAATAGGGCCTTCCCTGTAGGCTGCTCTCCTTTGTTATTTGGATTTGGTCTCTCTCCTCTTTCATCCCACTTTGCCTTCAGTCAGGCATTCCATCTACCTGCCTTTGGCTCAGGAGTCTTTATTAGAAAGACAGAGCGATAGGAGAAGGCATAAGTATTGTCCTCCAAAAGCTTAGCTGATAAATAAGAGTAGCAAAGGCAGGATTTGAGTGGCGAACCAACTCCTGAGCAGAGCTAAGCATATGCTTGAACAGTCTAGCGCTTTGCATATGTTACTGCCTGCAATCCCCTCAACATGGCCATGAGATTGGCAATGTAGTATGACTGCTAGAAAAGTGAGGCTTAAAAACATTATTTAAGCCAGGCATGGTGGCTCACGCCTGTAATCGCAGCGCTTTGGGAGGCCGAGGAGGGGGGATCACATGAGGTCAGGAGTTTGAGACCAGCCGACATGGTGAAACCCCATCTCTACTAAAACCACAAAAATTAGCTGGGCATGGTGGTGGGTGCCTGTAAGCTGCTCAGGAGGCCGAGACAGGAGAATTACTTGAAGCTGGGAGGCAGAGGTTGCAGTGAGCCAAGATCACACCATTGCACTCCAGCCTGAACAACAGAGTGCGGCTCTGTCTCAAAATAAAATAAAATAAAAACAAAACGAAACAAAACATTATTTAAGCTGCCTGGGGTTACAGAAAACACTATGACTGTATAGAACTCACTCAGTTTTGTGCACATTCTATGAAAATAACACCTATGAATTGGTGGTAGACAGAGAGAAGCCAAGGACTGCCGATTTGGTTAGATGGGGAGTCAGAGCTGATGCATATAGCAGGTACCTTCCACTCAGACTGCTATAGACTGAGTTATACCCCTCTTGGAATTCATATGTTGATGCCCTAACCCACAATATGTCTGCACTTAGAGACAGGGCTTATAAAAAGGCAGTACGGGCGCAATGAGGTCATTAGTGTGGGGCCTTAATTTAACAGGACACCTGTCCTTCTAAGATGATGAAGAGACAGCAGAATTCTCTCTATTTCTATGAGCTAGGCAGAGAGTAAAGTACACATGAGGGCATAGCAAGAAAATGGCCTTTCAAATGTTTGAAAGGCCAGAAGAAAGCTGTCACCATAAACCAAATTTCCTCATACCCCAATCTGGGACTTTTCAGCCTCCAGAACTGTGCAAAAATAGTTTCATTCTTTAAGCTCCCAAGTCTGCAGGGCTTTGTTGTGGTGGCCGGAGATGACTAATAAAGAGATACTATGGTGGCTCACACCTGTAATCCCAGCACTTTGGGAGGCCAAGACGGGAGGACCACCTGAGATCGGGAGTTCAAGAACAGCCTGACCAACATGGAGTAACCCCATCTCCATTAAAAATACAAAATTAGCCAGGCGTGGTGGCACATGCCTGTAATTCTAGCTACTCCGGATGCTGAGGCAGGAGAATCGTTTGAACCTGGGAGGCGGAGGTTGTGGTGAGCCGAGATCACCCCATTGCACTCCAGCCTGGGCAACAAGAGCAACACTCTGTCTCAAGAAAAATAAAAAATAAAAAAAGAGAGAGAGAGACACTAAAAATTGAGGATAGGAGACTCAGTATGTGTGACTGCAGGTCAACGCTGGGGCGGGGCAGCATGGAGATGGCCTCCACATGTGAGCAGGAGATACAGCAGCTGTTCTCCCACCTCACTTGCTGGGGCTCTTGCAGCACTGGCAGTGCTTCTGGAAGCTGCCTGGCCATGACCTGCCTCTGCTACAGAGGACAGGTGTACAGTAAGCATCCCGCTGATAACATATGTCTGTACATGAAGGATGACACCTGAACTCATGTCGCATTGTAGTATTTGCTCTCGGTCTGCCTCCCCATGTCCTGGACTATGATCCAGTCTGTGGAAGTGCCTGCATCACAATCACCCTTTATCCCATCGTCCCTGACACATAGTTGCTTTTAAAATTTATTTAGTGGATTTGGGCAGGGCACAGTGGCTCATGCCTGACATCTCAGCACTTGGGGAAGCTGAGGCCGGCAGATCACTTGAAATCAGGAGTTCGCGATCAGCCTAGGCAACATGGTCAAACCCCGTCTCTACTAAAAACACAAAAATTAGCTGGGCATGTGTTGCATGCCTGTAGTCTCAGTTACTCAGGAGGCTGAGAGAGGAAAATCACTTGAATCCAGGAGGCGGAGGTTGGAGTGAGCCGAGATCACGCCGCTGCACTCCAGCCTGGGTGACAGAGTAAGACACTGTCTCAAAAAAAATAAATAATAAATGTATTTAGTGGATTGCAGATTTGATAACTGAAAATAGGGCAGCCCTTGTCTGCAGGAGGAATCAAAGGACAAGAGAAGCACCAGGGACCTGTAGGAGTGAAGCACTGGTAAGACTGTCCTGGAGAGCGATATGATCAGACGATTTTGGAGATGAGTCTAGCAGCAGCATGTGGACAGGGGCAAGGTGGGAGGACTCTCCAGAAGGCTACTGCCAACACCAGTCAAGAAACACTCAGAGGGTGAATCAGACGGCAGCTCTGGGAAGAGGAAGATACGAGAAACCTTGGAAAGAAACATTAGTTGTAATACTGAGTAGATGCCTTCAATGATTCAACAAATACTCATTGCCTTCCAACCTTATATCAAGTACTAGGAACTGTCAGAGAGACTGCAACTCAAGAGGGAGAAAAAGCACACACACATGGTGCCTGCACCCAGTCTGCTGATAGGAGAGCCAGAAATGAATGAAATAACCACAAACAATTTATAATTAATAGCTATGAGAGATAGCATGCAGAAACATTGCATGGTCCTGGGCTGGGGGCGGTGGCTTACGCCTATAAACCCAGCACTTTGGGAGGACGAGTCGGGTGGATCCCAAGGTTAAGAGATTGAGATCATCCTGGTCAACATGGTGAAACCCTGTCTCTACTAAATATACAAAAATTTGCTGGGCATGGTGGTGCACACCAGTAGTCCCAGCTACTCAGGAGGCCGAGGCAGGAGAATTGCTTGAACCCAGGAGGCGGAGGTTGCGGTGAACCGAGATTGTGCCATTGCACTCCAGCCTGGGTAACAAGAGCGAAACTCCATCTCAAAAAAAAAAAAAAAAAAACAGAGAAACATTGTATAGTCCTATAAGAACCTACAAGAGCAGACTTCCCTAGTCAAGGAAGTTCAGCCACTCCAAGAACCCTGGGGTCCCTCCCTTGCCAACCTGGTGAAGAGGAAGTGAATCAACACCTTTCTACACCCTTGGGAATGTATGTACTTGAAACTCAAGAACAAATAAGATTCCATTGTCTAGTGTATCTCTAACCAATCAACTGTCTCTTAAATACAACACTGGTCACAGGAGGAACCAGAGAGGGGAGACGCTGCTGTGCTGCCCTGCCGCGATCCCTCTCTGCTGCAGAGGACATATGTAGAGCAAGCATCCCACTGATAACACATTTCTGTACATGAAGGATGGTACCTGAATTACCGCCCAAACCATTTTGCTTCAATGATGCCTCCTTTTGCTGTTAGGAGGAGAACTGAGATTAGGCTATCAGGCATAGACTTGATTAAACAAATGCATTCATTTCAGGTTTCTGAATGAAAGTTTCAGAAGAAGCTCATAATAATAAAAAAGAATGAGCTCAAGTGAAAATGTCCATAGTTGTGATACTTATTTTTAATTTTAGGAGTCAGTGTGAGATGGTGTGGCAGATTCAAATCATAATGTACAGTGTCAGCTGTTTCAATGTAATCAATTTGGTTCTTACAGAACTTACGTTGACAGTGTGGGGCTGTCACCTGGCAATCACAAAGCATTTTAGAAAGTTCACTGTGAATGTATTCTCAAGGGGAAATGCATCAAAATGGACATTTTCCAAACCTTTTTGTTGTGGTAGTTAATATGCTAAGGGAAGGGAAATAAAAGAGCTATTTTAAATCCTCTGAAATACCCACTAGGTATTTCTCAAAAAAGTAAAAAGACCGCATTTCACTTGGATATTTTATTTCATGTCAAATGATCCTCTCCTTTCTAATCAGACTTACATCAGCAAGAAGTCCCATAAACACATCAGGAGAGTAAGTTTAATGAGGCTTATGAGAAACAAAGGAATCTGTTTTTATAGCAGGTGTTTATGAAGTACATACTATGAAGACTCAACAGACTCCTAGACTGACAAGTAGAAGTTGGAGAACGATCTTTGCTAAAAATAATGAAAAAATTTCTCAAGTCAAACTTCTCCAAAGTTGGAGGTGGAAGTCGCATGCTCAGAAGATTGTAGGTTTCCACCAGTGTTGATGAGAGTGCTGGACTTTAATTAACCATTTAATACAAGAGATTCAAGCCTCGAATGATGAGTTGCCATGAACAGCCTAAAATGCTGCTTTAAGCACCAAACACCTGGAATACCTTGGGCTGGGTACTATGCCAGGTGCTTCAAAGACCCCTCTTACCTGTTGGAGAATATCCACGTGCCCCAAGTGATGGTGGAACTCAGAAAGTTCAAGAGTAGTCCCATGATATTGACTAGAAGGATTTCAGAATGTGTGGGGGGAAAAAAAAACAAATACAGTAAATAGAAAGTGCTTCACTTGTAATCCCAGCACTTTGGGAGGCCGAGGCAGGTGGATCATGAGGTCAAATGATTGAGACCATCCTGGTCAACATGGTGAAACCTGTCTCTACTAAAAAGACAAAAATTAGCTGGGCGTGGTGGTGTGTGCCTGTAGTCCCAGCTACTCCAGAGGCTGAGACAAGAGAATCACTTGAACCTGGGAGGCAGAGATCTCACCCACTGCATTCCAGCCTGCTAACAGAGCGAGACTCCATCTCAAAAAAAAAAAAAAAGAAAGAAAAAGAAAAACAAAAAGAAAATGCTTGAAGAAGTTTTGTGAAGATACCAAGACTTGAAGGACAGGCAAGATGGTGGCTGGAGAGAACCTTAAAAAGTGAAACAGACAGGATGAGGCCAGACTATCAAGGCTATTAAAACTACTGGTGAGGAATCTGAACTTTAGAAAGCTAACAAGTAAATTATTGAACCAGGAATGAAAGCAGTATTTGAAGAAATATCTGCTTGTTCGAATTCAGGACATGTTACCTATAGTGTCTGCAGACTTTAGTAAGCATCAGTAAAGCCTGTTTAAAATTGAGATTCATGGCCAGGAGCAGTGGCTCATACCTGTAATCCCAGCACTTTGGGAGGCCAAGGCAGGTGGATCATCTGAGGTGAGGATCAAGACCAGCCTGACCAATATGGTGAAACACCATCTCTACCAAAAATTAAAAAAAAATACAAATAAAAAAAATTAGCTGGGCATAATGGCAGTGCCTGTAATTCCAGCTACTCGGGAGGCTGAGGCAGAAGAATTACTTGAACCTCAGAGGTGGAGGTTGCAGTGATTGCGCCACTGCACTCCAGCCTGGGAGACAGAGAGACTTCATCTCAAAAAAAAAAAAAAAAAAAAATGCAGACTCAAGGGCCATAAACCCAAAGACTGTGATTCTGTAGTTCTAGGGTCTGGTTCAGGTATATGATTTTTTACTGTCTCTCTTGGTTCTTCCATCCTCCATCTATCCACCCCCTGAATCTGTAGTAGGTTGTCTCCAGATCACAGTTTGAGAATTTTTTTTTTAATGGAGAGAGTGAAAACATAAGCAAACTTGGTAATTGTTCCTATAATGGAGGCACCAAGAATATGAAGTTTACATGATTCTGCTGAAAATTCTCTAAACTGATCTGCAATCTGCATTTTGGTTACCCCACACACCACACTAGAACTTCTTTAGCTTTCTGAGATGACATTAATATTCAGCCCCTTGCCCATATACCAGTCCTTTAAATCTCCAAAGATATTTAACATGGTTCTCCTTAGTAAATTCATCTCCAGGATGACTGAAATTGGTTGCTTCAAACTGTTTCTCACAAGGGATGATTTCTGACCACTACACACCTTTGCTCACTTTCTTCCTATATCCGCCAGTGTATCAAGGTATTCCTTCAATACCCACGCTCATATGTGAATACAACATGCAGGGTTGTAACTAAGCAGATACAGGACTATCTCCTCCCTTGGTCTGCCGCTTTGTACTTGTTAATGTAACACAAGATCTCATTAGCTTTTTTCTGGGATCCAGAAAACTAAGCTACTAAAAACTCAGCGAGTAAATGGTAAAACTGGTAGAAAAAGAAAATTAACTGAATGAGTGAGGACTTGTTCCTAGTGAATCTGTGTTTTCTAACCACCATTAGAATTGAAGAAATTCTTTCAAGAATAACTTAAAACACATGCATATATTCTTGTCTTCACGTTAGCATTTTAAATTGGTGTTTATAACATATGCATGTATAATGAAATGAAGATTTGAGTTTTAAAATAAGTTATCTGACCCTTATTGCTTGTCCTTTAAATCATCTAGGTTTATCTTATGCCATCCTAGGGAATCTCTGGGTGGAGTAGAAGCTGTCATGACAATAGACGCTGGAGAAGAAGATACAATCTCCTCAATGAGAGACCTTGGCAACAGCCAGGCCAGTAAGGAGTGGCTGCTACTGCTACTGTTTCTTAGACTATTGATTAAGCTACTTGTAACCATGGCAATGATCTTGTCTTCCTGGAAAGGTTAGCAGGGTAGGATGGGCAGTCCACTATGGTAAAAAAAGAAATGTTGAAATGAAGCAGTGCTCTTAACAGTTCTTTTCTCATGTCACTGAACAGAAATTGACAGTTTCTTACCCTAAACTTTTCATCACTCTAAAGAAAATCCACCCAGATTCTTACACCACATTCTCAAGGCAACATGGGAAAGCTTCAAGGTACAGGGAAGAAGGGGACTGAGGTGATAGGTACACAGCTCTTTTCTTCTACGGAATTCGGAATATTGTTTTTATTTGCTCTTCACTACAAAGGGAGCTATCTCTTTGACTCCTACTGATGAGAAATGCAAGTTAATTCTTCTGACAAATATTTGCTATACAACTACTTATTTGCACCTACTCGGAGTTACAACAGCTGAACTGCCTTGTTCTAGGAGGCTACTGTCTAATTGTCTCCAGGCAGGAAGCCCAAGAGAGAAAGTCTTAGAGGAACTCCACTCAAGGGGAATTTCAGTAAATGCAGGGGCAGTTCAAATGCAAGGTGAACCATAATTTACACACATATCCATTGATCATGAGCATTTGTGGCGATTGCTAGAGACATAAAAGTAAATAAGATACATTTCCTGAGCACAAAAAAACTTTTGCCTAATAAAAAGAGAATACAAAGGTAAGAAACATGGGCATATCTAAAATAATCAAAATTAAAACAAAAACGTAACTTAAAACAACAATTTGGAATGGCCAGAGGATCCTGTTTCACAAAGGTTTTGCATAAATTGATTGGGATATGCTCTTGTCTTGTCCAATCTTTCTTCTTGAAACCATCTGATTGATTCGACTTCATAGGTCCAACACTATCTTAAAGCCCAAACCTCAAACTATCTTGTGCTCCATTTTTTCTAATATTCCTGTTATCCCATCACCTCACAGCCGAGATGAGGCTAGGGAGGCTCACTTTGCTCTTGTGGCGTCTCCTTCTGATGTCCCTGGCATAATACCCCTTCAATCTGACTTGGTCTCCAGGACTCTGTCCTAAGTCTAGCCCAGGTGTTCAGTTTGTCCTGGTTTACACCAGGCTGTAGACAGAGAGTATCACGCTGGCTCTAGCCCAAACCCCTACAGCTATCATCAGAATTCTCTAATCATCTCTGCAACCTTCCTCTGTCCTACACATCTTAGCATTTTTGACTGATAAGATAGGGCACAAACCATCATATTAGCTCATTTTCCAAAATTGAATCTGGTCCTGTAGACCTTGGAAAAATAATTATTTCTTTTCATAATAGGCTGTGACTAAATCTGACATGCCGGTGGACAATGGCCCTTAAACCTTCAAAGAAAGCTACAAAACAAGTCGAATAGTAACGAGTCCTATTGATAAATTGTAGCTCTAAGCTGCAAAAGTGCTTATTCCTGACCAAGAGCCCTGCAATTTATTTTACTTCATTAGATGCTGAATCCTTCAAAAAAACTGCTGGAATTCCAAAAGCTTTGAATCTAATTATTATAAGCATGTTTAATCAAACTTTTAAAACTACTTGGAGTCTAATGCTGAAATCTAGATGAGATTATACCTCTCTGACATGCATATGTTAATATAATTCCAAATCTCTGTGAAGACATGAAATAGACCAAACATTTAAGACAAAGCAATAGAGTACATTCCATTTTACAACATTCTCCACAGATAATTCTTGTCCTGGCCATTACTGACATTCTATTCATCTTCTCCAGAAAATCCAATGTAAAGAAAACAAAAAAGAGCATCTTAATAATAGAGCTACAAATAAAAACTATAATCTTAGCTTTGGAAAAGGCTTTGCAAGCTCAATTCATTGTGTGATGTCTGGATTACCTCTACTATACTCATGTCAGGGAATCATCCAACCTACACATGAATATTTTCAGCCTCATGGTGTTGTCAATTCCATCTCTGCATATCCCTGAAAAGGCTTCCGCCTTTTCTTATATAAACTTCTTTTATAACAATTTTGAGCTCATATTCACACATAAGTGCACGCTGCATAAGATGAGGTTCAAGAACTGAACACACAGCCTAATTCAATTTGGAAAGGGCCCCGTGAGCCACTCGGTATATATTTCACAAGTGTCCTCATGCTCTAAAGCCAAGAACAAGTTAACAACAGCTAAATTTCAAATTCTTGCCAGAGGCACCCAAAGGCAGTGCTTCCTCAACTTTTCAGTCCAGGACATCCCTATGATCACTGTTACAGTATTCCTTTGATGGTCACGGTAGTAGCAGGAAGCAGACTCTCTCTATTCTTTAGTTACTTAGTTCAGTCCTCTTCTTGGCCGCACGAGCCTGCATAAGCACTCACTGAGCACATGTAAACACATACACACAAGCACACAGACTGGGTGTTCCATAAGCAAAACTCACACGCATGCATACACCCACAGACACACACATGCACACACACACACAGAAAAACTTCCTTTCTTTCTCTGCTATGGTCACCACCATCTCTACACTTTAACTTCTAAGTTATAACTGGACAAACCTCTCTTGAGGACACCCTAAATGAACATCCCACATCCTGTCAGTTCAACAATGTTTTATTGAAATCCAATATTTTAACACCCTGACTGGATGACAGAAAACACCTGAGCGCATCCTTCCTGGTGAAGGCAGACAGCTGGGGAGAGCTGGGGAGAGCTGGAGAAATCAAAGTCCTCCAGCTTGGAGGGCTCCAGAGATCCACATTTCTCACTTGACACAAAATAACTTATTTTGTTCATGTGGTAAAGAAAGCCTCTGGCTGGCAAGACCAGGACACTGGGACAAGTGTCCTTTGGATCTTCCCTAAAGCAAGGTCTGATGAAGAGAAAGCAGAGTGGGATGGTTAAGTTACAGGCAAAACTCAGAATGAAGGCAGTGGGTGAGGCCAAATGGTGCTTTCACTGCAAAATGGAGTCAGAAACTACAGATTTCCAAGAAATGTCTTAATTTTATTTTACTTTTTTTTTTTTGCATTTTATTGTTTCATTTATTTCACTATGGTGAAAGAAGTGAAATCCTTAAAATAAAAAAGCATCTATGTGTGTAATTGGTTGGAAGGAAAATAGGGCTTTTAAGATCAAGTCTATCATGCAGGCTAATGAACCCCCAAAATGCAAAAGGAAGTGTAGGGTATAAGGGGAGGGCACTACAGAAGAATCTGAGATGCTAAGACCCTGTTGTCCTTTGACCTACGTCTTTGCTTTATTGGTTACTCCTTTCTTTGGCTTCCAGAGAAACCCTCAATGAAAGTGAGAACATAGATTGTCTTTCGAATCTAGTTTGACATTTTTCAACAACCTTCCCACTTTTGCTCGCACAACTCTAGAAGAGAAGAATTTTAAAAACTGGCATGCACTGTGAGATCTGGAATTTACAGAACTCCCCCACTAAGAAAATCAACTTTGGAAAACCCAGCTAAGGAGGGGAAAATACTTCCTCTAAAACGGTACATGCCAAAGAACTTTTCATGGGCCTCCTGGAGAGGGTAATAGGTCTTCCATGCATGGATGTTTGTAGGGTCTAATCAGGATGGGAAACACTGAGTTAAATCGAGTGAAATGGGTTTATTTTCAACTCCACTTAATTTGCTGTTGTCTATTATAAATTTCCAAGCAGGAGTAGGAACCTCATATGCACAGAAACCTCTGTCTGAGAAAGAAGCACTAACAGAAGAGTTACAGGTCTCAGTTCACAGTGATTTAAGCCAGACAAAGTCTCAGGGTCTTTCAAATATGTTTAGTGTTCTTCTTCTTCTAAAGATAAAGTGGCCCAAATGACAGCTCTTGCTTTGCTGAACAACTTCACCTTTTAATCCTTTCTTTCTTTTCTCCCATAATTGAACAAATACCAATTGAGCATCTATGTGCAAATCATCCTGTCTTAATTTAAAACAAAACCAAAATAATAACCAAAGTACCTACTCAAGGCAAATGTTTTTTAAAGAAGAAACAAACCACAGAAAGTATATTGTATTTATTCCCAATATAATAGCTTACATTTAAAGATACAGTACAGACTTAACGAATATGTCTACTCCCACTAATTCCACAGATACATGCTGAACCCATAATATTTACTCATGCAAATAACCAATAAGGGACAAAACAGCTTTAGGCCAAAAGGTGGCCTGGTCCTGTCAACAGGAAGGTTAGCAGTGAGGTTCAGAGGCCAGTCTTTGATTCCAGGCTCAGACGTCTCACACGTAAAATATAGATAATTATATAGTGTTTGCCTTGTAGAAATCATATATGGATTTAATAAGATGATTTCAGTAAAACACATAGCAGACAGTGAGCCCTGAATAAATAGCAAGTATTATTATTATTGGTTATACTTATCAACTCTAGTTTAAACAGGAATTTTATTCCTCCTCCGAAACAGTAGGATGATGACATCTTAAATAATGAGCTTTTCTGAAATTAGGGACACTTTCAGAGGTTTCTTGTCCTGCTGGAAAGCACAGCCACCTTTCCATGAACAAAAATGGTCTCAGAACTGTTAGTTCCTTGCCCCTGAGAACTGGGTGGTCAGCAAGAAGTGAAGCAATTAGTGTGTGATTCCACCCACTCACATTCCTCCTAGTTAAAACTTCATAACTACTTTCAATTGTATGAAAGAGCAATAAAGTGAGGCCGGGGAGAGAGAAAGAAAGAGCTAGAGAGAGAGAGAGGAAAAACCAAGTCTGCCTTACACATCTGTGCCAGGACTGGAATTATAACATCTCCCTCGCTACTCCAAGATGGGGCTGTAAACCAGCCATATGGGTATCACCTTGGAGCTTGTTACAAATGCAGATATCGGGCCCCAGCCCAGAAATACTGAATAAAATCTGCATTTTAATAACATGCCCAGGTGATTTATATGCACATTAATATTTGAGAAGTGCTACCTTAGAGAACTTCCATTTTCCTCAGGGTTGCCAACCCTACTCACTCTAGAGAGCTGCCCACACATGCTAGAGAACTTCCCTATACCCAGAAGGCTACTTTCAAATAGAAGGAAACATAAAAAGCCTCAGATCTGCTTCCACAGGAAAAATCCACAGAGCATTTACACAGACCTGCATACCTGCATACCTGCTTATAAATTAAGCTGTCACACTTTCTGATTTGATCTGTTTCCTTGTAACTATCCTGGACCTCCGTTTCTTACTGGAAACAGACATATACTGCACACCACCACCTTTCTACCTGTTTTTTCAGTATGTAATATTCAACTTGATGGGAGTTGTCCAGTATGTTCAGTGCCCATGTAATCTTGTATCACTTAGGTTTTCAGTTTTATTTCACTCATTTCAGGATACACATAGAAAGCCAGCACACAATTGTCTACACCTGAAGGTATAGGCAATTAGAATTTGCAAGGCTACAATTGCTGACTCACTGTGAAATGCCTTCCCCACTGTTCAGCGTGCCTTTTATAATAGGCCTAACAAATATTACTATCAGCCAAAGGAAGGTTGACATAGCAAAATAAGTGGTATCGGTCTGTCTTATAATAGGATTAGGGCATGGGCCGGTGGGTCTGACTGTTTTGTAATAGCTGCTCTGTTAGTAATCCTCAAAGCATCATCTGGAAATGCATTTGAGTCACTGCATTTATTCTGAAAAGTCTCTGATAGAGATGCTGGTAATCACAGCCTCCCAGCAGTATGTTTATGTTGCACAACCAAATCAGCTTCTTGAGGCCATTTGGAAAATGTCATCATAATGCTTCCTACCTTTGTAAAATGCTTTGCCATTTACCCAGTGCTTTCCTGTACATTACCTCACTTAGCTCCTACCACTGCTCAGTGAGGTTGGCAGGGCAGGCTTCCCCCCAACCCATACATTCCAAGCCTTTGCCTGTGGATAAACTTAATAACCTAAGTTAGCTAGGGTTAGTTTAGTAACTTCAGTTACAAGGGTCAGATGCCTTGCCCAGGGTCCTACGGTGAATAAATGATAAAGCCAGAGCCAAGGCCCAATTCCATGATTCTTAAGTCAGAACCCTTTTGCCCACTGTGTTGCTGATTCCCAAATTTTGATTCTACATATCACAAGGAGGTGTCCAAATAATCAAATCTCTCACCAAGAATTTCTGGATCAAATTAATTGGGTCTTATAATGACCCCGGTTTACCATCTCATTAGTTTGCTTATTATCTCGGTGCCTTTCACGTTTTCAACAGTTTAAATCAGCACAAATAGAAATATGTTGTCTGTGTGCCCTTGGATTATTTAGAACAAATCCTTTCTCCTCTTAAAGAAGGAAGGAACTTTAATTGCCCTTAAACATGTCTGTGTTACATTTAGAAACCTAGGAAATACCTGTCTTTAATTTTAATTCATTTATTCATTTGTTCGATAGATGTTTTTGAGTGCCCACTAATGCCAGAATCTGCAACATTAGGGTCAAGTTCATTTATCAAGGAAGTATTTTTTTTTTAGATTGCCAAATCACCCTAGTCTTCTATCACTTGTAACAAGATGAAGGCTCTGAGGAGGATTTAGAATCACTGATTTCAAGTCAGATATTCCCAATCCTCTGCATATAAAGGTGATTTACAAAACATCTAAATACAGAGCTATGCTTTCTTGCTAAGTTTAACCATAGGCATACATGTCCCATCAAGATCAATTTGAATTTTGTGCCATATTAACTCTCTGAGACAGCCTTTTGCCTTATGTAGATTTAGTCAGCACCAGACCTTCCCTCACCCTTCACTCTTTTTGCTCTTTAATCCAAATCATTAATAAAAATAATGAACAAAAATGAGACAAAGAGAGAACCTTATAACAAGTCATGAAAGACCCTTCTCCATATCACTCCAAGGTAACTTCACATCAATATAGGTGAAGTCAGTGAACTTGAAAAAAAGATCCAGAGACAGACAACATGCAGAAAACAGGGTGAAATAATGGCTTTAGTGAATCCCTATGTTAAACAAACTATGCCTTTTGGAAATCACTCAGCCTTTAGAATTCAACCATTATAGACGGCTGTGTATACATAACTGTGCACCACCACTGACCTTGTATTTTTCCCCATCATTTCTCTCTTGTGCTCGGAAGCGAAAGTTACTAGAACTGTTCAGAAATGTTTGTGTTCTCATTTTGCACCATGGTTAAGATTGGATGTCCCTGCACCCTTTTATCTTTGGCATGGCAATGTGGCCTGCTTTGGTTAATAAAACGTGAGCAGGGGAAATGTGTGACACTTTCGAGGGGAAGCTCTAGGAGACAGTGCATTATATGCCATACTTCCTTCTCCCACTGATGGCAGGAACACGAGTTGAGGACACGAGACTATGGCTACACTCAGCCGCTGTGATGAGTAGAGCCCTTACCTACCAGTATTGGTCATGGAAGATGATTAAGACGTCATCTGCTACATCAAGAGTTTGAAATTTGTAAGATTTTGGTTCAACCTAACTTGGCCTATTCTCACTGACACATCTAGAATAACCAGTGGGCTTTCCAGGCTCGTAAAGAGATATCTGGGTTCCTCTTCTGCCACTTAAGATCTCCTATCAACCTGACCTCAACTTAGCCCTCAAACACTTTTCACAACAATCACTCAGATGTTACTGTCTGCTTCTGGGAATCCCACTCTTATAAAAACTCCACCTTGTAATGTTCCTTTTGTTGGTAATATAGTTGAATGCCATGTCTTGGGAGCCACCCTTGCCTTCACGTTTTTTTTCATCTTCATTCCTGTACCTAAAACATCACAGAACATCACAGGTGGAGGCAAAATATAAGTAATTCCCCTGACCATTTCCTTTGCTTATTTACATAAGTGCCTCAGGAACTGCCAACCAGAGAGTAAGTAAAATAAACCATAATCAGGTAGAAAATTCCCTAAGTAGTTAATTAATGTATTCATGCCAGATTGTCTTATACCATCCTGGAGGTGTATAGAAAGCATGATTTCTCCAGAAATTTGCTTCCACTAATCAAGTCAGTAAGCAATATAATAACTACTTATTATAATTCCTGAAGTTTTCTTTGACAAATTCAACAAGAGCTGTGACTGTGTGTTCTAGGACTTAGAAGAGTATTTTCATACATAATGAGCCAAGGGCAATGGGTTAGACATCCTAAAAGAGAGATTTGGAGTCAATTAAAGATAAAAATAAAAAAGACTTTATTAACAATTAGAACTCTGCAACAAAAGAGCGCACTGCCTGTAAGAAGCACTGTGTGTGCTCTGAGTCAATGAAAATGTCCAACAGAGGACATCTATCAGAAATGTCACAGCAACAGTTCCAGCACTGGGTGGTATTTCTACCAGATGATTACTAGAGTTCTTCCTTCTTTCTTATTCTGTGATTTTATTTCTATTTCCCTGTGTCAACTTCTCAATAGTTCCTGTCGTTTCTTTCTGAGTTGCTCCCAAATCCCATTACAAACAACAGATTAAGGGCAGAGAAAGAGACCTTTATCTTGTCCCGGGTAATGAAGGTCTACCTAAGGAGGTATTTAGAGAATGTGATTCCAGGGGAGCCCAGGAGATTAGGTTGGTGCAGAGGAAAGCAATGGGTGAAGAGCTGCAAATAAAACCTCTTCTACAAATGCTCTTCTCTCATCAAGATACATTACCTCTCTGTGGGAAAGCCACCAAGCTAGCATGCACTATTTTGAGATTATGTTCCACTTCCCAACCTACTGCTAGCATCCCTACATACCCCACAAAGTAATTTCTTCTTGTAAGATCTTGACAGGAATATTGAAAATTCATAAATGTATTGCCTTTAATCCACAATGAAAAAAATACAGCGTAGAGTTTGGTAAGGAAGCCTGTTATTATAGGAAGTAAGAAACAGCAAGTTCCCTTACTCAAATAATACCACACTGAGTTATACACATATTGAAGTAAGAATATTCCAGCAAGGCTGTAGACTCTGACAAAGTTCCCAGAAATGATTCTTAAAGAACATCTTCATTGAAAATGAAGAGAATTCAGGAATGCTTCCTTCTTTCATGTTTCTCGGACATTGCCTTATTCCCTAGACATTAAGCCAATATGTTCAATTTGACTGCAGATGCTTAGAATTTCCAGGCCCATCTTCTGTATGGTCCTAACCCCTGCAGGCAAATACAGAAACTTCAATGGTTCTATCTCTCTTTTGTGTCCCCGATTCTCAAAGACCTCTTCTCAGCTTGCCAGTGTGGCAGCCAAGCAGCCTACTGAAGCAGTTAATAGAACCTAGTAGGTTAAAACAATGTTCCCATAACAAAATGTTTCAGTCCAGATCCATTCTGAGTTGGGAGTTTCAAAACTAGTACTGATGAAATTAGTTTTAAAATTCCCAATACCTGTTTGCAAGATAAGACAGTTTGATACAGACTGGACCTCTGAGTGCTTGTCAAACCAAATTCTGTCAATGACTTCACAGCCCAGTCTATTCATGATAATGGAGTTCAGAGAATTAAGGCAAACCATGTCCTGAATGGCCAGGTTCTGGGGGTTTTTCCCACGTGAGAACAGGAGGAGGGAGGCAACTGAAAACCGTATGTTTTTTCAGTGAGGGAAAAATCAAAACACTTTCTGAAACAAGAAGCTATACCGCTGCTTTTTTATAAGATAGGGACGACCCCATAATAATTGTAATACAATTCAATATGGAGCATGGGAAGTTACCATCTAAGTGCAAGAAACCACAGGGCACAGTTTGCTGCAGCTGATCACGTCCTGTGCTGTAAATGACCTAATTAAGACACTGGTTATGCCACCCAATTGTCTCCCAGGTGACAGAGTGGAAACTCCATTGCCTAAAAGTGACTTAAGACTGTAGCAGATAAGGAAGTAAAGGCAACAGCTTGACACTCACAGAGACAACATATTCTGGTTATCTAATAAAGACAATTTCAATGCTCGACTTTTCCTTCTTGTTTGGGGAAAGAAATAATTTTTAAGAAAATAAAATGCATCTACTTATTTTGAATTTTAAAACTCTCCCAAACTTAATATTACCATCTCATTTATCCA
Organism: Sapajus apella; assembly: GCF_009761245.1. Taxonomy (NCBI): domain Eukaryota; kingdom Metazoa; phylum Chordata; class Mammalia; order Primates; family Cebidae; genus Sapajus; species Sapajus apella. The sequence goes on along the minus strand of NW_022436992.1, from coordinate 5,782,603 downwards.
GAAGTCACCTGCCCAGAGTTAGCCCAAGAGCCTGAAAGTAAAAACAATTGGACTTTAGGCAAATAGATGCCAAAAATTCTTTTGAGCAAAACTTTTGAATTTTCTTCTTAGATTGTAAATTCCTTGGTGAAATTTACTGCTTCATGTATTTGTTCATTCGACAAAACATTATGAAGTACATACTGTAAGTTAGGCTCCCATTCTGCTAGGTACGGGGGATGCTATGTTTGAGAAACCAATACTGACCCTCCTTAGTCTGTTTAGAATACTTTTTAAAAGAATGAAAAACAAGAAACCAAAATAATACATAACTTCCCAAATCAGAGAACTATTTGAAACAAAAAGAAATCCCATTAATTCTCTAAAGTTATTGAACTGGAAAAAATAGCATCAGATTATGAAATATGACTCAAAAAGCATTTCCATTTGGTTTGAAATGGAAATTTCACCAAATATTCAGAGCAACCACATACTGGAACCCTCTGGAGAAACAACCTGAAATTCCTACACTTAGGTCTCCAACACCACGGTATTAATATAATCCCCCGGCACTCAAAGGAAACCAGACTTGGGGCTAAACAGAAATTTCACTTGCTTTGTCTCCTGCATCTAGCTGTAACCCTTGGTTGTCCCAAGAGGAACAGGAAAATAGAGGCAGGCATTACTGCAGGAGAGAGGAATAAATAGAGATGATAGATTTCTCTGACCATCAGATACGTAATTTCTGATTGGTTAGTAACTTTGTTTTCTTCTCCTTAACCATTTTTTTCTATAAGGCTGGTTGACTTTTAATCTAGAATAATCAAACTTCAAATATGGATTTGGCATTAATTATTTCCTGAGCTGTTAGAAGTGCTTCTATACAGGATGCTTGGCTATGTTGATGGTTTCAAAGATGAGAGAGAGACAGAAACACAGACACACACAGAAATAGAGCAAGAGAGAGAAAGAGAGAGGGACTGTCTTAGGGGAGTAGTAACTTGGGTGGAAAATAGAGAAAAAAGAAAGTGAAATTAAAGAATAAGGATAAAGAAGAAATAGCTTTATGAGGGAAAATAAAGTTTATCCAGGCCAAATCAATTTTTAAAGCAACTTATGTCTTTTGCAAAGCTGAAATTCACTGGAGTTTGAGATTTTACAGGAAAAGAACAAAGTGAGAGACAGAAACGGAGGGAAGGAGTGAGGGAGAGAGAAAGAGAGACTTTTCTTATCCCAAGTTTCTGAAGGGAGCCATCCCCAGCATTTACAGATTGCCACTTATTGTTGGAGATACATACCATCAGATAATGAAAACAGCCCCCGCATGTTTTAAAATCCCCCATTTAAAATTTAAATTCATTAGTTTATGAGCTGCTGGGAATTGACAGTTTTATACCCCAATCCTCCTCGAAATTTATGTAAAGCCTGCCATAAAATGGAACAGGGGAGCATCTCCAAGCGAAAACACCAAGCACAAATTGCTAAATAAAAACGCAGCTGAAGCCGATTTGCTGTGGGTCATATAACCGAGAATGTTGTTTTTATTAACGGGAAGTTCTTTAAGCATTTGCTCCTCACCCAACCATGCTTTTTTACCAACATTTAAAATATTAATGTACTGTTTTTATTGCGTCCTTGCTTCCCTCCTCAACTGGCATTTCTATAACTGTTCCACACAGATAAAGTATGTCCCATGTATCTGCAACACAGCAAGCATTTCGTTTTTTTTTTTTTTTTTTTTTTTCATAGTGGGAGAATGTGTGTGTCTGCGAGTGGTTTTTTTCTGACAGTTTATTTCACAACTAGACTGCTGTGTCCTGATTTTGGAGATTTTAATTATAATACAGCTCGATATATACTAGAGACTAGACTTTAGAAATACATGGAGGTTTGTCTCTGATTTGTCTTCAATGTTGAAATTGATTCTTGCTTTTAAAACAAAGGTCACTGGGGGCTATGCATATGAATTTGATGTGCTACAAATAGGAAAGATTCAGGATGAATCAATGAATCGGGTCTCTAAATAAAAGATGCGTATGCAGGCTCTCAGCACGGTACTCTCCAACAGGGAAGTCCCAAACACACTTCATGGATCATAGTTGCTGGATTATCTCTAAGAAATCTTTACCTATCCCAATGTCACAAAGCTGTTCTCCCATGTTTCTTTCACTAGCTTTGTAGTTCTGGCTTTTACATTCAGCTCTACAATCTATTGCGAATTGATTTTTGTACATGTAGTAAGGTACAGCTCAAGGCTGTTCCCTTACCACGTTGTCGAGGTGTCCTTGTCAAAGCTCATTTGAACACGTGTGTGTGAGTCTATTTCTTGGCTTTCCTTTTTTTTTCCATTGCTCCATTTGTCTCCCTTTCGCCAATACCACGGTGTCTTGAGTATTGCAGCTTCACTGTAAGTCTTAAAGTCAGGTAGGGTAAGTCTCCAACTTTGTCATCCTCGTTCAAGGTGTTTTAATGATGCTGTTCTTCCCACTCCAAACGAAACTTAAGGTTTATTTGCTTTGTACCAGCCACACTTTACAAGGCTGCTATGGCCTTTACTCCAGGCAGTCTGGGGGACACTGAGGGAACCAGTCTCCTCCACACCTGAACCTTCAGACCAACCTGGAGCAGTGAATTTCTAAAGGCCCATTGACGTGCAGGGCTCATATCGCTATCTTAATCGAATCCTGATTCTACAATGCAGATGGATCTTCTCAAAGTTTAGGCAATAAAGCAATAATAACTGAAATTTAAAATGTTGGCCTCATTTTATTTTATTTTTTATTTGTTGAGATGCAATCTCAGTCTGTCACCCAGGCTGGAGTGCAGTGGTGCGATCTGGGCTCACTGCAACCTCCACCTACCGGGTTCCAGCAATTCTCCTGCCTCAGCCTCTCCAGTAGCTGGGATTATAGGCACGAGCCACCATGCCAGGCTAATTCTTTGTATTCTTAGTAGAAACAGGGTTTCACTGTGTTAGCCAGGATGGTCTCGATCTCCTAACTTCATGATCTGCCCGCCTCAGCCTCCCAAAGTGCTGGGATTATAAGTGTGAGCCACCACGCCCAGGCAGCCTCATTTTATAGACTAATCTGCCCTCTGGCATTCTGAGAGGCAGAGCTAGCTCTCTTTCTTCTTGGTAGTTCCAACACATAACAGATTACAACACAGGAGGAGCTCCCACAGTATTTAGGAATTTTTTTCTCTGCAGGGGCAGCCAAGATCAGTGTAGTCACTACGGCCTGGGTGAGCTTTCTTCTTCACATGTAACCCTCCACCTACCTCCTTCTATCTCTTTTATGTTGCTTTTCCCATTTTGCTTTATCAGGCAGCCATATTGTCTTCCCTTCAAAATTACATGTCAGGTGAGGGCAGAGACTACCTTTTTATTTCAAAGTATCCTCGCAGTCCTTTGCACAGGAGAACAATAATCGTCTGTTGGGGATTGAAAGCAGGGAAGTAAGGGGACAATCCATCATGCCAGCTAGCAGATTCACCAGCATCTCACCGCATCCCAGACACAGGGCAGGCACTAAGTATATGTCAGTTCACTGGTAGAATAAGTAGACTTTCTATTGTAAATGCTCATAAAGGTAGGGCAGAGCATAGTTTCTTTGCGTCGATGAGGACATCACCCTTGGCAGCAGTCCTTTCAAAGGAGGAATCAAATAAGACTCCTGATTCTTCTAAAACCTAGAAGGAAACCATGTCATCCCCCTAGCTTGTGTTCAGGACAAGATAAAAGGGAGGGGAGAATAAGACATGCCTGGAGAATAAGATATGCTTCACAAAACATAGGGGATAAGGGCTGAGCACCAAACGCTCCTGGCAAAATGAAACAAACAAACACGCACAAAGCGAAGCAAAAACAAAACAAAAAAGCAGCACCGGAAGGAGCTGGAAGATGTTTGTTAGATTTCACAAAGAGCCAGAAGAAGCCAGGCCCCAAATGGCCTCTTTTTTTTCATTCTCACTGCCACTATTAGATTACGTCAGTGGTTTGCTACCCAGTAGCTGATCACTGGTGACCTCTGCAATCAATACACCACACAGATGCCCGCGGGGCTGTTCTAAAGCTGAATGGACACATGCCATCCTCCTGAATTCCTTCATCACATGACCCGTGTCTACTTTTCTGCTCCTTGCTGGTCACCACACCCACCATGGCTTCGCAGAGCTATTTCCTCTTCCTGGAGCATCCACACCACCTTCTCTATCTAGTACAGGGATTGACTGACTTACGACCTATGCAACTTACGACCACTCGACTTTACGACCACAATCGCTAGCCACGACTGCTCCGCGTCTGGCAGTGCAAACGTTGCCCAGCTGGGCATATGACAGTGCGGACCAGCTTCCGACAGCACTACCATCTCCGCGTGCACCATTTCAACTGTTATCCCAGACTCGGTACAGCAATTTGTGTTTTGTGTCTTGGATATTTTTCATCAAACTCCTCCCAATAAAATTCTTATACATTTTGAAGCAATGGACTCAAACATAGAACGATTTGCAAGGATTGAACGGATGGCGCATGATGTGTTTCATCCGTATCGTGAAATTTATGAAGAAAAAAAGAAACATACAATTCAGACAAAGCCCACCATGTTTATGAAAAAACCAACTCCGGTAACCCCAACTGCTGCCTCAGATGACGACATCAACGATCTGCAGCTAAGCACCAGCGGCCAATAAAATGTTTCGTACATGTTTATATATTTTGATATGTTTTGCAATTGGGAAAATGTTTCCTATGGTATTTTTTACACCTGTATTTTGTATTTTTGTATGTACCTGTATTTTGTAATTTTGTATGTTTTGCAAATATTAAACCAGTTGTACTGGTAATGCAGTGTTTTACTTAAACCTGACAAACGTAAAAATAAGAAACAAAATGGTGTAGAGATGATACAAATGGCATAAAATGAACAAAGAAAATTATGATATATAACAATAATGAAAGAAAATTATGATAAAACATGACTTAAAGATTTTTATAACATCATTTCACAGTACTGTACATAAAGCCTACTCAACTTACAATCAAATCGTGTTACGACGGGTCTGTCTGAACCAATCGTGGTCGTAAGTCGAGCACTAGCTGTACTCAAATCAAACTTCACCTCCTCCAGGGAACCTTCACTGGTCCTCCCAGTTAAATGGCCCTCTCCTGCACACCCATGGTCCTCCGCACTTCCTGCTGAAGCTTTGCATGACAACCATTTTCAAGCTGGTCTACCTGCCAAAACTGCAAATGTTCTGTGGTTACAAAGTCACCTCTGATCACCGTATGTTACGCACCTAACACTGGACTTAGCTTCTAGTCAGTTGAATAAATGGTTGAATAAATGAATAAGTGCATGAATAAATATGTCAAATAAATACTGGATAGATTACTATCTTTCTGGATATCTTTACTGTAGAAGAAGTGAAATCTTTCCCTACCTTTTATTTTCTGAATTGCTTGGCTTATTTGAATATATTCCATATATAGTATATAATATAAAAATATACTATGTTTAGAAAGTTATATAATGTACTCATTTTATGTACCCATTCAGTAAGTTTTGAAAAGTCTACACGCCTTTATAACCACACCCACAACCAGGATATAGAACATGTCTATCTTTCCAAAAAGCTCCCCGTGCCCTCTCTCACTAGTGCTCCTCTCCCTTCCAGCTGCCAGTGATTAGTAATCTATCTTCTGTCACTAAAGATTAGTTTGGATATTTTTTAATTATATCATAAAATAATACAGTATATATTCTTTTGAGGCTGGCTTGTTTAGCTTGGCAAAATGTTGAGATTCATCTATTTAGTTATGTGTATCTGTAGGTTTTGTTTTGTTTTTATTTTTGTTTTAATAGAGACAAGGACTCACTTTGCTGCCCACGCTGGTCACAAACCCCTGGGCTCAAGCAGTCTTCCTGCCTTGGCCTCCCAAAATGCTGGGATTAAAGGAGCGGGCCACCTCGCCTAGCCAGTAGTTGCTGTTTTTTTAATTGTTGAGTAATCTTTCACCTTGTGACTATATTATAATTTATTTATTCCTTCATACTTGAACTCTATGGGTTGTTTCCAGTTTGGAGTTATTACAAATAAAGGTGCTATAACAATGTATAATTTATTCTAAAGATACAGTTTTTATTTTACTTTTTTAAAAGTGTTATTGTTGGGTGCTATGGTAAATGTATGTGTAACAAAGAAATTGCCAACCTTTTTTCCAAGGAAGTTGTACCATTTTATATTTCTGTCAAAATATATGAGACTTAACAGTTGTTCCGGGTCCTCTCCAGCACTTGGCATTATCAAGCTTTTTAACTTTCGTCATGTTAGTGGGTCTCTAACTTTTTAAAGCATCTCCTATTTAATCTCTTGGCAACTCTTTGGTTTTTGTTGTTGTTGTTGTTGTTGTTGTGAGTTCTAGAACCTAGAGGGACTTTATATTTGCCTTAGGGAGAGAATGTCTACTTGGTTATAAGGCTTTTAAAATTATTCAGCAAGATGAAGTATGCCAGGACCCAAGACAGAAGCAATGAGTGAGAGGGGCAAAGTGATATGCAAGGCACAACTCCACAAAGAGCATGATTAAGGAATATTTTTTTTAAAAAGCCAGGTGCAGCAACTCAAACCTATAATCCCAGAAATTTGTGAAGTCAAGGCGGGAGGATTGCTTGAGCCCAGGAATGTGAGACCAACATAGTGAGACCTCTGTTTTACCAAAAAAAAAAAAAAAAAAAAAGAACAGCTAGCCGGGCATGGTGACACATGCCTGAGGTCCCAGCTACTAGGGAGACTGAGCAGCAAGGATCACTTGAACCCAGGAGGTCAAGGCTACAGTGCACCATGATTGCACCACTGTACTCCAGCCTTAGTGACAGAGTGAGATCTAGTCTAAACAAGAAAAAAGAAAAAAATGATGCTGAAAAGTCTGCAGACATGTCGAGAAACCCGAAACCTATGCCATCTTAGAAGCTCACCTCTAGTCCCTAGACCCGGCACAAGGGTAAATGCTGAAGAGGCCCTCAATGAATACTTGTAGATTTCCTTTTTGAGAAGGTGGCGAGGACTTTGTTACATTGAGGCTTTTTGAAAGGAGGGCTTGATAAGTTCTTATAGGGAGCCAGATACAGAAAAAACAGAAAAAAAAAAAAGTTATATTTATTTCTTATGGTCCCAAAGTAGGTCCTTAGCTAGCAGAAAGCAAAGTCCTTAAACCACTTAGCACCCGCTTCCCCACTGTCTCCAGCCATACAATACACATGCTTGTAACTGGTGAGGAGTAAGCATTTCATAGTCAATAAAGTCTGTTAAGAGTGATGGCCTAGGACACGGGTAGATTCAGCTCTAATAAAATAATTAATTTATAAATATTATTTTATAGCAGTTATTTTTTAATGGCTATATGCTATGCATTTTGCTAAGCAAGTTATACACAGTACATCATTTAATCCTTCCACAGCCCTAGGAGGTAGACACTATTATCACCTTTATTTGGCAATGGAGGAAAATGAGACACTAAGAGAGAACTGAACGGCCAAGAGAGAAATGGCTAGTAAGCTGGAGAGCCCAGAGTAGAATTCAGGTACAACGAACTCTAAAACCTTCCCTCTTGACCACTGCGTTCTGTGTTGAGGTAGTGTGCATATCAAAAGCCACTTTGCCCTATCAAGCTGCAAAGTACTGAGATGGCTACTATTAGAAATTTCCTGTTTAGTGAAAGCTGTATGATATCACTATCAATCATTAACACGTAGACATAGGTAAATCTTGTCATTAACACTAGTTAACTGACATCTTAGAGGGTACAGAATGAATAGCTTCTCAGTAGTATGGGATACAGGTATCTTGATATGGACGACAGAAGACAAAGCTGAAGTATGTCCAAGTTCCAATATCTATCTCATGGCCTTCCCAGGGCCGCCAAAAGGCAGACTGAAGGGGCTTCCCATCACGCAGGGAGAGAAGAGCAAACACCAAAGAAGACACACAACAACAACAAGAAAAAAAACAGTAAGGAAGGCATATGGACAGGCCCGGTAGAAACAAATCAAGCTCAAATGTTCACCTACACAGTGGTTTTAACAGATTGCCCCCATTGTCAAATTATCTGTATAATCTTTTAGCAATAGCACAGATTTTGAAGAGTTTCAGATCTAAGTTCAAATATGGCTCAGCCAGGATCTTGAGGAAGTCTTTAAGATATTTGTAAGGCTTAGTAATCTAATCCGATCTGAACATTGGAGACATACAATTTGCAGTATTATTTGAGGTGATTCTACTGAATTACGTAGAGAAATGTGTTTTGTAAGTTGTCCGGCATAGACTATTCAAGTCTCATTTTGCTTCCTTCCTCCTTATTTCCCCTTAGGTTTCAGCAGCATCTAATACACAGAAGGTCACTGAGGGGGAAGAGCGGTGAGAATATCTACTCACCACTGCAACCGCACTGAGAGTACGGGACTCAGGTTGTTTGATCAGGTGTTGCTCCTGCAGCATATCTTGCCATTTATAGACCCTCTATTCCACCCCACACATGCACACAGACACACAATGAGGAAAGTGGGAGTCACACTGTCATTCTGCCACCTTCTCTAGCTCATGCACTCTTTTCGCAAGTGAACTTCAGATGTTAAATTGTGTTTTTATTTATGTCTTTCAAAATGGGGAAATGCCACTTCTAATACAACGACTGTCTCTTTAAATGTTTTGTGTCATGGTGATTTGTTGCAGATGGGTAACACGTAGCCAGATGGGGGCCTGTTCTTTACCTCAAAACTAGGATTCTTCAGGGACCCAATATGATGGAGTATGTTTTGCATAATGGGCTTATTTGATAAGCACAGTTGTTTTTTTGACTAAAATCAATCTTTAAGTTTAGGCCATACTTCATGTTGCTAAATAAATAAATACTAAATCAATCCATAAATAAATATTTTAGAATCTGAATGAAGTTTCTTTTTTCCTAACATTATTTTCAAAAATCATTTAGCGATTCTCCCGTTAAACAGCTGCTTAGTAAAGCCAAGAATCCAAAACAGGTTTGGAGGCAAAAGCCCCGGACTCCATCACTACATACCAGTAGGTCAATATTAGAGACACTGGACTATCTGTTGGAAAATATTAGAAATAGGGGATTAGTTAATCATGAGAGAAGCTCATAATGGAATAATATACAGCCTTTAAAAAATAATGTTTTAGAAGAATCTGTAATGGCATTGAAAAAATGCTTAAGATATTATTGCAAATGTTATAAAACAACATATGTGATATGACTCCAGTCCTATAAAAGTGTGTGTTGTGTGTGTGTGTGTGTGTGTGAGAGAGAGAGAGAGAGAGAGAGTGAGAGAGAGAGAGAGAGAGAGAGAGAGAGATGTTTGTTTTATGAACAAACCAAAGAGGACCTCTGCACATTGGCACTTGGGTTGTGTATTTCTTCAATATAGGCTGAGACCCGTTAACCCAAAAGCCTGCAGAAATCAATCTCAAATTTTTACACATCTAACTGAGGGACTACGTTAACTTCTCTTCTGGGTCCACAAAGGGTGTGGTTTCAAAGGCAAGAACTTCCCAGGCCATGCCTCCATCCACCTCCCCATTTGGGAACCCAGAGTTCTTTGTCTAACTTTCCCTGGTGCAGGCCAAAATTTCAGGTGTGCTCTGCTGTTTCAAAAAGCCAGCAGAAACTCTGGGAGGAAGGGCCTCTGTTCTGGGCCGGACAGCCAATCCAGCATCAGAGTCCAGGATCAATCACTCCAGAGGACGTTTGAAAGAACTCCTCTCATTGGACAAGAACATGAATGGGGCGGGAATAACTTCAAAGTTAAAACTCCAGGGCACCTTACCTGCACGGATTTCCCTCTCTGCGATCCCCTCCCACAACAATGTGGGAGCTGTTTTTCCCTCTCTGCCTGTGCAGATATACCCCTTTGGATTCCCCTCCCACAGCAGCATGGGAGCTCGCTCTCCCTCCCCCCTTTCTCTCTCTGTCTCATCTCTGCCTAATTAATTGTTCTCTGCTAAATTCTTTGGGTCTGATATTTGCTTGAATTATAAGTTCACCGTGCCGCCAGGTCCTCTTCCGCATTCCTGGGACAAAGAGAGGCCAAGAACCTCGGGCACATCAAATGGAGGGGAGGAGGGAGCTGAGCCCTGACCTGTCCCGTGACCCCGTTACATAATTATTTTAAATATTTCCCAAATAAGCAGATTTTCAGTGAATTAGGGCCTGCTTACTTTGCACACTTAAATCTGTGCCCAACACTTGTAGCCACAGATAACACAAGCTTCAGGTATAAAGATCTCAAGTTGCTGCTACCCTTCTGAGCATTCAGACACAGAGATTCCCTGCTGTGCTGCCCAGTGACGTCACCTAGATACACAATCTCTGATGATCTCTGCCCTTTTGCCTTTCTGAACTGGGACCTCCTTGCTTACCCTGGGGACAGACTTCCACAGCAAGGAACATCTCTGTCTGCAAACCTGTCAACGTGCCTAACAAAGCCTGTGTGTGCTACTGCCACCTTGTGGTCGTAATTTTTTTCTTTGATTGGCCCCCAAATCCCTTGAACTCCGTAAAAGGTTTACCTGGCATCTCCTTCCCCCTTGAGATCTAGAGAAGATTGGCTGCAACCTTATGTCACAAACCTACATTTCTCTCCAGATATGTTCAGTGCTTACTGTATCATCTTTACCTTTGTAGAAAGCTTCTGGCTTCTACTCACAATAATTGCTTCACTTTGATTCAAATATGAAAACCAGTTTTTTCCCTTGTTTCCAAACGAAAATAGACTCATACATCACATGTGTGACACTGACCTAACAGAAGTTTTGACTCCGAGTTACAGGATGTTCTACTTGCAACAATGTCAACAATAATATCAAATGGAACATCCTTGTTTTCCTTCTTTGAAGTCTTTTGCTGATACCTACCACCACAGGTTTCTCAGTGGCCCTTTAATTTTTTTTACAGATTCTCTCTCTTCACCATCGCTGCTCTGCTCCACGTTCCCTTTTCGCATTGCCCACAATAATTCATTGATTACATGCATTCACCAGTTTTAGCTGGCGTAGGCGGGACAGGACCAGCATTGCACCTTGAATGGTATTGGAATGGTGGACGGGAGGAAGGCAAGTTCCCCAGAGCACTGTCTTAGTGGCAGGGCTCATCAACTTCCAAAGATGGAAATGAAGATATTCGATTTATTTACAGTAAGCATGCAGGTTTTTTAGAAATATGTGAGAGGAGAACTACAGACAAAATCTTAAACATTAAACAAATTTTTTACAAAGTGGTACAGAGCAGTGGGGTACCCAGGAAGGCCCGTTTCCCAGCATAACTGCTACAGAAATCAGGAGGGAGAGTGAGCCCTGGGAACCTGGCAGAACCAGAGTAGGTCTTGGAACTTTTGGCAGAGGACATGCTGGGGGTGGGGGAGGGAAAAGAGGAGAAAAGGTAGGTGGCATTTAAAAGGAGGAATATGATCTGTGCAGAGTACCAAATATGAGATGTCTTGCAGAATTCTGAGTAACCCAAATTGGAAAACTGGAGGCGAGAAAAGTAGAATAAGGGGCAGATGGAGCTAGATTCGGGAGACATTGAGATCTCAGGCTAAGAGTTGACACTATTTTTAAAGCCAGAGTTTCTCTAATTGAGAATTTGTGGAGCTCTTAGTGTCTATCTATAGACACCCCAGCTTAAGAAGCATTGCATGACTCTGAGAAGGGTCAAAATCTGCCAATATGTAAGATCCCCTTGCCAAAGCAGTTGCAACGTTTTCTCCTCTTAATCTGAGTCTTAGTTCCTCTGTCTCGTTCTCTTCCAATAACTTTGCAGGAGATAAACTTCACTATTTTCATTTGCAAGTTTGCCCCAAATCCAAGAATTACTCTGTTATATCAGCAGAAAAATCACATGTGGTACCACCTTTGCCACCACGTGTGCCACCACTTCAACAATCATTCCCCACCCCTGCCGACGAGCTCATTGGTTACCAAGCACTACGTAAAAGGCTGAACAGCATTTTAGAAAAGACTCTGTCCTCCTTCAGCTCTCTCTCCCCTCCCCCGCACTAACAGCAAGCTGGGAACCAGCTCAGATTTATTGGATGTAAGGGCCTGTAATGACTTATCAGTCTGGGTGAGAGAAGTCTATTATCCTCCAACCATACATCAAGTGGTGTTCATCTCAGGTCCACACACCACCTCAGGGAGCCCACAGTGGGAGTAGAACAGTAAATTCACTCTAGGGTTAAATGAAACTTGGTAGTAAGCAACAATAACAGACAAGGTATTGATTGAACATGTGAGATGGCAGTTTCTGAATGGGTAGCCAAATCTGTATTTCAAAGTAGAAACTTAGAGACACTTTCAAAGGAAGACATTCAACAGAGCAGGATTCTACAATTGACAGCACAGAATGGGGAGGAGGTAAATTTCAGCAAAATGTGGTTACCATCTCTCCTTCCTTTCTTGCTACAATTCTTTTGTTTAATGAGTCTGTCCTCTAGTTTTTTTTTTTTTTTTTTTTAAATGGGGACCATGTTTCCTTTCTATGATTTAATAACAACTAGAATACAGCACCAATGAGGAAAATACTGAAGTGGAATAGAGTAAGGCTCAGGCTTTGGGATGAAATGATGTGAAACTTTCTGTAATAGTCTGAATAATGGCCCTCAAATCTATCAGATCTTAATCCCTGGAACCTGTAAATGTTACCTGATTTTTAAAAAGCATCTGTGCAGATAAGAGTAAGTTAAGGATCTTAAGATAGGGAGGTTATTCTGCATTATTTGATAGAGCCCTAAATATAATCACACGTATCTTTGTAAGAGGAAAGCAGAGAAACAGTCGACACAAACAGACTACAGTGAAGGCAATGTGACCATGCACACAGAGACTGATGGATCAGGGACAAAGTAGAGATACCACAAGTAAGCTTCCCATTTGGAAAGAGACTGATGGGAAGCTCGGAGGTCCTGGTCTACAGAAGTGACAAAATGTGACAAATCAGGCATGGTGAAGACCTCCTACCCAAGGTCACATGGCTACATTGATTTGTTCAGTCTTAAAATTGGATAAACCTTCCACTCCTCCACATTGTGTAAAGCAAGTTAGTAGGCTGATCAGCTGATTTTTATTGTGTTATTAAATATCTGGCTTTCTAATACATTACAAGCCTTGTAAAAAATTTCTTATTCACCACTGTATCCCAAGTGATTAACAAAGTGTCTGGCACATAGGTTATATTCAATAAATATAAAAAAAAAAAAAAAGAAGAAGAAGAAGGAATGTAGGTGAAGAAAGATTTCCCCCTAGAGCCTTCAGGGGGAGTATGAGTCTGCTCACACCTTGATTTTGGCCCAGTGGAACTGATCTCAGACTTTTTTTTTTTTTGAGACAGGGTCTCACTCTGTTGCTGAGGCTGCAGTGCAGTGGTGAGATCATGGCTCACTGCAGCCTCAACCTCCCAGCCTCAAGCAATCCTTTCTCCTGAGCCTCCCAAGTAGTTTGGACTGCAGGTGCATGCCACCACACCCAGCTAATTTCATTTATTTATTTATTTATTTTGGTAGAGATGCAAATTTAATATTTTTATTTGCAGAGATATGAGATGTAGAATTTAATATCAGCCTGACTCAGGCTGGTATTAAACTCCTGGGCTCAAGCCATCCTCCTGCCTCAGCCTCCAAAGTGCTGGGATTACAGGTGTGAGACCCAATTTGAACTTCTGGACACTGAAACTGTGGAAAAAAAAATCAACTGCTGTTGCTTTATGCAACCAAGTTTGTGATAATGTGTTACAGGAGCCACAGGAAACTAATACACGTCTGACCTGCAATCCCCCCATATAGGACACTTTTGGAAACATCCAGGTAGTATTTCTTCCTGGGCATCATCCCGCTTATTGTAGATTAGACTCAAATGCAAAATTACTTTTTCAGGAAAACTGGAGCATCCATCTCTGCTTTATTGCAAATTTAGATCAAATTAGAGTCATCTCACCCACTGCTCTTAAATGTGCCCATGAGTGAATGGACTGAGAAGGGAGTTACAGTGTTGGCTGGGCTGATTGATCCAGACTAACCAAGGCAAATTGCAGCACTCATCCAGAGTCAGGTTAAGAAAGAATACGTCTGGGATATAGAAGATCTCTTAGAGTATCGCTTAGTATTAACATGCCCTGTGATTAAGGTGAATTGAAAACTGCAACACATTCTAGACAGAAGTACAAATGGCCCAGACCCTTTAGGCATAAAGATTTGGGTCAACCTACCACATAAAAATGCATGACTGGTTGAGGTGCTTGCTGAAGGCAAAGGGAACGGAATGCACAGTAGAAGAAGGTAGCTATGAATATCAGCCATAGCCAGTTACAGAAAGGAGGACTGTCATTGTCATGAGTATTTCTTTCTTTTTGGTTAAGAATTTACACACACACACACACACACACACACACACACACACACACAAACATATGTTAAGCGAATCTCTTCACTTCATTTCCTCTCTTAGTCTCTTATCACATACATAATATGTTTCGGTTTTCTATAACTAAGTTTTGTTAATTACACATTATAGTATTTAAGTTATCAGAAGAAGAGTAAACATCACTGAAATATTTTACTTTCTCTTTTGGGGAAGGAATTAGGGGGTTTTCAATTGTATGGAGGATAGTTGTATTGTGTTAGGTGGAATTATAAACTTCTGTTATCTTTATTTAGAGGTAAAGTATGATTTAAGAAGAAGTGTTTATGAGTGCCATGTTGACAAGGGGTAGAGATTTATGATGGTTAATTTTATATGTCAACTTTTTTTTTTTCCTTTTTAAAAAAAATTTTTTTCTCACGGTGGTTTGTATATATGTCAACTTAACTGAGTTAAGAGATGCCTGGTAAATGTTAGTTCTGCTTGTCTCTGTGACGGTATTACTGGACTAGATTAGAATTTAAATCAGTAGTCCAAGTAAAGAAGATCCACCTTCACCAACACACACAGGCATTAGGGCAGCTACCAATACGTTGAGGGTCCATACAGAACACAGATGAGAAGAAAGGGTGAATTGTCTCTCTTTCTTCTCAAGCTGAGACATCCATCTTCTCTGCCTTTGGGCACTGGACTCCTGCTTTTCAGTTGCCCCAAGAACTAAGTTTCCTGTCTGTCCCTAGTTCTTAAGCCAATCATGGGACTTTTCAGCCTCCTATGTAATAGTGAGCCAAGTCCCCTAATAAATCTCCTCTTCTGTACGTCTTCATATCCTATTAGCTCTGTTTCTCTGGAGAACCCTGACTAATGCAGTGCCTGTGTTAGGCCCTCAATCACTCTATTAGGAAAATATAACATAGCTCTTCATCCTTCTATGAACCATGCATGATGGGTCATTCTACCTGCCGCTAGTCAGGCGTGTAAAAACGGAGTCTCATAGAATAACATGTAAGATGTCTGTGGTGGCGTTTTGGAAAGAACTGCCAGGCTCCTGAGTCCAAGAGAGGGCTCCCAACTCGCCAGTCACTGCTTCCTACTTTTTTCCTTTCCCCCACCCTCACGCCCCAGCTCTCAAATTATTAACAGAAAAGTTAAAAATGAACAGTCAAAAAAATCACCGTCGAGTAAAAATGCATTGTAATTTGGCGATGGCCCCCAATCACATACTTGGGTTTTCAGCATCAAAGAGAACTTGGGCTGTTTTAATAAACATTAAGATGAAAAGTGGCGAGCCCACAAAGCGTGATGGGATTTAAAAAAAAATCATTGCAGTGTGCAAGGAGTTGCAATTATATTTCCAGTTAAAGAGAGATGGAGGAACTCCATTTTCAGCAATTTGCATGTTTCCCACAAAGGGCTTCACTCTAGTTAATGGCCAAGATAATAAAGAGGAGAAGCATGACCTCCCTGTTACCTAGTGCCATTCCCTGCAGGCTCTCTAGGTACTTCAAAGCACTTGGTGCTCCTCTTAAAAAAAAAAAAAAAAAAAAAAAAAGGGCCTCCGGAACTGTGCCTATACGCAATAGGGTAAGGTTGTGAGGTTGCTTTTTGGCACCTTCAGCCTCTGCCTGCTGGGTTCTTCTCCTGCCTCTCTCCTTCCATCTGCCAGTGCATCTATGCTTTCTCTTCCTCCCCATATCAAAACAAGCATATTAGTTATTTATCACTGCATGTCAAATTACCCTGCAACTTAAGAGGCTTGAAGAAACAACAAATGATTACTATCTCTCGTTGTTTCTGTGGATCAGAAATCAGGGAGCAGCTGAGTAGTTGTGGCCTGGGGTCCCTCATCAGGCTGTGGTCAAGATGTCGGTGACAGCTGAAGTCACCACGAGGAGTCCACTTCCAGATGGTTGGCTGGCTTGTATTTGCTGTTGACAAGATGCCTTGGGATCTACACACATGAAAGTCTCCATAGCTTTGCTTGAGTAGCCTTCAAACATGGCATCTGACTGTCCCCAGAGTGAGGGATCCAGAAGAGCAGGGTGAAAGCCACAATGTCTTTTATGACTTAGCCTCCAAAGTCACACTTCCTGTTATTCTCCTTTTCTGTACATTTTGTGTAAAATTTTGAATATCTTGATGTTTATTTGTGTAGTTAAATGTAACAGTGAGGAGGAAATCCATGAGGAATTGTGTTGGAAATAAGCAAAAAATAGTAATTTTCCTTAAACAACATTATGGCAATCCACATTTGAAATTCTACATATATACTTTAAGAAAAATAAATCAGACCAGAATAATTTCCAGATATGATTTTTGGTGTTATTATTATTTTCAGTTGACAAAATTATGTATGTTTATGGTATTCAACAAAATGTTTTGAAATATGTATACATTGTGGAATGGCTAAATCAAGCTAATTTACATATGCATTATATCACATACTTTTCATTTTTTTGTGATGTGAACACTTAAAATCTACTTTCTTAGCAATTTTCAAGAATACATTAACTATAGTCACCATGTTGTACACTAGATTACTTGAACTTATTCCTCCTATATAACTCAAATTTTGTATCCTTTGACCAACACTTCCCCAATCCCCACTCCCCTAGTTTCTGCTGGTAGCCACCATTCTATTCTCTGCTTCTATGTGTTCCTTTTTTTTTTTTTTTAGATTCCACATATAAATGAGATCATGTAGTATTTGTCTTTCTGTGCCTGGCTTATTTCACTTAACATACTCTCCTCCAGGTTCATCCATGTTTTTGCAAATGAAAAATTTCCTTGTTTTTAAATGCTGAATGGGTTCTTTTGTGTATATATATACACCACATTTTCTTTATCCATCCATTCACTGATGAACACTGAGGCTGATTTCTATTTTGGCTATTGTGAATAACGCTGCAATGACCATGACTTCCAGATGTCTTTTCAACATACTGATTTTATTTCCTTTGGATATATAGCTAGTAGTGGCTTTGTTGGATCATACGATAGTTTGGTTTTTAATTTTTTAAGGTATCTCCATACTGTTTTGCATAATGACTGTATTAATTTTATTTCTACTAACAGTGTTAAAGGGTTCCCTTTTTTCCACACCCTTATCAACACTTATTTTTCATCTTTTTATTAACAGCCATTCTAACAAGTGTGAAGTGACAGCTCATAGCGATTTTTATTTGCACTTCACTGATGATTAAAGATGTTGAGCATTTTTTTCATAAACTGTTGGCCATTTGTGTGTTTTCTTTTCAGCAATGTCTGTTCAAGTCCTTTGCCCACTTTGTAATTGTTTTTTTTTTTTTTTGCTATTGAATTTCATTTTGCTATTGTTTGAATTTCTTATATATTTTAGGTATTAACCTCTTATCAAATGTAAGAGGTTAAGGTTTGAAAATATGTCCTCACAGCCAGGTGTGGTGGTTCACACTTGTAATCCCAACACTTTGGGAGGCCAAGGTGAGCCGATGACGAGGTCAGGAGATCAAAAAATACAAAAAATTACCAGGCATGGCGAAATACACCTGAAGTCCCAGCTACTCAGGAGGTTGAGGCAGGAGAATCACTTGAACCTGGGAGGCAGAGGTTGCAGTGAGCCAAGATTGCATCACTCCACTGCAGCCTGGTGGGCAGAGCAAGACTCCATCTCCAAAGAAAAAACAGAAAATATTTCCTTGCATATCATAGGTTGTGTCTTCAATCTGTTGCTTGTTTCATTTGCTGTGCCAAAAGCACAGGCAACAAAAGCAAAACTAGACAAATGTGGTTACATCACACTAAAATGCTTCTGCACGCTTCATTTCTGTAATATCCTTTTGGGTTACACAAGTCAGCTCTACTCAGTGTGAGGATAATTTTAAACAAAAGTCTGGATACCATAAGGCAGGGATCATTGGTGCCCATTGTGAAGACTGGCTACCACAGTAGCTTTTCCCTTAAACTATAGTGGGGGTACTAGTCACCAACTCTCTGTAGATAATAGGAACAGGTTTGGGTAAAGTCATTCTCTCCTTATTCTCATGAAATTAAAAGCTTTGGTCAATATTTAAGTTATTTCAGGAATTGAAAAGAGGCAAGCAAGGACTTCCCTGGATGTACATTCTTTAGATAGCTATCCATTCCTAACGTGGGTAAAGAGAGCTATCGTGGGCTAGCAATACTTTTTTCTAGAATGATGATAATCATGGTGACAGCTGATGCCTTGTGACCTTTTACAATGTGCAGAACTTTATTTAAATCTACAAAAACACTGTGAGGTATGGAGAAGTGAAGTGATTTATGTAACGAAGGCAAACAGTTAAAGAATGGAAAGATCCAAGAATAGAACCTAGACAGGCAGATACTATGGTATTTACTGCTATATTACCGACTTCTGCCAAAAGCAGTGAACCAGAAGATCCTCATTTGTCCCCTTTACCTAATTTCTCCCAGGTCCCTAGAGCCATTGTACTGAAACGTTTTTTTTTTTTTTTTTTTTTTTCTGACAAGTAATTCAAGGCAGATGACATTAACAGGGCCACAATTTTCCATGGGTCTATTCAATATTATGCACAGTTCCCATCACACTGGCCCTAAGTCCACTGATTTTTTACTAAAAAAAAAATGTTTTTTGAGTGAAATGTTACAAGTCAGCAAAAGGGTTTTCACTTGCAGGATAAACTTGCATTTGCACTAATTTATATATTAAAAGTATAAATTCTTCATAAAATCTGGTTCTTCAACCATTACCAGACACAATCATTTACTGACCTAATAGATGTGGTAGATTGTTGGCAAAGGTGGCCCTGGTCATCCTCCTATTCATCTCAATGTGACTTTACCATGCTTCCTGTCAAGAGGTAAAATTCATTTCTCTTCTCAATTCTATACTTAGGCACATGACTTGTTTGGTCAATTTCACATTAGAAAACACAATATAAACAGAGGCTTGGAAAGTTCTTGGACATTGGGGTGTGCCTTTTCTTCTTGTTGGAAGTATTGAGACCACCCTACAAAGTCCAAGCTAGCCTGCTGCGGAAACCACATGGAGGAGAAATGTCGGGCCATTGACTGATGGCCTGATACCTACCAGCCAAGAAAGAGACCAGGCCCACTTTAACCATCCAGCCCCAGCTGAGCCACCAGCTACTTGGAGCTTCAAGAACAAGTTCAGGCAACACCAGTGAAATACCATTCAGCTGAACGCAGCTCCAATTGCCAACCCACAATAAAACATGAGCTAATATATGCCTGTTGTTTCAGCATAAAGTGCTAATTAATGCAGTCAGGCTAAACTCCTGTAGTGTTTCTCAAAGTGTGGTTCACTGATCAGACCCACCTCTAACAGAATCATCTGGGGCCCTGTCAAAAAGGCAAATTCCCAAGATACTCCTCAGAGACATTAAGTCAGAAATCAGCATAATGGCCAAGAATCCATCATTTGGAATCCATCATCATCAACACGAACAATGTCCGTATGCAGATAACTACTCTGCACATGAACATTGGATAACCCAGCCCTCACATTCTACTGAAGGCTTCAGTGAGCATGTCAGCTTACAATGAGGAAGCCTGCATGGAAGAATGGGCATCAAGGATTTGAGTCCTAAAACAACTTAATTTTGTGTTGTTTTGTTTTCTTCTCCCTCTCTCTCTCCTCTCTCTTTTTCCCTCCTCTAGTCCCACACTTTTCATTATTGCTATTTGTTTTCAATAACCTGAACATTTTTCTCTTTATTTTCAGATTATATACTGGTTGGACAGCCTACAGCTTCGGTAGTGTAGCCTAGACTACGGAATGATCCCCAGGGAGCCATCAGAAAAGATCCATATTAAATAACTAGGGGTGGGTAGAGTGTGAATTCTTATACTTTGGAAATGATAAAATGCTAAATAGTCTATTATCCTGGGATGGAAACAGCAGGTGTTACAAATATACATTCAGTGTTGAAGCTCAAGAGAAACAAGAATAAAACAGGCTGGAATGAATGTTCAGGTTTATCAATGCTGTAAGATACACATTGTCATGATATGTATCTAATGAATAGTTTGCATGTTTCTCTAAGGAATATCAGAAAAGTTTCAAGGGTATATGCATTCCAGCTTTCTATTCCTCTGATGCCTTCAAGGCAAATACTGTTAATCAGGGATAGTTTTAACTGTACACACACACTTGAAGGGTGCCAAAACAGGTACTACAGTACAAAAAACAAATTCTCCTTTACCAGTCTGCCAGGGATTTCTAAACATTGTGAGATTTTTCTTTTTTTTTTTTTTTTTTTTTTTTTTTTGCATTTAATAAATGTTTTTGAGAATCGATTACATTTCAAGACCATTGAACAGTGAAGATAAGGAAACAGTCCTTATGCTCAAAGCATTTACAGTCTTATTAGAAAACAATGGGACTGATAGCTACAAGTCAATATAAAAAACATTGAACTGGTGGTGTGTGAAGTTACCCAGAGAATAAGAGAAAGAGAGAGAAAAAGGAGGAAGAAAAAAGGAAGGGAGGAAAGGGCAGAAGGGGAGCAAAAGGGAGAAGAGGAGCTTTCACAGGCATCATAATGGCTGGGCTTTGTTTTAAGGAAGGATGCGTAGGCATCTTCCAATCAGAAAAAGAAAAAAAAACACAAAGGCAAGAGAGAATGTAGCTTACTTGAAGAAGTTTGAGTATTTGAGCATACCTTAAGATCACAGCGCTTCAGGGAAGAGGAAATGGTGAAAGTAAGGGCCAGTCTACAAAGATTCTTATGTATATTGCTAACAAATTTGATCCCATATCCTCTAAATGACAGGGAGAGTAAAATAATTAAGTTAGTTCTTTGAGTTAAGATATCAATGCTCTTATTAAAATGTAAATGTATTACCCAGGAGCATTATTGCAATGTCAGCTCAATAGAACCTGCTAATGCCTTTGCAAAGCCTGGCTAAATTGTCACTTCACAAAGCCAAACACAGAGCAAAAAAGTGACACTAAGTTGTACATTTTAAAATGGTTAAAGTGGTGAATTATATCACAGATGAATTTTACCTTAGTGAAAGAAAGAGAACACTTATTAGTAATTACAGATGAGGATGGAAGGGGCAGAGAATAAGGCTACTTCAAGTAAGTTTCAAATGCAATTTTCCAAAATTAAACTTGGAGAAATTTGAAAGTGTTCCAGAAGAAACACTAGCATTTTTTTTTTTTCTGTTTGAGACTGTCGAGAATTAAAAGGACCATTGTAAATTTTAAGACAATATTCATCACTGTTCATTTCTTCTGAACCAAAACTGATGCTTATCTTGAAATTCTCAGAGCTATAGTGGCAATGTCAGCTTTTCCCCCGGAGATCCTTTGTAAGCTGCACAGAACTGAAATACAGGCAGGCTGAAAGCTTCTCATTTTATAGCATTCTATTCTGAAGCAATCAGGAAATGTTAATTGGGATTTCAAGACTTCTTTGTACATTTTTTTTTTTTTTTGCTTTACTTTCAGTAGTTTGCCCCCATACCAATCAAATTCTTTATGCTTTTAGCCTCTAAATGTTACTTTATTGATTCATTCATTCATTCATGCATTCTTTCATTCACTCATCCATAAAATACATTGAGTGTTTACAGAATGAAGGCGATGTCCAAGGCATGGAAAACATGGTTTTCTACCTCGTAGAACTCTCAATGTATTATAAGAGACAAATTTAAATATTTGCAGTAACATTTGGTAAAGTGTAATGATAGATGCATACATATGTTTGAACAAAAAAGGAAGTACTCAACTTTACGGACTTGGGTGGGGGCAGGTGTGAGTGGAGCACAGCACAGAGAAAGACCATGGCAGCTGAAGCTTTTCCTTTGTCCCCTAATGGTGAGTTAGCTAGGCTTTTATGTATTTTGTGTTCTGGGGATTTGTTGTTTACTTTTGTGTGTGTGTGTGAGACGGAGGATGGAGTCTTGCTCTGTTGCCCAGGCTGGAGTGCAGTGGTGCAATCTTGACTCATTGCAACTTCCACCTCCCAGGTTCAAGTGATTCTCTTGCCTCAGCCTCCTGAGTAGCTGGGACTATAGGCGTGTGCCACCACGCCCGGCTAATTTTTTTTTTTCTTTTTGTATTTTTACTAGAGAGGCAGTTTCACAATGTTAGCAAGGATGGTCTCGATCTCCTGACCTCGTGATCTGCCTGCCTTAGCCTCCCAAAGTGCTGGGATTACAAGTGTGAGCCACCATGCCTGGCCCTGCCCTTTTACTTTTAAATGACTAAATTAAATCTTATAATGATTACTTGTTCATTGTAGAATGTTTAAAACAAACAGAAAACTGAAACAAAATTCCAAAGAGACACACAATTTATGCTCTATTTTAGGCGTAGTTCTTCCTGAAAAGACATATATTTTTGCTTTTTTGTCTCATTCTTTTTGTCATTATATTCTTACATAATCAGGAACATAATGCATGCACAGTTTTGCCTCTTGTTTTTGTGTTCACTAGCTTCAGCATTTTTCTGTCATTAAATATTCTTAATACATAATTTAAATATTTTAATGATTACATATTATATCTTCCTAGATTTGCCTTGTCTTTAAGTTACCTAGGAAACACACTCTGAAATAGAGGTTTATATGCTGGGGAGGATGCTTCAATTGCTGCCTGTAAGGAAGCAAGACGGAGAGGGCTGGCCCAAGGGAGAGCTTGGGATATGGGGCAGTTGCAATGGAGGGTTCAGGCCCTTTCAGGTGGCCTTTTGGAGCTGTGCAAGCCTCTGTATCCTTGCATGAACTGGCCATTGGATATGGGTTCCTATAACCTTGAGCAAAGCAGCTTCCTGGAACCCAAGGCTGTAAGAGCAGAGGGCCTCAGCTGTGAACAGTCAGTGGCCAACACTCCTGACAGCTGGTGGGTGAGTGCCTTTGCCCTGAAAGGGAGAAATGCATGGCTAAACCACAGTATATATCACATAATTGATGTATCCACTGTCTTCTTCTTGGACATTTAGGATGTGCTTTGAAGGATGCAAAGGAAGGAAAGAAGAAAGAGCACTCCAGGTCAATGGGACTGTAAGAACAAAAGTCCGGAGCCATAATAAAAGAGAAACGATACATAACTCTTCACAGCAGAGGCAGATGATTACAATCACACAGTGATAAGACATGTTGAGGGAGGTAGGCATCAGGGAGCCAGGTCATGGGACTTGGGGTTTATCTAGTAAGAAACAGGAGATATTGAATGGTTCTGCCCTGTTTGCACCAGAAGGACAATGAAAGCAGCTGCTTCTGCTCCAAGGCACAGCATTGTCTTTCAGTTTTGGGCTGAGAACCCTAGAGATGGCACAGTTGCTACCAGATCCACTGCCACCTCAGCCACAATTTGCAGGAGACTCTCCAGCTGTGTCTGCCTATAGCAGTCTACGGTGAGCCCAGTCCAATGCAGAGAGCCTCTGGGCCTCAGCTGTCATCCAAGTGCCTCACAAGGGTGGTTTCCGCAGAGGTACAGCAGTTCAGTGAGCCTATGGGAGGGGAACTCTGCAGTGAAGTCAAGGGCAAGAGGCTCCCAGCCACAAGGAAACATACACCATTCTCTGACCGGAAGCTGAGCATCCTTGGCATGACTCCTCCTTGCTCATTCTTGGACTCCTCGAGATTGAGAAATCCCGGTCTAGAGAGACAAAGTAGCAAATTTTATTCTAAATAGCTTAATCTTTTCCCCTAATAGATGAATCGACTGATCGACTGATTTTTGGAAAGGGAACTGCTGAGCTGATAGTAGGTGGAAGGAATCTGTCATGGTGGAAAATTTGTTCCTGAATGCCAAGCAAGGCCAGCTCAATGGGAACACATGGTTACGGCTGCTATGAATTAATAAAGATCTTGGCCTTAAGGCCAGAAATCCCCATTGTTTAAGTTTGTCAGGCTTTATTAAGCCAGCGGCTCTGTGGTGATTGAGAGCAGGGTGGGGCGGGCAAGCGAGCAAGTGTGTTGCCATGGTGACAAGAAGAGAAGCAAGGTGCGTGGGTGCCACCACCGTCTTGACTCCAGGAAGTTTATTTAGTGATAGGCTCACATGCCGATAGGGAGAAATGGCTCGGAATCTCTCAGAATCATTATGGAATCAGTGATCTGGACCCATATCCTAACAGTGCGCTGGTATCCAAGGGACTAAAATATTCCTTGACATGCCTGAAGAATCCGGGAGACTCCAGTGAACCTGGTGGTTGTGAAGGAAGCAAAATACTAGCGGCTCAGTCAAGGAGGCTGAGTTGCTGTTGACTCAAAGTCCTTGCGAAGGCAGAGTTTTAACGTGCGTTTATTCATTCACAAATATCTACAGTATTCTATTGGGCTAGAAACGCCAGACACTGTTCTGGGACCAGGGTGTTTTAAGCACCTTTTTTCACTTGGCATGCCAGGTAAAACAGGTAAGCTCACTGAGTCTGCCCTGAATGAGAGTCTTGCTGCAATTTGTGATAGGAGACCCCAGACAGGGCAACTGAACTACATGCCATAAATGTGGTGTGGGTCAAAATCCATGAGCCCCCAGGTATATATGTGCTGAGCTCAGGTATCCCTAAATGCAAGAGTCTGCCTTCTAACTGCACACATGCAGTGTCATTGTGATTCTCAGCAGATATTTTCAAAATGTCTTATTAACAATAATTTAGATACAGTTTAAGGAATAAGAGCAAAAAATAGAAGAAAAGAAGGAAGACTGGTATGAATTATGTCAATTAGGGAGCTCCTAATTATGTCAATTAGGGATAACTAAATATCTTTTGCAGATATCATGTAAAGTAGGAAGATCAAAAAATTGGCTGACACACATTTCCTGGTTGGCATATTTATCAGTGTTTTTTTATGCAGGAGAAAATGGTTGAGGAAGCACGAGGAAGAACCCCACAACTGGACTGGGCTTTGTGTAGTGCTTAGCAGGGGGTCTGGGGGGATTCGTTTTACCTCTATAGTTGTGGTTTCATTTGTACAATGAAGGAGTTGAGTTGGAAGACCTTCACTTCCAGCTGTAATAGTCTAAGGCTCTGTGGCATTTAAATAACATCTACCCAAACACCTCCCAAGATCCTAATTCTTTTGTCAAGCTGCTAGGTGGTCATTAGCGTGTACTTAAAAGGCAGGATTGCTTTTATGCCTGTAAGTAACACATGTTGCTGGGTTGGCAGGCTTATGGACTCCTTCAAAACAAAAATTATTTTAAACGTTTCTCCTTCTCACCTCCCTGTTTGTGGAAAACTCTCAGAAAATAACTGGAAATATCAAAACAATATAGCAGAATGTTAATAAAAAAAAACCTTGATCAAAAAGGAGGAGTCCTGTCCTTTTCTACCATGTGACCAGTTGACAAAACTTTCTACCCCCTCAGTTTTCTCTTCTGCAAAATGGGATTAATGAAAACTACACATGATCTTAAAACTCTGTAAACTAAAATAAAAAGCTATGTAAGTATTGCAAGACCAGTAGTTTATACGGAGCGCTCCCAGTATTCTTCCCTCAGAATAACTCACTTTATAGAATGACAAGAAGACTCAGTATTCAATTACAGCTCTCAAGAGAAACTGCAGAGCAGATGTTGAATACAACAAGGTTATACGTGTAGATGCGGGGAAACAGGGAGAAAATTAAACAGCTGCTTCTGGAGACCACTCAGCATCCTTATTCTTTTCTCTTTTTAAAATACATGGATAAATCAATGTCTGTCTAGGAGCTACTATGGAGTTTTAATTTTCTTTTCTTGGTAGGTTTTTTTTCTTCCCATTTGTAGTATGAAAGGTATTGTTTCCTTTTATTTCTAAAAGCAAAAGGGGTATCTGCTAGGAGGGCAAGAAGATCTTCAGACCATTCCACTTTGTGGTTTGTTGCATGAAAGTATCATGGCCCTCTCTAAAACACACAAAACAAATCCAAATGTTTTTGTTAGAGACGTAGCTTTCTCAGGAGCTCAAGTCTAGTTTGAAGTCTTGGTTCTTTCCTTTGCCTGCTCATGGGGAGATGCCAAAGAGTGAAATGATCAAGGGACAAAAGAAAGGCCAGGCTCAGAACATAGTCTGCCACCTGTGCCCCTTAAATTCTTGTGTTTCCTATACAGGAGCACCCAGATACATAAGGCAAGTTCTTAATGACTTACAAAGAGACTTAGACTCCCACACAATAATAATGGGACACTTTAACACCCCATTGTCAATATTAGACAGATCAACCAGACAGAAAATTAACAAGGATATCCAGGACTTGAACTCAGACCTGGACCAAGCAAACCTAATAGACATTTACAGAACTCTCCACCCCAAATCCACAGAATATACATTCTTCTCAGCACCACATCACACCGACTCTAAAATTGACCACATAATTGGGAGTAAATCACTCCTCAGCAAATGCAAAAGAACGGAAATTGTAACAAACAGTCTCTCAGACCACAGTGCGATCAAGTTAGAACTCAGAATTCAAAAACTAACCCAGAACCGCACAGCTTCATGGAAACTGAACAACTTGCTCTTGAATGTTGACTGGATAAACAGTGAAATGAAGACAGAAATAAAGATGTTCTTCGAAACCAACGAGAATGAAGACGCAACATACCAGAATCTCTGGGACACATTTAAAGCAGTCTCTAGAGGAAAATATACAGCAATAAGTGCCCACATGAGAAGCAAGGAGAGATCAAAAATTGACACCCTATCATCAAAACTGAAAGAGCTAGAGGAGCAAGATCAAAAAACCTCAAAGTCTAGCAGAAGACAAGAAATAGCTAAGATCAGAGCAGAACTGAAGGAGATAGAGACACAAAAAACCCTTCAAAAAAATCAATAAATCCAGGAGCTGGTTTTTTGAAAAGATCAACAAAATAGACAGACCACTAGCCAGATTAATAAAAAAGAAGAGAGAATAACCAAATTGATGCAATAAAAAACGATAAAGGGGATATCACCACAGATTCCACAGAAATTCAAACCGTCATCAGAGATTATTACAAACAACTCTATGCACATAAACTAATAAACCTGGAAGAAATGGATAAATTCCTGGACACTTGCCTCCTCCCAAGCCTAAACCAGGAAGAAGCCGAAACCCTGAATAGACCCATAACAAGGTCTGAAGTTGAGGCAGCAATTAAGAGCTTACCATCCAAAAAAAGCCCAGGTCCAGACGGGTTCACAGACGAATTCTACCAGACATACAAAGAGGAGCTGGTACCATTCTTTCTGAAACTATTCCAAACAATACAAAAAAGAGGGAATTCTTCCCAGATCATTTTATGAGACCAACATCATCCTAATTCCAAAACCCAGCAGAGACTCAATAAGAAAAGAAAACTTCAGGCCAATATCCATGATGAACATAGATGCAAAAATCTTCAATAAAATACTGACAAGCTGATTGCAACAGCACATCAAAAAGCTTATCCACCATGATCAAGTAGGCTTCATCCTGGGGATGCAAGGCTGGTTCAACATATGCAAGTCTATAAACGTAATTCACCACATAAACAGAACCAAAGACAAAAACCACATGATTATCTCAATTGATGCAGAGAAGGCCATTGACAAAATTCAACAGTCCTTTATGCTAAAAACCCTCAATAAGCTAGGTATTGATGGAACGTATCTCAAAATAATAAAAGCTATTTATGACAAACCAATAGCCAATATCATACTGAATGGGCAAAAACTGGAAGCATTCCCCTTGAAATGTGGCACCGGACAAGGATACCCTCTCTCATCACTGCTATTCAATATAGTATTAGAAGTTCTAGCCAGAGCAATCAGGCAAGAAAAAGAAATAAAGGGCATTCAAATAGGAAAGGAGGAAGTCAAATTGTCTCTATTTGCAGACGGCATGATTGTATATCTAGAAGACCCCATCGTCTCAGCCCCAAATCTCCTGAAACTGATAAGCAAGTTCAGCAAAGTCTCAGGATACAAAATCAATGTGCAAAAATCACATGCATTCCTATACACCCATAACAGACTTAAAGAGAGCCAAATCAAGAACAAACTTCCATTCACAATTGCCACAAAGAGAATAAAATAACTAGGAATACAACTAACAAGGAATGTAAACGACCTCTTCAAGGAGAACTACAAGCCACTGCTCAATGAAATCAGAGAGGACACAAACAGATGGAGAAACATTCCATGTTCATGGTTAGGAAGAATCAATATCGTGAAAATGGCCATACTGCCCAAAGTAATTTACAGATTCAATGCTATCCCCATCAAGCTACCAATGACCTACTTCGCAGAACTGGAAAAAACCACCTTAAACTTCATATGGAACCAAAAGAGAGCCTGCATAGCCAAGTCAATTCTAAGCAAAAAGAACAAAGCAGGAGGCATCACACCACCGGACTTCAAACTATACTACAGGGCTACAGTAATCAAAACAGCATGGTACTGGTACCAAAACAGAGATATAGACCAACGGAACAGAACAGAGGTCTCGGAGGCAACACAACATATCTACAACCATCTGATCTTTGACAAACCAGACAAAAACAACAAAGGGGAAAGGATTTCCTGTTCAATAAATGGTGTTGGGAAAGCTGGCTAGCCACGTGCAGAAAGCAGAAACTGGACCCCTTCCTGACACCTTACACTAAAATTAACTCCAGATGGATTAAAGACTTAAACATAAGACCTAACAGCATAAAAACCCTAGAAGAAAATCTAGGCAAAACGATTCAGGACATAGGTGTAGGCAACGACTTCATGACCAAAACACCAAAAGCATTGACAACAAAAGCCAAAATAGACAAATGGGACCTAATCAAACTCCACAGCTTCTGCACAGCAAAAGAAACAGTCATTAGAGTGAATCGGCAACCAACGGAATGGGAAAAAATTTTTGCAGTTTACCCATCTGACAAAGGGCTGATATCCAGAATTTACAAAGAACTAAAACAGATTTACAAGAAAAAAACTAACAAGCCCATTCAAAAGTGGGCAAAGGATATGAACAGACACTTTACAAAAGAAGACATACATGAGGCCAACAAACATATGAAAAAATGCTCATCATCACTGGTCATCAGAGAAATGCAAATCAAAACAACATTGAGACACCATCTCACACCAGTTAGAATGGCGATCATTAAAAAATCTGGAGACAACAGATGCTGGAGAGGATGTGGAGAAATAGGAACACTTTTGCACTGTTGGTGGGAGTGTAAATTAGTTCAACCAATGTGGAAGACAGTGTGGCGATTCCTCAAGGACTTAGAAATAGAAATTCCATTTGACCCAGCAATCTCATTACTGGGTATATATCCAAAGGATTACAAATCTTTCTACTATAAGGACACGTGCACACGAATGTTCATTGCAGCACTGTTTACAATAGCAAAGACCTGGAACCAACCCAAATGCCCATCGACGACAGACTGGATAGGGAAAATGTGGCACATATACACCATGGAATATTATGCAGCCATCAAAAACGATGAGTTTGGGTCCTTTGTAGGGACATGGATAAACCTGGAAACCATCATTCTCAGCAAACTGACAGAAGAGCAGAAGATCAAACACCGCATGTTCTCACTCATAGGCGGGTGTTGAACAGTGAGAACACATGGACACAGGGAGGGGAGCACTACACAC
Source organism: Sapajus apella (assembly GCF_009761245.1). Lineage (NCBI taxonomy): Eukaryota > Metazoa > Chordata > Mammalia > Primates > Cebidae > Sapajus > Sapajus apella. The sequence goes on along the minus strand of NW_022436992.1, from coordinate 5,752,638 downwards.
TGGGGTCAGTTGGGGGGAAATAGGGGAGGGACGGTGGGGGGTGGGGAGCTGGGGAGAGATAGCAAGGGGAGAAATGCCAGATGTAGGTGATGGGGAGGAAGGCAGCAAATCACACTGCCACGTGTGTACCTATGCAACAATTTTGCATGTTCTTCACATGTACCCCAAAACCTAAAACGCAATAAAATAAATAATTGGGAAAAAAAAATTCTTGTGTTTCCTAATACAGCAACCGAGGACGGCCTGTGAATGGGAGCCAGAGAGAAAAGGAGGGATGGAAGAACTGGCCTGGATGCAAAGTGCAAGTGTCAGAGCTGGATCCTCTGCAGACCCAAGGCCACTGTTAGATATCTGCTCCCAAAAAGGTTCCAGACTTTCTTTTTTAATTAACATTTAGGGCCTAATATGTTATTTAAAGAACCAAAAGCACACATGTTCCATCTGAATGATATATTTCAGAAAGTTAGTTCAGGACAAATTATATGCTATTCTTATTCAACAACAAGTGATTTCATTATCTTGTCCCACTTGGGAAATAATCAGATATATTTCCAATAGTTTGAAGAGAGTATTACTTGGGTGTGGTGGGGGGAGATCTAATCTTGAAACTACAGTTATGTCTCAGTCTCCCTTAAAAAAAATCACTTTGTATACTTCTTTTCCTATGGATTTACTTTTAAAAAGCTTTATGTAAACCTTTGTAAACGGATTAATCTTTAAAGAACAGAAGTAGGCCTTACACTAATTTTTTGACAAAAAATAAAAAGATTTAATTTTTAAAATGAGTGAATTCCACCTATTCCGAAAGCAAAGATATGTAAATTCAAATTCCCATACGATTAACCACAAGAGGAACCTTTTCTATGCTCACTGGCCAGGAAGAGACATCACTGAAAAGTGTTAGGCTGAGAGCAGTGATTCCTAATATACCACGGAGACTGGGTTTATGATGAAGGTTAACAGGGATATAGCCAGAGGTGGTGAAGTTCCAGGACCAATCATGCACATAAGCTTGGGAAACCGCACTTCATGGTGGGTGGGAGCTCTGATGAGACACTTGACTTTCCATGTGGGAAGGGGCTCCTGTCTCTTGATACTTTCACAGTACCTTGCATAGGATTTAAACACTTGGCCGATTACAGATGAAACACTTGCATCGGGCAACGAAGCAAAGCAAAATGTATGGGAATAAGGAATGATGGATGTGTGATCCTCATCAGAAATGTGGATTTCTAATGGTTATGGACTCATAGCAGCTGTGACCCATGCATCACCATGTGACTAAGTTCTAGCCAATGAGATATAGGCAGAGGGGATGCATGCAATGTCTATAAGGTTTCCTTAGATGGAGAAGACATGCCTTCCCCATGCTTTTTCTCTTTCCTGCCAGCAAGAGAAGACTAGACAGGAAGCAGTCATCTCAACTCAGAGCAGAAGCCCCATGGTTGAAGATGTGCGATCCTCATCAGAAATGTGGATTTCTGATGGTTGTGGACTCATGGCAGCTGTGACCCATGCATCCAGACTTCTATGACAGTTGAACATGCATTTCCCAGTTGTTTAAGTGACTGTTATTTTAGATTTTCAGTCATCCACAGTTAAATACAATCTCTGCACTAAACCCTTCCAGATAACTTAAACTTACACCTGTACCCTCTGGCTTAGATGAAGTCAGAAGTCAGAACCATGGTTTTGCCTGTATACTGGGTTTGACCAGTCTGGAGTGCACTCAGCTCTCTTGAGCTTCGTCAGCTGCACTGACGGCATGTCAGAACACTCACACGGTCTCAAGCTACCCTGCATCAGGGAATCACAAACTCAAATGCAGATGAGAGCAGAGGACCAAGCTGATGGGCGGTTAAGACTGGCAAGCTGGAGAGCACACTCTCAGCCTAAGGAGGAGTGCAGCTCTGCAGAGCAGCTTTGAGAAGCTACGCAGCACAGCAGGCCCTAAAAAGGTGAGTCTCCCAGTCTCTAAGAGTCATTGGAAATCTGGATTTTTATATCAAAGTGCTCAATTTTTAAATTTTAGTAATTGAAATATAATAATCATCATCAACCTCGTGGATCCAATAAATGTGGTTTTAGTCAAGATTGGGCCCACTGGCTACCTATTCTCAACTTGAAGTCATGATCACTGGGGAGGGGAAGGGGTTACAAACTGAAGAGCTGAAATGTGCATACTCCCAACACAAGCAAAGTCGTTACCGTGCAGATACAATTTAAGCTTTTAGAGATGGAGTAGACATGTCAAAAGTGCCTGTAATCCCAGCCCATAGAAAGGCAAAGGTGGGTTGATCCTTTGGGGCTCGGAGCTCAAGGCCAGCCCGGGCAACATAGTAAGCCCCCATCTCTTAAAAACTGAAAAAAAGTGAGCTGAGCATGGTGGAGTGTGCCTGTAGTCTCTGCTATTTGGGAGGTGAAAAAGAAGGATCCCTTGAGTACAAGAGTTTGAGGTTGCAGCTCAAACTAGGATCCCACCACTGCATTCCAGCCTGTACCACAGAGTGAGACCTTGTCTCTAAAAACAACAATAACAAAAGAAATGTCAAAAGTACCTAAAATCAGGGTCCTAGATTATAAAATATAAGTACAGTCTAATTTAACTTTAGATATTGTAAAAATAGCACCATTCTTCCCACTCGCCCCTTCCACTATCCTCCCCTTATTAAGATGGGAAACTAAAAATGAAACTTTTTCAGATGCACCATGTTGAGGGGAGATTTACGGTACCCCACCTACCTCACCTCATGTACTTCAGTAAACAGCTGCTTTGCCAGATAACAAGGAAGCTCTCGTGCTCCCAGTATACCTCATCCCTGGCAACAGAAGACCAGGGGTCAGAGCCTCAGGTCCTCCACTTTTGGAAAGTTCCTTTTCTCCTTTCTGAGGGCAGTACATTCTCTGGTTCTCACATCTCCTTGCGATATTAATAACACCTGCCCACTAGTCCTTACACCTTAGAAATGCAGAGGTGGGACTGTAGACTTGGCTGCCTCCAGAAACTACATATTCAACCTACTCCTGCCTGGCACCCAGCACTCCACCTTTGCAATTAACCTTGCCATCCTGTTCCTCTGGGCCAAGAAATAATGCCAAAGGCATTAGTTTACAACAGGTAAATTGCAGCATGGCTGCAGGGTTAAGGCGTCACAGTGTTTCTGGAATTCTCACTCTATGTACAATTCACTCTGTAACAACGTGGAGCTCCTTGAGCTTAAGCTGCTCTGAGAATCACTCCTAAATAGTTTTGACCTCCCGGTTTAGGGTCTCTCAGATTTGTGACTAAAGCAAATGCGAACACAAACCCCGCTGGAGTTGTTTTTATTTCAATTAAGTGAATGGCTCCCCAGAGGCTTAAAGCTTAAGGCCCAACCACTTAGGACACAGCCAGCGAGGTCAGGCCCTCAGAACCAATCAAACCCCCATTTGATTGCATAAACTGAGCAGCGGCATACAATGTGAAGAGCGAATAGGCACTTTTTACTTTCTTTATGCCTCTGGCGTGCAGCCACGTGGGAGACAAAGCTTTGCAGAGCACTGTTTTCCCAGTGTATGGTCCACTTAACTAAACTTATCCCTGTTGTGCTACTTTGTAAAATGATACTTGTAAACAAAATGATTTCTGTTTACTGATGCTGATTATTACTCCAAATATTTCTTAAGACTTAAAATGTATGTATGAAGATAAATACTTTCATATCTACATACAAATTTGCTAAGAAAAGGCAGTTAACCACATTGAAAAAATAAAGATTGGAAAATGTAATGAAATTCCGGAGAATGTGCTGTGGTACCCCACTGTGTAAACAGAAGATTGCTAAAAGCCTTATTATTCAATGTCCGTTCAGTGGACCAGCTTTCAGGGAGCTTTTAAGGGTGGAATTTCAGGCATCCAGGGCTAGGAGTTTGCTAGAAGTGCAGAATCCCAGACCTGAGTCAGAATCAGAAACTGCGTTTTAACAAGATCTGCAGGTGATAACTTTGCACTGATTGCAGTTTGAAAAGAGACAGAACAATGTTAATCAAAGGTGTCATTAGTCCACAGTCCATGTCACTTAGTCTGGAGAAAGAACAAATGGCCTTAAGTCCTGCTTACACCATGTAACAAAATTACTTGACTCCTCAGTTTTCCTCATTTGTAAAACGGGAATGATAACACATCTCACAGGATAGAGACGCTTAATTAGTAAACAGTTGAGGATTGCTCAACTATAAAGTTGTGTTGACATTATTTACCTGCACTGTCATGCATGTACACAACCATCTTGGGGCCACTTTTTGAACATCTCTAACTGGAGGAATCACCTTGAAAATCCCCTGGAAATATTGGCTGGAACTAAGGACAAATGGACACTTGCCTAAACAGAAAAAAATAAAGTAAGTGTAAGTGAATAATTTGCTTCTGAGTATACAGATAGGTCATAAAGACAAGTCCAATCTTTGGTTGAAGCCTATGGTAACAACGTGAATGTGTGTCAGAGTAAGGAAAATAATGAAAACAAAACTTTAAAAAAATCTTTGATAGGCATAATCCTAAAATACTAACTTCTCACGCATCACCAAAGACATAAGGAACAAATGAAGCAGGAAAAAATGGAAATGATGACAAAAAAAGAAAAAGATATAAAGTCAAAATTTACCTGACATTATTTAGTTCAGCTCTATTAGATGTGCACACCCCACAGCTGTGTAGATCCTCTGTCCCATCTGTACTTATAAGGACACCTCTGATGCTGCTTCCTTGAGTGTGGATTCTTATGAAAGGAAGCTTGTCTCAAATGATCAGAACAGCCTGTTCATTTCTTTTATGCAAACTGCTTCCATCTTTTTCAAATCATCTCCACCTGATGAGTTAGGTCAACAAAGACTTCTACTGAGGATAATTCATAGTTATACTGCTTCAGTTATTAAATATACCTGGCTTTAAGGAAACTGTTTTAAAATAAGCAGTTAAGTTTCACTCTATTTGAAGTAAGAAGAACTTCGCCAACACACTATACCAATTTCATTTTATAGAAAGTTTTCAAATGCATGCATTGCAACTTGCAGTTTCAACTGGCAAATGAGCTCATATCTACTAAATTGATAAATCGACAGCAACAAATCACAGATTGCAAGGCAGGTCGCTTTATTTGATATGGGAATGCAACATGGCTTGAATTAATAACTACATGACATTTAAGATGTATAACACCTGTATCATACACACTTTTGTGTATGTGCATGTGGCTGGGCAAATTTTGTGCTCTAATGAAGAAAGCTGTCAACTCATCATTAATTAATTGGGATATATATATAGGAGGACACATGGCTAAATGTACGGAGCTGTGTCTGTTGTCTAGTTTACTACTGTTGTTTCAAAGACAAGGTAATACGTTTGGGATAAATGTCCTCAAGTCTCTCAACCAAGATTCTTTTTTTTTTAAATGTTAGTATTTCAGATCATATTTAAAGTCCCAAAAAAGTCACTTTGTGAGTCTATGATGTTACAGGTCACACTCTAATTGAATACCTTTCTCTACCCTTGATGTATCTGTGTTGTCTTTAAAATCAAGAAGCTACATCAACTACTTAAAACACCCACTTCTCTTAGAAATAGAATTGGGTCGGGCACGGTGGCTCAAGCCTGTAATCCCAGCAGTTTGGGAGGCTGAGGCGGGCAGATCACAAAGTCAAGAGATCGAGACCATGGTGAAACCATCTCTACTAAAAAATACAAATATTAGCTGGGCATGGTGTTGCATGCCTGTGGTCTCAGCTACTCAGGAGGCTGAGGTAGGAGAATTGAACCTGGGAAGTGGAGGTTGCAGTGAGCCAAGATCGTGCCACTGCCCTCCAGCCTGGCACCTGGCAACAGAGTGAGACTCTGTCTCAAAAAAAAAAAAAAAAAAAAGAAATAGAATTAGTTGAACACAGCTTTGTTTAGGGAAAACATACACAGGAAAAAATGAAATTTTTAATAAACCAAAAAGAAAATGACAACAGTACATTTCCATCCTTGTGCTGGGGGAAACAGGAGACATGGCAATGCTGTCATGGAAAGGGCACTTTTCTGCACATTTTATTCATGAGGAGCAGCACACCCAGGCCTGGACTTCACTTGAAATGCAGCCATTGTCTTTTCATTTTCCTGGGCAATTCTTCAGAGAGAGACAAAGGCATGGGCCGAGCAATGGCCTCTGTGGGGGAAAAGAGAGTTCCTTTTCTTCCTACCAACTCCCTTCACTGCTTCATTATCTAAACTAGACCTTATTTTTCATTGTTGCTCTTTTTCAAATGGATTTTGGGATCTATCCTGTTATTCCCTTGCAATTTTGCTAATATCCAAAAATGTAAATTTATAGACAAATGCGCTGTTAAAGCATTCTGCAGCAATAATTATTATTCACTTTTCCAAAGGGAAACAAAAAGCTTTCACATTTAAAGTATGACCTATTGGGCAGAATAGGATTTACCTGAGTCTCCATTGCTATTATTTGCTTGAATCTACATGTGTTTAGAAATCATAGGAAACACGTTCCAACCTTTATTTTTCCTTTGAAACCATACACAATACAAGAGAATTCGGAGAAAAAGAATTAGATGCACCATTATGTGAATGATGTAAGAGTTCCATCCAACAACTGTGAAACACCCCATTTAACCTCAAAATGGAGATGTTCTCATGACTACAGGAATAATTATCAGTGACAATCCTGTGAGATCTTAAATATTCTCATAAGATTCCCAAACATTACTAGTTGGCATTTTTTACAAAATCCCTTTGTTATTAGAACAATTATGAATAATATTTCATGGTAACATCAAATATACTGCCCCTATAAAAAGCTACTAATGAGTTACATTCTCTATACAAAAGTCTCGGCTAGGTGCCATAGCTCACACCTGTAATCCTGGTACTTTGGGAAGCTGAGGAGGCAGGAGAATCACTTGAGCTCAGGAGTTCTGCACCAGCCTGGGCAACACAGTGAGACTCCATCTCTATGCAAAATAAAAAATAAAAATAAATAGCTGGGTACGGTGGTGCATGCCTGTAATCCCAGCTACAGGCTGAGGTGACAGAATGAAGCTAAGGCAGGAGGATTGCTTGAGTCCTGGAGGCTGACGCTGCAGTGAGCTGTGATTGTATCACTGCACTACAGCCTGGGTGACAGAGTGAGACCCTGCCTCAAAAAAAAAAAAAAAAAAAAAAAAAAAAGAAATTCTACTAAATATTCTCTTCAGTTACGGTTTGGGTCTATGGCTTGCACGCATCAGGGCCCCTATGATTTGGAAACCTATCGGCCTCTCCCTGCAGGGGTCTGTTTATTCTCATCCAGGTTGCTGGCCAATCCGTACTGACTTCTCACATACCCAGCACTCTGAAGCAAGGGCCTGCTATCTCAACAGATGGCACAGACAGGCCTGGTAGCTGGGAGCACACTGCAAGGGACATGTGGCGGGCTGACTTTGTAAACACACTGCAAGGGGAGAATGATTAGCCACATATGTCTGTGATTTACTGGTCAGCTGGAAGCCACAGACCCCGAGTCTGCCGATTCACTGAGAAAAAGGAAGGAATACCCTGACTGGATAAGTGAAACAAAAAATAAAAAACGACTCTGCTCATACTTGGTCTTAGTGCAGCCTCACCTTGTAATGAATACTTTGTGGCTTCATGGCTTAGGAGGGTGGTAGAGAGAGGTTTTAAGAATGTGACTCGGTCTCCCCCCATCACCATACACCCTGTATGGTAATACTCTGATGTAGCTATTTAGGGAAAAATGACTTGTCAATATGGTAACTCGAATGGGCAGCATCAGCTCGTAAACAGAAGTCTTACTGGATCCACGATCCCTACTGTATCTTAGTGTGTTGGGCTGCTGGGAAGAGGAAGGAGAGGGCATGGCAGGGAGAAATCGCTCCGGATAGCAGGCGACTGAGGATCCTATAAGCCACAAGCCAGAGCCCCTCAGCGGTTTGGTCTTTAGAGGAGAGGGACAATTCTGGAGATAGCTTGGTTCTTTCTCTGCCAAGCTCCTAACAGACACATGTTTGGGTTATAGAAACAGCAGAATTGAAAAAAAAAAATTCTAAAAGAGCAATTTTATTAAACTCTGGAACACACTAGAGGCAAAACTACTGGCAAGGACAACAGTAGAGCTTCAGAAACTCTGGGGGGCCACGAATACAGAGGTGCCCTCAGCAGAAGCCAGGGAGCCTCCCACGCCCAGTGGAGCAGCAGATATTCTGATGCAGGAAGAAATGGTGCCACAAAACCTGGTGCCTGTCTGTCAAAGACAGCACCTGCCATGAGTGTACTGGATGTGAACATGTGTGGAGAGGTCCCTGGGCTCCTAGGAACAGCTGAGTTCATAGTGTTCAAGGGGGTTAGAGGTCCTAAATTAGCCAGTTAGGTGCATGAACTCGAGGTAAAAATGTGAAATAAATGAATTCATTATTTCTATCAAAATGTATGATCATTTTTACTTGTTGAGCACTGTGCCAGGCATTTGATGTGTTTGTCATATTATTTAAAACTCACACATCCCTATGGGATATGAGGACGGTTGTTTGGCCGTCTTTCAGATGATGGTTGATGTCAAATGTTAAACTGATGACTTCAGGGTCACAGAGCCAAGATTCAATTCCAGCATCATCTGACCCGATGCCCATGGTCTTAACCATTATTCTCTATTGCTCCCCTCATCAATGACACATAAAGTGGCCAAAAATGAGATGACTTTAAAGAAATACTAGGAAGATATTCAACTACAAAATTTAATCCTATAGTTTCAAAACATTTTCAGTTTACTGCCATTTAATGTTCTATTATTACTATTCTAAGTTACAGATTAGAACTTGCTACTTCCCTGCTTGAATGCCTCCTCTCTGACCCTAGACTGTAGCCTCTAATTACTTGGTTCCAGCCCCAGCCCATCTTTCAACCATATTTCAATCTTCCTCCCCACCTGTCCACATCCCAGATTCCTACCATCGCCGACCACTGGCCAGGTTCCTGATCACACATGTTCCTTCACAAGTCATGCTGTGCACTGTTGCCTGCATTCCTGAAAGTCTAGATTAAGCATTACGTCACCTACACAGTCTTCCCTGACCCCAGTAGAACTAATGGCTCCCTACTGTATATTTATTGCTCATAGCTTTAGATTTACTTATGGCAATTTATCTCAAATGTCAATTTGCATGTGTGATTCCTTTACAAGAATTACTCTGGGGCAGTGACTTTGCCTTCTTAATTTCAGTTCTCCAGTGTATGGCATCATATATTTGCTATTCAAGAGTCACTCAATATATTCAGTGAACTGAACTTCCTGGCTTTGATTATCACCAAGTTTACCTGAGAATTATGCTGACTCTCTTTTTCTCAGCTCTGACAGGAAATAAGCAAAAAATCAAGCTTCTCTTGTGTATTTAGACTTCCCTTATTGCATTTAAAGACTTTTACATTCATTAAATTAAATACACTTTCTTTTCTATCACCACTGCCCCTTCCTTCTCACTGCCTGAGATGTACATTTCCTCTGCAATCTTCCACCTTCTCTTAAGGCTACCAAATAAAATATATGTCTCTCACTTAAATGTAATTTTCAGATAAACAGCAAATATTTTAGTATAAGTATATCCCAAAAACTTGCATGGAACCTACTTATACTAAAAATCATTTGTTGGCCCCACACAGTGGCTCACGTCTGTAATCCCAGCACTTTGAGAGGTCAAGGAGGGTGCATTACAAGGTCAAGAGACCGAGACCATCCTGGCCAACATGGTGAAACCCCGTCTTTACTAAAAATACAAAAATTAGCTGGGCATGGTGGCATGCACCTATAGTCCCAGCTACTCGGGAGACTGAGGCAGGAGAATCGTTTGAACCAGGGAGGTGGAGATTGCAGTGAGCTGAGATCATGCCACTGCACTCCAGCCTGGTGACAGAGCTAGATTTTGTCTCAAAAAAAAAATCATTTGTCATTTATTGAAATTCAAAATGTAACTGGTTACTCTGTTGTTGTTGTTTAAATCTGGCAATCCTGTTTTCTTTACAACTGTCTTCAAACCATTATTTTCCTCAAGTGACCCATAGCAGCCTCCTCTTCAGTTATAACATAGGGTCCTACTGTTAATGAAATGTCTTCTTGCCATAGGGGCAATAAAAAACACAAACACGAATCTTCAGTGACCCCCTAGTTTTGGTAGGATAAGAAGAAAGGCGCCTACCTGTAACAAATTGTTAGGACTACATGACTGCTCATGCTCCTGCATCTGGCTGTCCCTCACCTTTCAGATTTGACCTGGGAAACTGTCTTCTACGTGTGTTCTTATATTTTTTTCAACCATTTTTCAAGCTCTCTCCCTCACTAAATTTCCTCAATTCTAGTCAGATCCAGGATTCGTTACCCTGAATCCTTCCCCTGTGGGTAGCAAATCTGCTTATCTTTGACCTTTATGAAAAAAATGAATAGGTCTGTAGTTTCCCTTCAAGAGGTTCTCGACTGCATTTTTTCTGCATTCACGAAGGTCATGGGCAGACACTGGGCCAATGTAGGCAGCTCTCTTCCTACATATACTGGAGAATACCCAAGGAGGGTAGGCTTGCTGACTGTCAGCAGAGTCAGCACAGCAAGTTCCTCAGGGACTGTCTTCTTCCCTAATCCCTTAGGAATCATAAGGGATGAATCTCCCATTTCCAAATACCAGATATTCACTTGTGTGTTAGTATGGTTTTATCCACAGCAGTGCTCTCCTATGTCATAATGGAAATATTCTATCCTACTCTGTCCCACATGGAAGCTTCTGGATATACATGGCTATGGACAACAGATTAATATGTGGCAAGTATGACTGAGGGACTAATATTTTAATTTTGTGTAGTTTTAATTGATTTAAATTTAAATAATTACATGTAGCGAGAGGCTACTGGATTAGACAGTGCAAACCTACAGAATTAAATTGCCTACAGGACTGAAGTTACTTTATTTAGGAGAGGTAGTGAATCCCTACAGCTCTGGACAAGGCCTAGGGCAGAGATTTTCAACCAGGGCTGATTTTATCCGAGGGGACATCTGGCAATGCCTGGAGACATTTTCAGGTACCGAAACTAGGGGTAGTGGTGCCACTGGCATCTAGAGGGTAGAGGTCAGGGAAGCTGCTAGACATCCTACCATGCATAGGATAACATCCCACAAAAATAATTATCCAGCTGACCTAGATTTGAATCTGTGCTATACCTCTCAACCTGAGCAAATCATTCATCTTTCTTGAGCTACACTTTCCTTATAAAATGGCGTGAATAATATTGGTAGTATATGTTGGTTATGAGAACCAAAAATTAGGCAAAGTGTCTGGCAGAAAATGTTCATTCTGTAAAGTCCAGCTATTACTGAATTGCTCAACTGACAAAACAATGAGAGCATCATCTTCGAGTCCTATGGCGGACAAATCCTGAACCTTGGTTGCTGAGGCACTCTTGATTACCTGGAGGTGAGTGGGTCTGAATGGTTCCTCTGTCCTTTGCTAGAACAAGTAGCTGCGTTTTATAAGGGGCTTTCAATTAAGATATTGTTTGAACACAGCGTTCAGTAAAAAAGTTTGAACACCACAGCTCTGAGCCCTCAGTAATTCTAACGTGGAGAACTGGATCCAGGCAGGAAGAAGAGAGCTATCTGGGGGGATATTTACCTTTGTCCTCTTTTCAATTATACTAGGTAATAGGTCTCATCCACTGAGAACCTACAAATAGTGTCTTTGTCACTTATTTTTCCTGTGTGTGGAGATATATATATCTCCATCATCTAAGTGACTTGATAAAGGCATTTTTGGGCATTTAACCTCTTTTGGGCCGGTGACCAGAGAATGTTCCAGAAACAATTGATGGCATCAAGGCCAATCCAGTTCAGGAGAGGCATGGCATACTTCTCAGCAACTTCCTCAATTGCTCTCAAATGCTCCTTGTGTTATCACTGTCTTTGCATTTGTGGACCAGGAACTGATGAATCTTGTTTTATTCTGCAAAAGTCTTGGAAGAATATAGAGGAAAGGGAAGATTCTCCTTGCTGCCTTGGGGAAGCAGTAGGACACTGGCCTTTGTGGAAGTGGTTTAATCCCTCTTTAAAGCAAATATCATCTGTCTGCTGCTCTGCTGAGTGATCTACTCTCACTTTTCGGGATGCAGGCTCATTGAACAACTGGCAATCAACCCCGCTTCGGCAGCCACAATAGGGACTGTCAAGGTTCATTACACTGAAAAAATATGCCATCTTTATTTCTATTCTATTGTTTCCCAAAGATTAACAATGCACGTTTTTTTTTTTTTCAATGGCCTGTTTTCATGAAATTTCACTCAGATCTATTTCTAAGCCCTGGACCCAAATGGTACAATGCAGAGTCAAATGTGAGTGGTGCTTCTTGTGCTGCTGTTATAAAGCATGACACTATTCTGGACAAATTCGGAAAAAAATGGCTTCAGGAATTCAAGAGAAAAAATAATATGACACTCAAGAGTTTATGATGTGGGAGTAAGGAAATGTACTCTTGATTTAGATAGTGATTACTGACAATGATTTAATAGTAACTTGTGGTTCAATGCAATTATTTAATTAGTGTGATGGAATTCTTGCAAAATCCTGGTGATATGTAGTGGATACTTAATATGCATCTGTCGAGGAAAGCATTAAAAGAGTTATCCCTGTGGCACTTTGGGGAAGCTTAAAAAAGATATAGGGAAACGAACAAAATAGCAATAAGCGATTGCAACTAAAATTTAAAAAGAAAGTAGAAATAACTGATTTTGAGACGATGAGACAATGGTAGTTTCAAAACATGTCTCACTTTTTTAAAGAGTCCTCCTACTGATAGGTGAGGTGTCTGTTTTCTCCCCTAGGGTACAATTATGACTGCTTTAACAGATAGATCCCAGATAGACACAGAAGGAACACTGCATGACTTCCGAGGCTAGGTCATAAAAGGCCACGAGACTTTGCCTGGCCCCACTGGGTTATTCTGGGGAAAGCCATCCACCATTTCTGAAGTCCAGCTGCCCTGAGACTATTATTCTGGAGAGACCATGAGGCCCACTGTTCAACATCCTGGTTGAGTGCTCAGCCGCCAAATAAACCCTCATGCATCCGAGTGAGCCATCTTGGGTGCCCAGCTCAACTGAGCCTTCACGTGACTGCTGCTTCAGATGATATCTGCCTGAAACCTCAGAAGAAACTCCGTTCCAGGTCCCTTACTCTCAAAATTATGAGCAAAATAAAATGTTTGTAGTTTCACGCCACTAGGTTTGGAGATAATTTGTTAAGCTGCAATGGTAACTGGAACAGGTATTAAATCTGTCCAGAATTGGGTCTGGGTTTTCCCTAAATACCTGCAGAATGAGTTACTTTAGGAAGCTGTGTGGGCTTCTGTATAACAAGGTATCATAGACTGTGTGACTTAAACCACAGATATTTATTTTCTCACAGTTCTGGAGGCTGGAAGTCCAAGATCAGGGGGCCAGCAGAGTCAGCTTTTGGTGAGAGCCCTCTTCCTGACTTGCAAATGGTCTCCTTCTTACTGTGGACTCACATGGCCTTTCCTCAGTGTGCACACAGAGAGGACGTGAGCTCTGGTGTCTCCTCGTCTTCTTAAAAGGACTCCAATCCCATGATGAGGACTCTACTCTCATAATCTAATTACCTCTCAAAGGCTCCATCTCCAAATATGATCACATTGGGGGTTAGGGCTTCAACATAGGAACTTCGGGGAGACACAAATATCCAATTTATAACAGGAGCTTAGAAAGAATATGTCCAAATTTGAAAGAATTTAAAGGATAAGCAGTAAAATGTTAAAGTCAAAATCACCAAGAGTTGTTTATAACCCAGCACTAAAATCCAAAAGTGCTACAGATTAAATGTAGCCAAGTCTCAGAAGTCAGGAAAGCTTCCTAATGTGTAGATTCAACAGTAACTACAATTGAGTGACAGGGATGAATGATGCATTAGACTATGCCATAACTATCATCCTCTAGACTACTGGCCCAGCACAAGTAGAATGTTCCCTCAACAGTACTTTTCCAATAGCCTGAGTGTGCTGTAGTTAGCATCCATACCCTGTATCTTCCAGCCAGAAGCCCTCCACTGGAGGTGAGATTGGTTTATGGGCATAGCCTTCTGGGACCCTGAAATAAAGATCATTGATCTCATTCATACGTGTGACAAATACTGATGACACATGTAGAATAAATTGTTTGTGTGTTCATTTTTCTGAAGCCAAACGAAAAGACAATGACCAAGGCATAGTGCATGCAAAGAGCTGAGTCTTGTGTGGCAGACAGTCAGGGGATGTTCTGATACAGTACAGTAAGTTCCATAAGAGAAGGATGTGCCGAGCTGAAGGAGAGTCCAGAGTAGGGGTACCTTGATCTGTAGGGAAGCTGGGGAATGTATCCCAGAAGAGGGAGAGAAAGACCCAGGCCTTGCTAATTGTAGCTCTCAAGCCCATACCAGCTGCATTTGGTACTCAGAAGGCCATTTAGAGGTTTTTAACATCTGTATATTTTTTCATAATGGCATGTTATTTTCGATGACTATTTGCTTTATAAAATCAAGGTAAGATATTAACCCCTCAGTATCAGTATCCTGGGTGCATTTAGGATTTGATTTTTTTTTTACAAATGTGGCATTTGCACCCTCATAAATGCAAATATTTTTGCAATATTTTAATGGAGAGATAAAAATATTTGCATCCTCATAAATGCAAATATTTTATCTATCCGTTAAAGAAGTCATAATTGTACCCTTTGTATCATACAGTGAAAGCCTACAGTTCAAATAACAAAAAACATAACATTTTTTTGAGCACCTAGCATTTGAAAGGTGTGTGGTTATGTTATCTTTCTATCCTACAGAAAATACCATAATTTTGCCCCAAATATTTTAAATTATATACTAATATATCAACCTGTCTTCTACTATCTATTTTATAAATTACCAATAATAAATATCCTCTGGATAGATTTTAAATTGAGTCAGAAATCCTGTTACTTTGTGAAAAAGCCAACGAGGATATATCTAATGCATAAACATTTGAAGTATTTTTACTTCCAAGGCATTAGCTCTATCTATTTGCTGTATTTTTCTTCTCATCTTTTTTCATTCAAACATGGGTGTGTACGCATGCACTCACATGAGCGTGCATACATGCACGCGCGCGCACACACACACACACACACACACACACACACACACCATTCTAATTAGTATATAAAATTCTTCCCAGACTTAATAAAGTGCTTTGACTTTGAAGCCTCACTTCTCTGGATACACTGAGGAGACTTGTGTTGACCTTTTCTCCCACCAGTGTTAGCAAGTGAGGTAGGAAAAAGGCATGAGTTTGCAACTGAGTTGTGTGATTGACAGACTGACTATGTGACATCATACTCAATTCTCTTGGCTTCCACTTCTCTATCAATAAGGTATGAAGTCCAACTGAACCTTCTAAGGAATCAACTTCATTGCCTGTGAGAGCTCTGCATTCAACCCACAAGGACTCTAGGTTTGATCTATATTAAGAGCCCACGTGAGGGACACCTTATGAAAATATGAATGCAGCGTCAGGGTGCAGTGGCTCACACCTGTAATCCCAGCACTTTGGAAGGTTGAGGCGGGTGGATCATTTGAGGTCAGGAGTTCAAGACCAGCCTGGCCACACATGGTGAAATCCCGTCTGTATGAAAACTACAAAAATCAGCTGGATGTGGTGGCACGCGCCTGTAGTCCCATCTACTTGGGAGACTAAGGCATGAGAATCACTTGTACCCAGGAGGCAGATGTTGCAGTGAGCCAAGATCGATCGCACCATTGCACTCCAGCCTGGACAACAAGAATAAAACTCTATCTCTAAAAGAAATAATAAATAAATAAATAAACATTTTTTTTTAAAGCAAGAAAACATAAATGCAGAGTGAGTCTCTTGGGCGTTCATAGAAAAAACCACAGACTACAAAGTCTCAACCCCAGTCTCAAACTGACCCTGATTTACCCAAGTCTGTAAGGCATTTCACTTTCCCTGTGATTTTATAAACAAGGCTTTTAGTCAAAGAAATTAGGTCAAGAAAGCCAATAGCTTATGTTTGTAACAATCAGAATGTCATAATAACGTATCCTAAATCCCTGTAACTGCTCCAAATGAGTTTCCTTTGCTCTGAGTTGGTGAATGTACCACATGGTGCTGTTGCTCTTCTCACATCTAACCATGACAGGTGTCACAAATCAGCCACGGTCCATTTTCCCACAGAGACAAGATCCTTCTCAACACATTAATTGATTAGAGTTAACCCTTTACATGAAGATTTGCCATCTATGCTCTGGGTAAAAGAGGTGTCAGATAAAAGATGTCAGGAAGGCTTGGCTTAGTGCAATTCACTCTCACCTTTGATGCTTCTTTAGGATAAGTTAATTTCCTTAGTCAGTAAAAATAAGTGTAGAAGTAGTATTAAACCTGGTTCTCAATAGCATTCAGTCAACCAGTTTAAGCCTTGAGGCCATTCTCCATTTTGCCACCAGATCATTAAAAATGGCTTAAAACAACAATGAAAACTAAGCATTGTGGTTCATGCCTGTAATCCCAGAACTTTCGGAGGCCAAGGCAGGCGGACAGGGCAGATCCCTTGAAGTCAGGAGTTTGAGACCAGCCTGGTCAACATGGTGAAACCCTGTCTCCACTAAAAACACAAAAATTAGCTGGGCGTGGTGGCACAAGCCTGTAATCCCAGCTACTTGGGAAGCTGAGGCAGGAGAATTGCTCGAACCTGGGAGGCAGAGGTTGCAGCGAGCCGAGATCCTGTCACTGCACTGCAGCTGGCTGACAGGGCAAGACTCTGTCTCAAACAAAACAAAACAACAACAACAACACACCCACTAGCTACTAGATTATCAACTTACTGCTGCTATTTTGAACCCATGAGAAAACCTGCAAAAGACTTTCTCCAAGCCTGTGTGCTTTTCATGATCTGAACAAGGTATCATCTTGATACTAGTCTCTTAAATCCACATGTCTAGAAGCAATGATTCCGTTATAAATATCTTTTGGGGATTGAAACCGTCTTATTACAGATGAAAATAGTGCTTTGAGTATAGTGTTTTATCCTCTGATTTGTTTTATGTACTATCCATCCTATAAATACATACTATTACTATGGGAACTCATTCCTCTTCAAAGACAGGAATGTACTGAATATTTCACAATTATTCTATTCCTCCAAACAAGTCACTTAATTAACAGCAATAGCATCAGTCATGTCAGGGGAAAATTCATTTCAAAATTTTGCTAGATAATGTCTTTATATACAAGCAGCTGCCTTATCATAATGCAGCTCTTATATTGGACACTTTCTAATCAACCTCTGCACCCTTCACCCCAGTCTAACGAACAGCACAAAGCAAATAGATTCTTGTCTACACAGAATCCATTAAATAGCCTATTTCTTAAACACTTTAAGAAGAGCAAATATTCTTTGTCTTACTACTTCTATTGTAAAAACTTTTAACTTGGAAATTCTCCATACAGCTGCTAAAAGTAAAAAAAAAAAAATCAAAAATTACTCTGCCTCCTTTCTCATCTTTCTCTGTAGTTATAAGAAAAATGAAGGTACATCGCAAAAATACAATGTTCAAATATGTATTTGGAAGAAAATTTAAATCACTTATGATTTTCTCAGTCAGAATAAGTATCATAAATATATTGGTACAACATAAATATTTATTATATTGTTAATGACATTTTTTTCACTTTATAAAATATTGTGGAAATCTTTACCTGTGGATAAACCAAAATCTATGTAACAATTTCAGAGAGCTATACCATATTCCACTGTGTGGCTTGCTTGTAATTCACTCAAGCAATTCCCTGTGACAGTAGTAATTTCTAATTATTATTATCATCAACACGCTTGTTAATGCATTTTTTATGCATATGTCTTTTACTCATTAATTATTTCCTTAAGGTAAACTCCTAAACATCAAATTGTTGAGTCAAAGATATACATATTAATTTTAAGACCTTTAATTGAATCATGCAACACAAAATCACTGAGAGAGTAAAATCTTGGTAGCATAGGAAAAAGCATAAAGTCATTCACAGAGGCCTAGGAGTGAGTTATTTTTGACCCTCTGCTGGCCTGTGGGGATGGTATTGCTGACTTTGGGATGCAGTATTATGCCATCAGTTTATATTTTTATTATTATTATTTTTAATTTTAAAAGATGAACTACCAAACCGGGCCCAACAATGTAAATAACTGAGTTGATTCGAATAATGGTGAAGGTGAAAATGTGGTTTACAGGAATAGCCCATTTGAAAATTGCATCGCCAAATGACAGCATGACCAAGAAAAACTAATGAGATCTGAGAGCTCTGTCTCTGCCATAAACATGCTGTGTGACCCTCAGAAACTCACTGAACCTCGCTGTGCCTTAGTTGACTAATTTGTCAAATATCAATCAAATCTGCCCAGGGGTTTTCAGGGTATTAAGAAAGATAAAAAAAACAGAAAAATGCTTTGAAAAATACAAAGCTCCTTTGAATAATATTTAAGAGTCATTATGCTAGAGAGGTGTTATTGTGTATAAATAATAAAAAAATAAACTTAGCAGATAAAAAAGTATAAAATGATGTAACGTGACAGCCTGAAATCTACTGATGTGTTAGAAGCCCAGAATTTGGCAAAAGATCCAATAAAATGATACAAACTTTCAGAATTTGGTCCAATTTTCGAATAAACTGAAAAGTTTTGGCATGTAGAAAGATCAACAAGCATTCCATACCTAGATAATTTTTACATGTTTTATTGTTTCTTTAACTTTATTGTTCACATCTAGTTTTCAATACATAGTACTTTAAGATTCAGCATTTAACCTGAAGTTAAGGAGAATCTTGCTTTTTACTTTACGTTTGCAATGAACCCCATGAAATTACCAAACAACTATTCTCCTTGTTTTCTGACCACATCTAGCTAAGGACCAAGCCAGCATGTTTTTCTGAATTCAGATACAAAGAAAACTTCTGTCTTTCTTGTGGCCTTCTGTTTCTCAGGCTCAAATTATAATGCAAGGAAACTATATCTTCCCAGCAGAGAGGCAACAGAAGCCAACGAACACAGAAATAAAAATCAAAGGGAAAATTAAGAGATGTGTTAGGAGACTCCACTAGATGTCAAAGCAGTAGTCTCAGTGTTTAGAACCAATATCTTAGAACCATCCCCACTGGGGTCAGATGGAAGATGGGCGGTAGGTCAGCCCTCCTTCCTGTGTCTCTCTTTTAGGCAAAGCCTTTGCCCCTACATCTTGCTCAGTGTAGAAGTCAGGAGACGGTATTACTGGGATTTCACATTTCTTCTGAGTAAGAACATCTTCCCAAGTAACCACATAAGAGGCCTGATAAAGAGAAACTGGTAGTAACTCCCTGTGGGCTCCACACTGCCCTGGAAATTCTAGTTTTAGCCAAAGTAAAATCATTTTAGCCTAGCCTGTGCCCAGCTTTGTGGCTGTTCTAGTCACCCAGGGCTCTGGGTATCTGCTATGCTTCCAGAAAAACAGGGGCATAGTGGTGTGGGGTGTGGGAGGGGGGCGGGCAGGGGCACTCTGCCTACCTCACTTACTGAGCAATGGATTCCTTCCGTCCTCCCTACACTCCATCTACCCTGGGCTTCCTGGTGGGCAATTTGCATTAAGAATTTTAATAGTAACACCTTTGTAATACATTCCCTTGAATTATGTCCTCAGAAAATGCCCAGGAAAGCATCTTGTCCTCTTTTCCCCACCTCTGCTACCTGCATTATCCATTATCGCTGATCCATCTCCAGCCCTGGAACCTGATTCCCTTCCTGTCTCAGCTACCTGAGTCTTTCCTCCCAGCCTGCCTCTCCCTGCACCTCCCAGTCCTGCGGTCATCACTTTACAGTACAGAGACTTTGGAGTCCATGTTTTGATAAAGTGATACAGGATTAACATTTTATATTACCTTCTTTTTTTTTTTTTTGAGACAGAGTCTCCCTCTGTTACCCAGGCTGGAGTGCAGTGGTGCAATCTTACATCACTGCAACTTCCACCTCCTGGGTGCAAGCTATTCTTGTGCCTCAGCCTCTCCACTAGCTGGGATTACAGGCTTCCATCACCATGACCAGCTAACTTTTGTATTTTTTACTAGAGATGGGGCTTCACCATGTTGGTCAGGCTGGTCTCAAACTCCTGACCTCAGGTGATCTGCCCAACTCTGCCTCCTAAAGTGCTGAGAGATGACAGGAGTGAGCCACTGTGCCCAGCCTCACATTTTTTTTTTTTACTTTTGATCAGTCAGGGAGAGCTGTCATTCTCCAGATACTCCAATGATACTGGATTCCTCGGAGCCCCGGGAAGCCCCAGGCTAGGAATGAAACAAGTTTTCTTTTTCTTTAATTATAGAAAGTTCTTTCCCTCTCCCATTTCTATGTTCCTTCTGACAAAAACACTGCAGTGAAAGCAAAGTGTTTGCCTCCAAAAGACAAACATATGCTCTGTTCATCTTAGCAGGATCCCGACCTTCTCCAAAGGCTGCTGATAGTACCAGGCATAGTCCAACTCTTCCATGTCAGATCTTTTTCAATTTTCAAAACCAACTTGTATGAATAAAAAGTCAATGTCATATGCCAAGTTTATTCATGTCATTGCCCCCAATTAGGTCTCCCCACCCTTTCTAAAAATAACAATAATAGCAAGAAATATTTAATGAAAATTTACTGTTTTTCACACAGTGCTCTAAACCTATTTTATGTCATGTCATCAGATATAATGAATGATTTTCATTACCCGATTCTTACTTCATGAGTATCACAAATGAAGTGGTCAAGTTCATCCTTCATGCCCAGTGTTTGATAAGAAAAGAATTTCTCTAGTTACAGAATGAATGACAATAAAGAAGAGAATAAGCCAATGTTTAACTTGGATCTTCATAAAAAGCTATCATTTACTGAACCATTGATATTGCCCACTTTTGCGTATACCCTATCTCATTTAATCCTCGAAGCAACCTTGGAGCCAGCATCAAGTCATCCCGTAAAGTCAGGATGCTCTTCTTTCTTCCCAGCAATCTTACTCGAATCTCCAGACAAACCACACAGTCACAGACTAGGCATTACCCCGAGTTCTGTGTCACATTATCAAGCTATTAATGTCATTAACAATTTTCTCCTCAGTACTCAACAAAAGAAGGATCACTTGTCTTCGAGTAGCAATAAAATTATCAAACTATTATGATGATGCAGTCACCAAGACCAAGTTGAGAATGGAGGATCATTTGTTTTCAGTAGTGAACTGACAGCACCACAATTAGAAGGATATGGTTACTGACATGACAAATGAAGAACTTTCTAATGAGAAAATTTACCTTATTGTGTTAAGAATAAGGCCATGATTTCCCTGGGATGGGAAAATACCATGTCTTCTTTACAATAGAGGGTTCTTCAGACTGAAGTCAAAGCTATGCATGACCCATATTCCCCCACCCCTTAAGCTTCTTATAACAAGTACAGAATCTGAGCTAGGACAAGTAGCAAAAGAGAAACTGGTCCATCCAGCTTCAGTCCTGGTATTCTTATCTTTGACTCAACGGTAACAGGCATTCCTCCTTTTCCAGTTTTACAGTAATTCATTGGACAAGCTTGACCAACATCTACCACAAAACTTTCCAACGTCTATATAATCCTGAAGCAGAGTTCCCAGTGTGAGCTCCGCCCTTCCTACCTTCCTAACCCAATAGTTTTTTACACAAAACTCCTGAGATTTCACCTCTTCCTTCTTCTCCCTCTCTCTGTCTCTCTCTCTCTCTCATACACACACACATACACACACACACACACACACACACACACACACACACACACAGAATGAATGCGTGAGTGACAGTGAATAATATTCTCTTTTGTCCACAGTTTTCTGTATATCCTCAATGACCTGGAGGTACTTGACTTCCCCTCCCATCAGCCTCTTCCCCTCCTATGAGAAGCTGTCAACATAGTCTCCTAGCTCATGTTTATCACCTTGAGTGATTTTATTTTTATTTACTTTTGTTGTTACTTTTTTCATTAAGACGGGGTCTCTCTCTGTTGCCCAGGCTAGAGTGCAGTGCTGCTATATCATAGCTTATTGCAACTTAGAATTCCTGGGCTCAGCTTCTCAAGTAGCTGGAGCTACAGGCACATGCCACCACACCAGGCTAATTTTTATTTACTTATTTATTTATTTTGTAGAGATGGGTATTGCTATGTTGCAGGAATGGTCTGGAACTCCTGGCCTCAAGCAATCTTCCCACCTTGGCCGCCCAAATTGCTGGAATAACAGGTGTGAACAACTGCACCTGTCTGGGTGTTTTAACCTATACCTATAGTCTCCTAATCCCAGGAACTTTACACACATCCTCTCCGTCTCTGACTCTCTCTTTCTCATTCTGTCTCTGGGTCTGCATTAACTTCCACCTCCCTCTCTCCCTTCTATCTTCCCTGTCATCCCTGACATGCTCCAGTCTCTAGGAGATTATTGCACTGCTTCCATCCAGCACTCTGCTAGGGTTGGGTGACACTGGTGGGGGTGGAGGGGCCCCCAGTTCCTCAAACCCTGATTTAGACCCAACCTTCAGAAAGCCCTGATGAGACTGTCATGTGGGACAGAATCAAAAGGCTTGCTGAGGTTCGTGTAGATTACATCTATTGCTTTTCTCCTATCTCTGACCTGTCATTCTGTCATAGGAGGAAATTGAATTGGCCCACACAGTTTTCTCTTTACAATACCATGCTGGTTGCTACCCAGTTCCTCAGGCTGCACCGAAAGATGAAAAATTGATTGCCAGATGTTGTTTTGGTGCCTTGCTAGGTACTGAAGGTGACTGATGATTCGATACAAGTGGAATTCACTTTATCCAGTGCCTGTTTCTCTGAGAACCTGTGCAAATCAAATTTCATACAAATTGAATTTTACTTCCTTCTATTTTTTTTTTTAGAGATACTTGATTTCAGATGGAGCCTTAATGGACTGTATCTCTTAGCATTAGAGTTGTGATGCTGTCCCCTTTTAATCCTCAGGCACTCTGGGCTTAATGAGATATACTTTTTAAAATGTACAAATACACTGGGTGAACTATAGCAAATAAATATTAGTAGGTGCTAGGCTGTCCAATTAGTTCCTAAAGTTTATACGTTTATATAGAGAAGGCAGAGCCTCTTAGAGTAGAAACTGTCCTTTTGAGACAAAAGTCTTGCTAAACGCTTTATAAATATTTTTGTCATTTAATTTTTCCAATTTTTTTTTGAGGTGGGAGTGATTATCTTCATTTCTAGGTGATACCACTGAAGCCCAGACACAATATATAACTTGCCCAAATTTACCCAGATGTAAGTGGCAGGGACAGGATTAGAAACCTGCAGTATGAACATATATTACTATTTTTCCTTTTTAACACAAAAGGCAACCTGCTACACACACTTCTCTTTATGTTGAGTTGTTTCTGAATAGTATCCCTGGGAGATCTACTCAAAGAGAGCCACATTGCTTTTCTCTATTACATAATGTTCATTTGTATGGATGGACCATACTTTATTTAATGAGTCCCCTAATGAAGAACATCGAATTTTTCCCTAACCTTTGGCTACTTTTAAAAGATTGCCATGATGAACTTTTACGTATTATTTCACATAATATGAAAGGTAAGTTCCAAGGAGAGCATTTCTCTATATTCTCAGAGTGGTATATGAATTTTAAATGTTGTAATTTTTGAGTTGTTTCTAAATAGACTTCTACAGGAGATGTGCAAATTTATCTTCCCTTCCTCCCCCACTGCATTCTATGAGAATGTCCATTTCCTCATGTTCTCACCAACAGAGTGTTTTATCAAATTGTGGATTTCAGCCAATTTGGTAAGTGAAAAAGAAAAATCAAACAAACAGTATTTTAATATATTTTAAATTTGCATTTATTTTATTAAGAATGAAGTTGGGGCTCGGCGTGATGGCTTATCCTTGTAATACCGGCACTTTGGGAGGCAGAGATGGGCGGATTGCCTGAGGTCAGGAATTTGAGACCAGACTGACCAACATGGTGAAACTCCATCTTTACTAAAATTACAAAAAGTAGCCAGGCATGGTGGCATGCACCTGTAGTACCAGCTACTCGGGAGGCTGAGGCAGGAGAATTGCTTGAACTCGGAGGCAGTGGTTTCAGTGAGCCAAGATAGCGCCACTGCACTTCAGCCTGAGCGACATGGAGAGAGACTGTCTCAAAAAAAAAAAAAAAAAAAGTTCAATATTTTTCATATGGTTAAGAAGTGTTTGTACTTTCCTTCCCTGTCAGAGATTATTTGTTTATATTCTTTTTCAGTTCTATTGAGTAGAAAATCTTTTTTCTTCATGATTTCTAAATTTTCTTCTAATAGGGATTTTTTTTAAGGAAAATTAGGCCTGTTATATGAATTGCAGAAGCTTCTCCCAGTTAATCAGTGGTCTTTTGACATGTTCCCCCCATACAGAAGGTTTTTATTTTCATATGGTTGGATTTATCCTTTAACATTAATGAAGTTTCAGTCATATTTAAAAAGTCGCTTCTCTACTTCAAGTTCATAAAGGAACTGGTCCACGTTTTCTTTCACTACTTTGTTTTCTACATTATAAACTTTGATTTGTTTGCAATCTATGCTGGTATGTTGCTCAAGATAACAATCCAACTGTAATTTTACGTTTTGTTTTAGACTACTACCTTTTTTACTGAATGATCTATATTTTCCTCACTGCTTTGAGATGGTACCTTTTGAAACACTGAATTTCCATATGCATTTAGATCAACTGTCCAGAATGTTCCCTATTTTCCAAAGATCTGTTCACATATTCATAGAGGCTTGCAATGTATTCTCAATTTCTAAGCATAAGTACTTTCATGAATTTTCTTATATGGTATTTGTTCATTCATTGTCTAATTTGTTTATTTTTGCAAACTTTAGAACTAATGTTTCTGATTCTACGAATTTGATGAGTTTTTTGGTTTTTCGTTTTCAGACAGTCTCTCTCTGTTATCCAGGTTGGTGTGCAGTGGCCTGATCATGGGTCACTCACTGTAGCCTCAACCTCACTAGACTTAACTGATCCTCCCATCTCACAGCCTTCTGGGTAGCTGGGCCTATAGGTGCTAATTTCTAAATTTTTTGTGAAGACAGAGCCTCACCATGTTGCCCAGATTGGTCTTGAATTCCTAGGCTCAAGCGACACCTCCTCCAAACCACATCATAGTCTCCCAAGGTGCTGGGATTACAGGTATGAACCACCATGCCCAGCATGTTCCTATTTTTATTGACATAATTTTACATATAGAAATTGACTTATAAGTCTGGCATGTTTATGCTAATGTGTTATCTTGTCCAAGCACATGGTAGTATGTCCTTCCATTAATTAGACTTTCTTTCTGGTTTTTAGGAATGATGGAATGTTTCTACATAGGGGTCATACATAAAATAAAAGTTTTAAGTATTTCAATTTTTTTAGGCTGCTATTTTAAATTGATATTTTTCTAACATGAAATCTTCTAACCAGCTATTTTACAGAAGCAATTGATTTTTGCATATTAATCATATACTGCTACTTCATTCAGTGTTCTTGGTACTAGTGGTTCAAGTATTCACTTTGGGGCCAAGCTTGAAATATTTTATCACATTAGAAGTGTATCCATGCATACTTGAGTGTGTGTGTGTTTAATCAAGAATAATTATTTAATTTTACCAAATTTTCACTTCAGTATCTGCGGCGATGATTGATTATAGAATTTTTTACCTTTGTACGTTATTAGGATGAATTTTATCAATAATTCCTTTGTATTGTTCCAATAAATCCCACATCATCAACAGTATTATTCCTTTAACTGCCAGCTACTTTCTGTTTAGTCATATTTCATGCAGGATTTTGTCAGTACTATCCATAAGTACAAATATGGCCAACAGGTTGGCACATCAGAGAAAGACCTTCCTGCAGAATGCGTATTTTTGCTGCTGCTCTCTGACATGTGCTCCCATTAAATACTTTCAAAACACTCCTCATGCACTCCTACTCTTCCTCCCAGGAAGCTTCAGCTCTATCTTAGCCTTGGCCTTTCTTATACATTCTTCCGAAATCTATAAAGTTCACGGAATGTCAAGGAAAAGAGTTTAACTTCTTTTTCCTTCTTGTGTTTGTGTAATTTCTAAGAGGAGAAGAAGGAAAAAATGCTGTTGTACACAGACACCTTCAAAACAGATTTCTCAAGGATTATTTTCTACATTTAAAACAAATTTGGTCTAATTTTACATTCCATTATCACAATTACATGTGGAATCACTGTTGTTTGAGTATTTATCTAATCCCTTCAATTCTAGAATGTCCTTAGTTACTGTCTGTAGGTAGGTGTAGCCATAATCAATCAGAATTACTTAAACAATGTTCCTAAATTTATTTTAAAATGTATGTCCAGCTATGCATGTTGAATTATATAGTAATTCATGTATATGTTGTCATTGTAAAATAGTTACACAATATAGAAATTTATAAAATAAAAAATGAAGATCTCCCTTCTTCCCTTATCTGTCATGTTCACTCTGGTATGGTTTGGCTGTGTCCCCAACCAAATCTCATCTTGAATTCCCACATGTTGTGAGAGGGAGCTGGTGGGAGGTAATTAAATCACAGTGGCAGATCTTTCCTATGCTGTTCTCGTGATAGCGATTAAGTCTCACAAGATCTGACTGTTCTACAAGGGGGAATTTCCCTGCACAAGCTCTTTCTTTTTGCCTGCTGCCATCAATGTAAGACGTGATTTGCTCCTCCTTACCTTCCACCATGTTTGTGAGTCTTCCCCAGCCACATGGAACTGTTAAGTCCATTAAACCTTTTTTCTTGTATAAATTACTCAGTTTCAGGTATGTCTTTATCAGCAGTGTGAAAACGGACTAATGCACACTCTCCTCTCCAGGGTCAACAATGTTAACACGTTATATATTTTTTGAGGCTCTATTCTTCTACATTTATATATACACATGTACATTATATATGTTTTTTGGGCAGAAATGAGATCCAATGATTATAGTTATATATATCATTGAGCGCCTCTTGTATCTGTGGGGTTGATGCCTGGAAATGTGATTATTGGGTCAAAAGATATGCACATTAAAAAATATATATGCATATTATCTATTGCCTTCCAGAAAAGCTATAATAATTAATGATCCTATCATGAAATTAGCTGTTTTTCCACATCATTTACATCATTGGATAGAATTCATTTAATTTTTGTTATTTTCATTTTTAGCTTGTATTTCCCTCATTATTATTGAAGTTGACCACTTTTTTATGTCTATTGACCACTTATATTCCTTCTCTGTATTTCCTTTTACATTGTGTGTTCATTTTTCAAATATTTATTGATTTATAGAAGCTCTTTATGTGCATTGGAGATTAATCATTTGTCTGTTACATATCATAAATAATTCTTCCCAGTCCATGACTCAGTTTTCTATCTTAAATTTATGATGCTGGAAGTTATTTTTATAAAATCAGAGATTGTCATCTTTATTTATTTTTATTTCTTTGTTGATTTTGTTTATTGTTTAATTATGAGAACCAAATATAACTACACCCGGTAAAAAGTCTCTACATCCTGCTTTGCCTCCCTAGCTTTGAAGCCCACGGACAATGAAACAAAACCCTGATGTCCAGAATTCAAAAGGTGAGAGAGCACTGGTTACCTGGAAGCCCTGGTTGTTACTGAAAAATCCTGTCCAGGTGCTTGACACTGCTACTCATGTAGACTTTCCCCTTCATTATAACCAAGAAATTTGAGTTCTCCTTTGCTGAGTAAAGTTTGCATAGAGACGTTATGCTAACCACAAACTTTCAGTTTCATCACTAAGAACTGGAGGAGAAGAGCTAGTACTGGGACAGCCTATGAGACACTTGGCATTTTTTTTTTCGTTTTAATATCTTTTTGTTTTTAGCAATAATTCTCATCTCAAAAATGTGTCTGTCTTAGGATGAAAACAGCATGCATATTATTAACTGAAGATGTTAAACAAATACCATTTAAATTAATTCTAGTTTTCCTCGGTCTCTGTTTTCCACTTAGATGCCTTTCTCTATCGTTTGCATGAGCTTGCGGCTTCCAGCTTGTGTTTTCCAATTTTGTTTCCCCCAAAGCAGGTGATTTCTCCATGCATGCCTTGGGGCCTTGGCTCAATGACTTCCTTTTTCGTGTCCCTCTCATTGGCCAAGGCCCACACTGATGAGGGTGCTTGCTTCATAGAAGCATTATCCAGCTCGACGCCTGCTCAACTTTGTGTCTGGGTATTTTTGCTAAGTGGGCAATCCTCTGTATTTAAACACTCGTTGTGTACTTGAGTGTGTTTTTATGTTCTGTACGTGTGCTACTACTCTATAAACACAGCAAAATGATGATGCACTTATGAACTTGGCATCTCACCTCCTCTACTACATAATGCAGACGTAGCCAAAGTAGGATTCTTAGTAGAATCTTAACAAATCTTAGTCTGTGAATTAAAAAAAAAAAATGCCAAGCTGTCCTGTCATAAGCTCTCTGCTCCTATCTTTCTACCTCCCATTAACTTTTGCAACTCAATGACCCCTTCATCAAGAAATGTGCACCTAAACTAGACCCTAGGTCCTGAATGTTAATTAACTTTTCTTAACTCTGAGGAAATGCCCTAAGGTTCTCTTTCTGTCATAGAGCTAGGAGACCTCTGAGATGGAAGTCAGTGTGAGGTCTCCAGAGACGTTAAGTTTATAATTGAGGCGAGTGAACTCTTGCAAATGTACAGTTCAAGCTTTCCTTTCCACCCTCCCTTTGACCTGCAAGGTGCTGGTGGTGAAACTCTCATAGAGGAAGAAGTAAGCTCTTCATTGAAGAGTGGGTGTCACACTCCTTGGGCCAGAATCCTAGTTTCCGATTTTGTAAAATAAGGATGACCAGGGCAGTCAAGTGTTGAAAACAGTGCGGACACATAGTCAATGCTCAAATGCAATAGCAGTGATCGTGGTAGCAGTAGTAGTCGTGGCACCCATCAGACCTCAAAAAAGAAATTGGGAAGGCTAGATAAGCTCTTTCCGTTAATAATATTTGTTTGGTCTCAGTTCAAAGGTCCTTTCTCAGGGAATAACAGCAGAATGCAAATGTATTCATCTCCTATTGAGGCTCTGACAAATTACCTAAACTCTGGTAGCTTAAAACAAATTTATTATTTTACAGTTCCAGAGGTCAGAATTCCAAAACAGGCCCAGGTAAGCTAAAATCCAGATGTTGATAAAGCTGCTTCCCTTTTGGAAACCTTATCTTTTGCACTTCCAGAGGCCACCTGCATTCTGTGGCCCTTGACCCCTTTCCTCTATCTTCGAAGCCAGCTCTTCACACCTCTCTAACTCTGTTTTTCTGCTTCCCTCTTCCACATTTAAAAAACAATTGTGATTACATTGCACACACACCAATAATGCAGCATAGTCTTCTTTTTTGAAGGTCAGCTGATCAGTGATCATAATTCCATTTACAACCTTAATTCACCCTTGCCATTTAATATATTACTGGTGTCACCTGCTAAGATGTGGGCATCTTTGAGGGGCCATGATTCGGCCTCTCCTAGCCAGAACTGCATCTGACAATGAATCCAAAGAAATTAAGACATGTTCATAAAGAATCAGGAGTATAAAAGCTTAGAAAAAATTATCAGTGCTCTAAAAGCTCTCCATGTTTGAAGTTTGTGTTGTGTTTTTTTCCAGTGATGATCTCAAAAATAAAAATCTCCAAAGTTTATATTTGAAGGCCACAAGGAATCAGGGAGCTGGGGGAAACTGCGTTCCACCTGGCATCTAGTTTTGCTGGGAAAGCAGCCCATGGAGATAATCAAACAACTTGGCAACAAGTCATATGGAAGAGGGAGGACGAAAAGACTAACTTCCCAGAGCTGGAGGGAAAGCAGAAAGCGATGCCTAAGCTCTCATCAGTGGGAGCCATTCCATCCCCAGCGCCTTTCAGCAACGAATTTGGAAGTCTAGGCTTTTCAGTAAATAGTTTTATCTTGTGTTTGGAAAAAGCCACATTTCATCTTCTGAGCCTCATATCCTCTTACATGAAGTTACTAAAGAAATCTGTATTTCTTTTATTTCTTTTTCTTTTTCTTTTCCTCTTCCCTTTTCTTTCTTTTCTTTTCTTTCTCTTTCTTTTTCTCTCTCTCCCTCTCTTTCTTTCTCTTTCTTTTCTCTCTCTGTCTTTCTCTTCTCTCTCTCTCTTTCTCTCTCTCTCTCTTTCAGGTGTGACTATGTCACACAGGCTGGAATGCAGTGGTGAGATCATGGCTCAGTGCAGCTTCAAAATCCTGGGATCAAAAGATTCTCCAGCTTTAGCCTTCCCAGTAGCTGGGACTACTAGTGCATGTTACCATGCCTACCTAATTGTTATTTATTTCTTTATTTTTAGGAAACAGGGTCTTGCTATGTTGCCCAGGCTAGTGTTGAACTCCTGGCCTCATGCAATGCTCCCATCCTTGGCCTCCCAAAGTGCTGGGATTATAGGCATGAGCCATGGCACCAGGCATTTGTCCCCACCTAGATTTATATGGCTAATGGGACTCCAAATCTGTAGATAAGAATCCAGTCTGCTCCCACTTTTTCATTTTCAGTGCTAACCAAGCACAAGTCTCAACTTCTCTTGCTGGAGCTGGTAAAATAGGCATCTGCCTAAATCTCCTCACTTCCTCTTTTGTTCCAACAGAGTCCATTCTCCACACAGAAGCCAGATATTATAATAAATGAAGCCTGACAGGACACTGCAGTGAGCCAAGATCGGGTCACTACACTCCAGCCTGGCAACGGAGCGAGATTCCGTTTCAAAAAAAAAAAAAAAAAAAAAAAAAAAATTAAGCCCGATATCATCATTTCTTGTTGAAAGCTTTCTGACATTTTTGTAGGCCTGTCTAACCACAATCTTTAAGAGGCCCCATGTGGGCTGGCCACCTTGCACCTCTCCACACTCATCTTACATATCCCACAACCATTACGTTGCAACCACGTCGTTTTTTTGTCTGTTCTTTGAACACACCAAGGTCAGGCCTTTGTGCCGGCTGGAAAACCTGGTCCCCTCTCCACGCCATTCCCATACCACTATCCCTGATGGCGGATCTGTTCTCTGCTCATAGTTCACCTTCTCAGAGCAGCACTGCCTGGTCACACCTCTGGTACTTTCTAGTTCGTCACTGTGCTTTGATTGTCTTTGTATCACTTACCTTTCTCTGAAGCTATTCTGTCCATATATTAACATACTGGTTTGCCATCTATATGTACTACTCCCAGCTGCCCCAGCCCTACCCCCACCCACAGCACAATGTTAATGCTGACTGCGTAGGAATCAAATCTACCTTATTAATTATGGCCGCATTCCCAGGTGCCAGAATAATGTCAAATACGTAGTAGGGACTTCAGAAATATTTTAAAACATTTTTGAAACTATAAATTTAGGGATTATATATATTTTACAAGATTCCTTGCCAGAATACTGTTTTAAATAGTAAACAGATTTATTTGTAATAGTATTTCACCTACATTTCATACCTTAGTTTCCTCAGTTATAAAATGAGAGCTGTGTTAAATGACAAACAAGGTCCTTCCCAGTAATTATAGTTCCGTGATTATGACTGAAATAAAAAAAATTAAAGCTAATTTTCAAAAGGACAGTTGCTAAGTAAAGTGGTGTCCACCTCTGTAATTTAAAAAATGACTCATTTCTGTCTGATTCATCCAGAGTGAAAAGTATCTCTTAACTCTTTTGCTGCAGGTCTCTGCTCACCAAAACTCTCTCCATAACCAGCAGCGGTGGACAACGGGTAAGGCAAAACTGTCCAACAGTACAAATAAATACATATTTTCTTTTTTTCTTTTTTTTTTTTTTGAGATGGAGTTTCACTCTTATTGCCCAGGCTGGAATGCAATGGCTCAATCTCAGCAACCTTCGCCTCCTGGGTGGGTTCTCCCAAGCAATTCACCACCATGCCTGGCTAATTTTGTATTTTTAGTAGAGAAAGGGTTTCTCCATGTTGGTCAGGTTGGTCTCGAACTCCCAACCTCAGGTCATCCGCCTGCCTCGGCCTCCCAAAATGTTGGGATTACAGGCGTGAGCCACCATGCCCGGCCTAAATACATATTTTCACAAAACTGAAAAGTTAAGTCAGAGCTTTACAGAACAGAGAAAGATTTTATTTCGCCCTGCCTGTCCTGCTTTCTACCTGAGAAGACTTAAAGTCACTGAATCCTTGGATTGATGAATGTTCGTTATTCATTTCATTCACTTGCAACTGAATCCATCCCACCTCATTCTTCTCTTAACTCAAGACTGTCCAGTCATACTGGCCTCCCTGTTTCTCTGCAAAATCACCCAAAAGTTCCCCAATCGAGATGAGGTTTTGCACTTGCTTTCTTTTCTGCCTAGAATGTTCTTCCTCAGGGCTTGCAGCCTCACTTCCTCAGGTCTTTCCTCACTGTCATCTCCTGGATGAGTTCTTCCCCAGGAATCTCATCTGAATTACAAATCTATCCCAGCTCTCTCTTCCTGCTTCCCTGCTGTGATACGCATAACACATACTTGTGACATAACACACTGCACACACACTTACTTATATTGCTCATGTCTTTTTGCCCCTCCTTGAATGTAGGCTCCAGGAAAGACAGGCTTTTGTTTCTTCTGTTGCTGTGTCTCTAGCGCCTTGAGCAGCAGCTGGCACATAGGAGGATACAGTGCAATAGCTACTGAACAGAGGACGAGTGCATGCTGCTTTGTGATCCCTGGTATCTATACCTCTCCATACATGTTACCACAACTGAGAGCACAAGCTGTCACTATCTCCTTACATTCCACTACATTCACTCCATATTGAAATCTTTGCCAACAGACTTAATTCTAAGTGTTTGAGAATGGTCATTTTGAACTCAAGCCTTTCTGACCCATTCCACAGACTCCTGACAGTTCCTGTCAAGTTGCCTGAGCACAGAGCATACAGTGGGAAACAACTTACTTCCCTAAACACACCTTGCTTTCTCCCCAGTCCATGACTTTGCATGAGCTGCTCCCTCTTCTTCCATCTCATTAATGATGACAGCTCTAAAAGCTACCTTTATTAAGCTTGCATTAGTGGAAGAGGAGGTAGCTGTTCCTGCCTCTATATTTCTACCTATCCTTCCTTACATCTAGCATGTGCTCTCAGCCCTCTGATATGAACAGGAGGCAGGGAAACACTGGCTAGAAGAGGATGGGTCCCCAGTGAGGGTTCCACCCTCAAGCCTGGACCGATGGCCCTAAATGAGAACTTCACACTTCTGTTTTCCCACCCAAATGTTGCCTTTTCCAAAACCACCCTGGCCCATCCTGCCATCCACCCTGTACCCATAAAAACCTCAAGCTTCACTGGCAGAAGGATGGAGTGGAATGGCAGAGGAAGAGGGAAGAAAAGCAGCAGCTAGATGTTGGAGAGAAGCAGCTTGACTTCAGAGGAATGGCTTGATGGCAGGACTTCAGAGAAGAGTTTGGCTGGAGATAGTCAAACTCTAGGGGAAGATTATCTTTCCACTGCATTCCCCCTTCCAGCTCCCCTTCCCGCTGAGAGCCACTTCCACTGCTCAGTAAAATCCTCCTCATACACAACCCTTCAATTCATTTCCATGACTTAATTCCTCCTGGACACCAGACAAGAACTCAGGTACTGAGAAATAGGGTATAAAAGGCTATCACCCTGATCTTCCACGAGTTGGTTACCACTTAGTTGTCTGGGGACATCAAATGCTAAAAGAGCACTGATTGTAACGTATGCCCTCTGGGGCTCCAGGGGTCGCAAACACTCTTTACCAGATGGCAGAGCTAAAAGAGCATTGTTACACACTTGGACACCGCCACAGTGCCCACACAGAGCCTGCTCCCACCAGACAGGAGTGACCAGCCAGTTCCAGAATTCATTTGCTTTGGCTTCTATACCCGCTCACCTGGGTGCTGTGCTTCCCCTCCCATGAGGGGTTCAGAGCTGCAGGCTGAGTAAATGAGCCACCTCTTCATGAATCCTGCAAGGGGGTCAAGGGAACTATCCCATCTCACCTCCATGCCTTTGCTCATGCAGTGTCCTCTGCCTGATAGCCCCTTACCCTTTCTCTACCTGGCTAGCTTGTCCTCCTCAAGACTCAGTGCAGGGTAACCTTTCCCAATGAGCCTGTTCTAATCCTCACTCTCAGCGAGGCTGCCTTCTACATGCAGTCCTATATCTAAGCATTTATCACATTTTATTGAAAAGGCCTTTATCTGTATAAAACTCAGAAGAGGTAGCATTCCTTCTTATACAATGTTCTATTCTCTATCACAATCACTACATAGTAAGTGAGCTAAATTATATATGTCTATGAAAGCAATCGACACATTTGATTTTCATTATTTATAGTATGTATTTCATCAAACCCTAATAGACTTTAAAACCTCTGGGGACAACAAATATAGTGTATAATTACCTCAATGTAGGACACATAGTAGGAGATGAATGCACATTTCTAAGGAAGTGGATTGTGGGCCCTGGATTTCCCAGTATAGTAATTTGCACAAAAATGTTACCATACCATAAAGAGTTACTATGTAGCTGATTATATGTTATTAGGAAGTATTTTACATGCTAAAACAAATTCCCCACAAAGTCCTATGTAATTTGGAAATAGAGAGAACCACTTTAATCATTCTGTCTTTCGTGGCTCACAGAACAGAAAGGGGAAACCCTGTTGTAGGAAGCCCTGAAAAAACCAGAGCCTGACTCCACAGTCTGAGGAAGTTATCACTGGCCCCTTGGTCAGTAGAAGCTTCAATCAAGAAGTAATTCCAGAAATAATAGTCACATATACACACACTTTACAGAACAGAAAAAGAACATTTTAGGTGCTTAATAAATCCATCAACTTTAAGAACAAACACCAACGATTTTCTTAGAAGAGTCATTAGCTCGCACTAACACTCACTCAGAAAATTAGAAACAGTAACTTTTTAACATTTAAAACAAGAAGAAAAACAAGTTAGGAGATGCAAAATGCTAAGCCTGATTACATTTGAAAAAGAGTACCAGTTCAGGGTAATTTGTTCTGAGTCATGGATCACTTTTGAGAATCCAGTGAAAGTTTTGGATGACATCTGCCCAAAGATGCCCACGCTTACCATATTTTCTATAATATAGTTATTTGGAGCATAGACAAACCCTGTCATTGCCTTTGACAGCTACCAGCAGATGGAATCTAATGGTTGCTGGGTCATTAGGAAGACAACATAGTTGTCGTTCCATTTTCGGGGGTTCTTAGACTCCTTAAAGCTCCCAGTAGTCCCCAGATCTGAATGTTGGCCCTCTAAATCGTTCAAGGCTTTGTCATTAGGGAAAAAAAGCACAATCTTTCAAAAGGCCTGCCATACAAGTAATCTCTGGAACTTGACGATCTCTCTTGCCTCCAGATGAAAGGTCTTCCTCCTCACAGACTGTATGTCAGTTGCACTACTCTTTTGTTTCTGAGAAAGTCTGTCATCGAGGGACTGTGTTAGAGGGACTTCCCAGGGTGGCCAGGGGTTTTTGTTTCTGGTTTTCCCACCTCTGGCTTTTAGGGGCTTTGCTTAAGGGCAGGAACCTTTCCCACCTCTGGTACCTGGAGGCGGGACTCTGTGACTCAGGGTTTGAAAACAGTAGCTAATCTGGTAAAGTATTCAAAGATCAATTCATCCAGAGAAAG
The DNA here is from genome assembly GCF_009761245.1 of Sapajus apella. Lineage (NCBI taxonomy): Eukaryota > Metazoa > Chordata > Mammalia > Primates > Cebidae > Sapajus > Sapajus apella. The sequence continues at coordinate 5,716,829 of NW_022436992.1, read as the reverse complement.
ACCCCTCTCATTGATCAAGAACATGAATGGGGAGAGAATAACTCAGGGGTGTAAGCTCTAGCCACCCCAGCTTAGAGCGGGTCCTCTTCCATGGCATGGAAGCTGTCCTTTTGCTCTGCCTAATAAACGGTGGTACCACACACTCTTTGGGTCCATGAGTCCTATTTGAGCGGTAACATTCACTGTGACACTGAGGCCGCCTTTCCCATTCTTCGGGATTGAGAGGCCAAGAACCTGAAAATCCGGTTGCAGCAAGTCCCGGTGATATCATGAGAAAGATGATATTATCATGTTGCTCCCTCACTTAGAATCGTTTTCTTCCATTCCTTCCCCTATGTCTCTTCCGTTAGTTAATCCTTAGTATTTTTTAACTTTTTGTAAAGATAAGTTCTCGCTATGTTGCCCAAGCTGGTTGAAACTCCTGTTCCCATCAATCCTCCTGCCTCAGCCTCCCAAAGTACTAGGATTGCAAGCATAAACCACCATACCGGGCTCCTGAGTAGTTAATTTTGTTTGCCCTTCAGCTCTCAGGTCAAATGCTTTCCCACTCTTGTTTGTGTTTAAATAATCACCCTTTAATTTCCTTCACAATACTTGGTAGAATTAGAAATTTATATGTGGGATTATTTGAACAACGGCTACTTCCCACGCTTGACAATAAAATCCATGAAGAAAAAAGCCTATCTGTTTTACTCAGCCTTCTATCTCCAGGGCCCACCTCCATGTCAGCCATTAATAGATGCTCAATAAATAAATGACAGCTAAGCAAAAGAATGGATACCTATGCAGTATCAGTGCTGCCATATAAACCCACAAGATTAATTTTCAATGACCAGTGCTGTTAGCACTATAGCTGCAGGTTTCTTTACACTTATGTTTTGAAAATTCCCACTTTATCAAGCCATTTGATTAGCTTTAATGTCTCAAGATAAAGGATAGATCTGGAGGCAGATCTAAAGGAAAGAACTGCAGACTCTTTGTCTTCTTTGGGAATAAAGGTGGGGAATATTTTGTTCACTATGGTGAACTGTAGTATAATGGCCTCAAATTTTAATAAGCAATTTATTACTTTAATGTAAAGTAAATAATTTTTGGTGTATGTATGGTACATATTCTATAATCCAATTATTCAGGCCATGTGACCATTCAAAGAATACAACATTTTCATTAGGAGGAGTAAGTTCAGGAGATGTATTATATAACGTGGTGGCCACAGTTAACATCAATGTATTGTATACTTGAAAATTGTTGAGAGTAGATTTTAAATGTTCTTATTATAAAAAAAATAAGTGTGTGAGATATGTTCATTAGCTTTAGTCATTCCACAATGGATACATCTATCAAAACATCATGATGTATATCATATATATAATTTTTGTCAGTTAAAAAAAATAAAATACTACTATTAGGCCATGTAACCATAAACTGTCATTTCCATTTGCAGCTCCTAGAGTGTGGAATGCAGTGGTCTTTGAGGAGGGTCTTTGAGGTGGTCTTTGTTGAGTTGGTCTTTGCTGAGTCCCAAGACTGTATCCTTCTGCACACCACTTACCACCCTTCCCATCATCAGTAGGTAATGCAGTCAGGAATAAATGAACAAATGATTCCAGTCCCACCATATAAGCTCCTGTATCATGAATATATATTCACAGATAAATAGAGGATTGGGCTGGGCATGGTGGCTCATGCTTGTAATCTCAGCACTTTGGGAAGCCGAGATGGGAGGACTGCCTGAGCTCAAGAGTTAAAGACCATCCTGGGTGACATGACAAAACTCTATCTCTACAAAACTTAGTCAGGCATGGTGGCATGTGCCTGTAGTCCCAGCTACGCAGGAGGCTGAGGTGGGAGGATCACTTGATTCCTGGAGGCAGAGGCTGCAGTGAGCCAAGATAGTGCCACTGCACTCCAACCTGGGCGACAGAGCCAGATCTTGTCTCAAAATAAATAAATAAATAGATAGATAGATAGATGATTGGTCATTCCAAAAATTTCAACCAAAGGGAAGAAGATTTTAGTGAGACTTGCATGGGTGGCATCGAGGAGGTCATCTCACATCATACCAGTCAAATAGCAAGTCAAAACAAAATTCATAGACTAAGGCAAACTCTCTGTTTATGCTTTCCAAATTCTTTCTCCTTCAATTTTTTTCCCTCAGTAGATGAATAGTGCATGCAGCAATTGGTTGGACACGCCAAATTCAGAGTAGAAATGAGCAAGTTGATATAAGAAACCAAAAAATGAAGATACAAGAAACCTTTTATTTAGAAATTGATTATTTTTATCTTAATACCTGAAAAGGGGTTCCCTGCATAGTATAGAAGAATAATCTGATAACCAGAATGATGTACATGACTTTATTGCCAAGTACTGAAATATTATATTTTTAATCATTTAAAAATAAATCTCCTATGAGTTTGACAATCATGATCTTGTCCTTCACATCTGATCATTTCTGGTTGCACTGAAAAAAGGCATCATCTTGGGACTTGCAAAATGAGAACTCTATATTCAACACTCCATGCCAAACGGCAGATTTTTCTACGTCTCTTTTTACTTTCTAGATCATACACTGCTTATAACATCCTGGGAGATACACGTCACCCAGATACCTCAACAGACAGCAACACCCCCTTGTACACAATAGGCCTTTAATTGACATAGCCTGAGACAGACTCCATTCCAGTGTCCTCATTCACTTCCCCTTGGCCTTTTGCAAATCACTTAACATTGCTGCTTGATGTGCTTGGTTTGTACAATACACAAATGAAAATATCATATTTGCAATGTGTTGCATAAGCTATTGTTTCATTGTTATTTTAATGACTGTGCTCTCTAGTTGAAGCTCTTTACATAATGGTGCACCTGGCTAATTTCTAGCATGGAGAGCAGTGCCTCTATCTTTTTTTAACTTTCTTTTGTAACAGTGCGTGACCCATGACCTAATGATCTACTTGCAACAACTAAATTTACAGGAAATAAGGAGTGCCTTAGAGGATAAAAATGTAGGAAACTACAGGGGGCTAAATGTCTGCTCTCACAGAGACTACAGTTACTCCATAAAATTCCTGTGTGTAAATCCAATTAGATATATCAGTTAGATTAGAACAAGAGAGAGAACAGAAGTATGAAACTATCTTTGATTCAGTGGGCTTCATTAGGATATGTCATTCCCACCGTGTTGATGACAAGGATGCTACTTTAGGAATTTGGGAACTGGTTCTGAGGAGCAAGAGATGCCCAAGTGTCATCAAGGTGATGGTTGAAAAAGATGGCAGTCAGTCAGTCACAAACAAAAATAAATGGCCTGACAATAAAATAAAAGCTTCCTTATGGCAGGAGAGGTTTTCTTAAAAAAGAAATTAATCACATTTTGGCTTGAAAGATTTAAAATGACTGGTTAGTTTCAGTAAACTGGCTAGTTAGGTGATCCTCTGTTTTAGGGCTAGCAAATGGTGAATGCTTTCCTGGTGTCTTGAGCAGGTAGAAGAAAAAGATGAAGGTTTTGGACCATTGTTTGCTTTGGTCTAGGTGAAGTAGACATAATTTCTCCTTAATAAACTAATACTTGGAATTGCAAACTATATATCAACCATTGCAAGCTAAATTTCAATGATTGCTGCATTATTGGTTTCAATCATGCCTCAAGTTATATTATTCAAATTACCCAGTATTACTGAATATAGTGAGTCCTTCAGTATACATGGGGGATTGGTTCCAGGACCCCCATCTGTGGATACCAAAATCCACAGGTGCTCAAGTCCCTTATGTAAAATGGCATAGTATTTTCATATAACCAACACATATCCTCCCATATAGCTTAAATCATTTCTAGGTCACTTATAAATACTTAATACAATGTAAACACTATGCAAATGTGGTTAGACTATATCGTTTAGGAAATAACGACAAGATAGTAAGTCTGTCTATGTTCAGCACAGTCACAACCATCCATATTTTTTCATTTGAACATCTTCAATCTGGGGCTGAGTCCATGATGTGAAACCCACAGATACCGAGGGACAATTGTACCTACTCTTTCACTTTCAGAATGACAGATACCTTTAGATACTGGCTGTGGTATGTTGGTAAACAAGATCTCGAAAAAACAAAAGGTCCTGATGTATAATATGCCGATTTCTTTTGTATAAATACTCCCACCATGGCCAATTTCAAGTTACTAAATTAGGAGTGGTGAAAGGCACAAAATCAACTGTCCCTGAGCTAAAGGGAGCTGTCTCCTACAAGTGATGAGCAAGAAAAAAATATTACGACAACAAAAATAACAAAACAGTTATATATAACTGCCATATATATATATGTATACACACAACAGAAACAAACAGTTAGATATATATATAAAACTGTTATATACATATATAATAGTATATATGTATATATAGTATTTTCATATAACCAACACATATCCTCCCATATAGTTTAAATCATTTCTAGGTCAGTCATAATACATAATACAATGTAAACACTATGCAAATGTGGTTAGACTATATTGTTTAGGAAATAACGACAAGATAGTAAGTCTGTCTATGTTCAGCACAGTCACAACCATCCATATTTTTTCATTTGAACATCTTCAATCTGGGGCTGAGTCCATGATGTGAAACCCACAGATACCGAGGGACAATTGTACCTACTCTTTCACTTTCAGAATGACAGATACCTTTAGATACTGGCTGCAGTATGTTGGTAAACTAGATCTCCAAATATATATATATATATATATATATATCTCCACTATATATATACAACAAAAACAAATATACATATATATATACACACACAAAAAAAACAAATTATATATATATATATACATATATATATACAACAAAAACAGTTTTTTATAGGTATAGCTGTTAGTTTATATATATATACAACAAAAACAAACATATATATATATAATATATGTTAGTTTTTATATTATGTATATGAGTTATA